>NC_141369.1:16876215-17359317 GCF_963921425.1 Dryas octopetala
GTTGTGGTTAGCGGTTCATGTGATGTGGATTAGTTAGTTTGTTAGTTTTTAAATATAAAATTTAGTTTAATTACAAAATGTAGATTAATTAGTTTGAGAAATATATATAATTTAGTTATAAGGTGAAAGGCGATGGAGTCAGCTCCCAATGATGTAGTTCAGCCATCCTCGAGTACTGGGAGCCCCTCTATGCCACGGAGGGCCCGTCGATCTCACCGCTCTAGTCAGGTCACTGCTTCCGCTTCCGCTTCATCTACTGCCACGTCATCCACTGCGACGAGGGGACCATGTAGTGGGTTGAAGTCCTCTCGGATCGTGCGCAGTACTGGGGCGCGGATTCCAGTCATGTGTGTGCAAAACGGCCGACGACCGTTAGATCCTAACGTTGACAGTTTGTTCTCGCATGATGTGGGGGCTATTATTCGTGCCGAGTGCGCCATGATTGCAACCACTTGGAAAAAATTGCCGGCAGAGATTCAACACAAAGTGATCCGCTCCATCTCAGTGAGTATATAGCTCAATAATTAATTCAAAATGATAAATTTGATCATTTATAACAATCTAATATTTTTTTCAGGTTAACTTTGACATTCAGATGGATGATCCCCTCACTGTCACGTATATGACAGATTTACTCATCAAGTCTTACAGGCAGTGGAAGCACGAACTACACGTGTATTTCAAGGGATTTTCGTCGGCAGTTGAGGCATTGGCGAACCCCCCTATGGAGTTGGTAGAGCGGTCTGACCAGTGGCGTTTTTTGTGCGATCATTTCATGAGTCCGTCGTTTTTGGTACGTTTTATTATCTTAAGACTTTAAAAAATCGATTATTATTTTGTTATTCTATTATTGTATACATACACTAACATATTTATAATTTGCTTAATATTTAACAGAAGAAGTCGGTCGCCAACGCCAGAAACCGGAAAGAGAAGCCGTTTAACCATCATAGTGGTCCGACGCCCATCTCATATCGAGTGGAGTCGCGACGTCGGGTACGTCATTATTTAATTTAATACATATATATTCTTTAATATTGGTTGGGTCTTTGACAAAATTATTTTCTTTTTCAGCGTGGGTCGCAATTTCCGGAGATAGATACTTTCGGAGATATCTATGTTCATCCCGGTTGTGATGCGGCCAAGGCAAAACATGTTAGTTTTTTATATTTTAATTTTTTTCACAATTTTTTATATTTATTTTTCTAATTGGTTACTTGTATATATAACATTTTGAAGGATGAGATGGTGGCCAACTCGAGAATATATTTGGAGAGCTTGGCCGAGCAGCACCCTCCGGGTACTCCGTTGGAGTCGATTCCAGTACCCGATCCCGATGTCGGACTTCGTATTATGATAGACTCACTGGGTGTTAGGCCCGGTAAGGAAATACGCGGCATGGGATATGGGCGGATTCGTGATGTTCGATCCTCGTCTTCGTCTTCATCTTCGTCTCAGCCATCTGCAGTCGTCGCAGGGTTGTCCGCTCAAGTGAAGAAGTTGCAGGAGGACTTACGAGCTGAGAGAGCGGAGAAGGAGGCGTTGTATGCTGCATTGACCAAGGCGATACCTGGGTTTGTCCCGCCACCATCTTCTCATCAACCTCCGTCAGATATGAATGATGATGATGCTACTAGTTTAGAATAGATTGACTATATATATTAGGGTTAATTACTACTTTGTATGGATATTTTGATATATAAATTTATGAATTTTGTTTTATATAGTTTTTGAATAAAGAATTTTTTTTTTAAATATTAAATTTAAATATATAATTTAAATAAAAAAAATAATTTTTTTAAAAAAAAAACATGTTTGAGCGACGAAATTTTTCGTCGCCCAAAGGGTGTTTGGGCGACGAATAAATCTATTCCTCGCCCAAAGCATGTTTGGGCGACGGAATTTTTCGTCGCCTAAACATGCTTTGGGCGACGAATACACCTGTTCGTCGCCCAAACACAATTTGGGCGACGAAAAATTCCGTCGCCCAAAGAACGTTCCAGCGAGGAAATTAGTTATTCCTCTCCCAAATCTTGTTTAGGCGACGGATAATTTCGTCGCCCAAACATGCTTTGGGCGACGAATAAGGGTGTTCGTCGCCCAAACCCTCTTTGGGCGACGAAATTTGTCTGTCGCCTAAAAATTCTTTGGGCGACGAATTTTATGTGTTGGGAGACAAAAAAATTTCGTCGCCCCCAGGTGTCTTTGGGCGACGAAATTTATGGATTCGTCGCCCAAACTCTTGGGCGACGAACCTTGGGCGACCAATTGCTCGACGAACTAATTTCGTCGCCCAAACGTTTGGGCGACGAAACTCTACTTTGGGCGACGAATTACGTTCCTCTCCCAAACCCTTTTTTCTTGTAGTGTATTAATTACAGATTTGGTCAACTTATTTTATAACTAGTTCAATTTTGGTCCACGATTTTTTTTTAAGTTCAGTTTTAGTCCACTAATTGTTCCAATTGTTCAATAAAGGCCCATATTTGTTATTTCAAATTTGTCTCGCCTTTTACCCTATCAAATCTCAGCCAAATTCAACAAACATATACTTATTTTAAAGCTATGTGTTTTCTCTTTACAACTATATAAAGATCATTCAAATCGGAGTTCTAAAACTCAAGATAATTGGCCCCAAAATAGGGTATCCGAAACTACCAATTTTTCTTAGAAAATTTTCAGATTTTTCAACTTCACCAAACTTCAATTCTTTTTTATTCTAATACTCCAAATTGATTCATATGACTAAGAAATGATGAAATATAACTTATACTTCAATTATAATTGAAGAAAACGTACACAACAAAAATAATTTAAAAAAAATCGTGGACCAAAATTAAACTAGATATAAAATAAGTGGACCAAAATTGAACTTAAAAAAAATTGTGAACCAAAATTGAACTAAATATAAAATAAGTAGACCAAATTTGTAATTTTTTCATATTGCTTATTACGTGAGACTTCCTTTTAAGGAGATCATATACGTCAATAAACAATTCATCTCTTGATCGAGTAATCCGAGAATTCATCTATATATATGAGTTTTATAAAGTAAGCTAGCTACACTTGATGGTTTTGATACAATTAATATTAAATAAAACGATTGGAAGTTGAATTAAAGTAGTGGATTCCGAAAAAAAAAAAGTAGTGGATGGTAGCTAGTGTACGTCATATGATCTATGGTTGTTAATGTTGTTTTACATTCATGATTAGCAACAAATAAAACTGAGTCTTTATTAGTGTTTGATCAGTTGTGCATATATATATGCACAACTAACTCATCTTCCCAAAAGCTATATATGCATGCTGTTGTGAAGTATACATAGTATGTAACTATTCGTTATGTCAAGCATGCAGCTTTACTTGATTTGATTTGGCAACAGGAGAACCAACCCAAGCAGTAATCCTCAAAAAAATAATTACCAAATAAAGTAATCCTCAAAAAAGAGAAAGAAAAAGAAAGAATGGTGGTGGTGGTGCAATCACTGATTGGACTGTTCTATTAGGGTTTATATTATCATGTCAGAATAATATATCCTTCTGCCCCAAATGTGAAGCAATTAAGAGCTAGGAGTGAAGAATCAAAGTTGCACTCATGCACTGGGAGTTCACGGGGGGGTGTCTACTAACTTGGGGGCCCCACACAAAATGATTGAGAAATCGCAAGCCCCACTACTATCACTTATTTATTTCTTGTTAATTTCTTATTTAATATAACAAATTATCAATGAATTTTTTTGGGTTTTAATTTAAAGTCTAAAAATAAAAAGCCCCTAATAGGCTAGCTCATTTACAAAAATACGATATATGCTAGTCTATTTTGATGAGCTGGGCGCCTGACACTACTTATCAAGTGCTTCACGTTTTTTTTTTTGTGTTTTGAAAAATAGTCATTGTTCAATAATAATTATATGAAATTGAATAAAAATGATACTTATAGATATGTCGAGCTTATGAAATTGTATACACCGCTTTATAACAGTAATAATGACTGTTACTAATTAACATTGTCGAATAATAACAATAATAGTCATTGTTTGACAATAACAATCTATCCAATACACCAAAAAAGAAAATAAACTGTTGATGCAAATTCTCGTAAGGTAGATGCAACAACTTAGATATGCTGATCTGGCTGATCAAGTGCTTCGCTGGATGATGAAGTGGATGCTGGTTGAGATCTTCCTGTAGACAAAAACAAGATCAAAGGAGATGGACCGGTGTGGTACCAGCCAAACACACTCCGATGATGAAATCAGTGGTGGTGTTTGATGGTGGATGAGGAAGAACAAAGGAAGAACTTGGGAGAATGGGAAGAACAAGGCAAATGTTCTGGGTTATTCTCAGCAAGTTGGGTAGGCTCTTTTTTGGATGGAAATGCAAAGTGTTTAGCGTGTGTATTGATAGATTGCTAGATGCTTCATTTTGTGCATATGTGGTGCCTTATATAGGCAAAGGAAAACTTAATGAATAAGTTACCTGCATGTGAATGAATGGTTGCCAGAGACCCACGCACCTGGTCAGACCTAGTTGCATGCTCAGCTGCTTGCTTCCTCAGCATTCAATGCTGCATTGAATGCTCCATTAAATGCAAGGTTTGGAAGGTCCAGGTAAACTGCCCAGCAGTCATGAATGCAAGCCTGATATTCTATCTGTCAGAGGATTGTGTCAGGTGCATTCAAGTGTGGCGGTTCGTCCTAGCGTGATCTTCCTGGGAATGGCGGCGGAGAGCCGAGCCGAGCCGATACGAACACATGTTTTCATGTGAAGACACGAAGTCCATGTGTGGTCGGATCGGGCATGGGATTCCAGGCCGAGCCGGTCCCATAGACTGGGGGTCTTTCCGAGCTCTAACTGGTCGACGTCAGAACCCGAAAAGAGGCCATCTCCTGTGCCGAGCCGAGCCGGACCGGGATGATCGTGGGAAGATGGACACTCGATCCCATGGAAGATCATCGGTTCGGCTCGGACCGAACATGGAGGGCCGGCGTGGAGATCCGGTCTGAGCTGGCAGAGGCGATGCCGAGTGGTGATGACATGGGGGTCAAAGTTTTGACCACTGAGAGTCAAACTCCGAGGTGGATGTTGACCAGCCACGTGTCGAGCTGTGATTGGCTGTTCGGATTGATGTGGATTTTCCCACAAACAGGAGTCCCCCAACTTCCGATCCGAGCGAGCAGTGGTGGATTGGAAGTTGAAGTGTAAGGACAATCCCAAAGGTAGTATGTTGCTTGATCCGAGCCGAACCCTACGAGCCCAGGTTCCCGAAGATCCGAACACAAGACGACTTGTGATTAGTCAAAATATCTCAGGGACAGGTGAAGAGACGTTTGATTTCTGCATGGGGGAACGTAAGGGTCACCTCATTATGGGTATTTTTTGAATGCTTGACAGGTGTCAAGATCTGGCATTTGAAGCGCCAGAAATGAAGGGCTGAGATCGGTCTGCATGGGAGTATAAATCATGCCTTTCTCTCTCTTCCCTCTCACTTTCCAACTTTTTCAGAAACTCCCACTCTCTCTCTGCAAACTCTTCCCTCCTCCGCCGTGAATTTCCTCCTACCTCCGTCGTTAGTGCAGCAGTTCGGTCACGGTTTCGGGCAAGCGTAATCATAGACGAAGCCATTCCGAGTGTGTGAGGGGTGGAGGGATTGGCCGGACAAAAACCAGTAAGTGATTCTGTCCATTCTTGAGTTTTTGTGTTTTTCGGGTTTTTCTGGGTGTGTTCTTGGTGTTCTTGAGAAAAAGAACTTTTTGATCCATAAAGTGAGAGAGAGAAAGTAGAAAAACTGTTAGTAATGTCAGAGACTGATTCGAGTGGTCGGCTCGGATCGGGGGAAGCCTTCGAGGGAGACAGTGGGGCCGAGGTGAGCCGAAGCCCATCTGTGGGTGAGGCCGAGCCGAGCCGAAGCCCACCTGCGGGTGAGGCGAGTTGGGATGGCTTGTCCGAAGAGTTGGACGAGGCCGGCTCGGCATTGAACCGCAATCCGGGCGGAGAGCGCCGAGCCCGAGGGGATCAGGAAAACCCCGAGATACTGAGTTCCGACTGGGAACAAGGGACGGTCGAAGGAGGTGACGAAGAACCTCTCGACGTCGAGCCGATCGCCACCATTCCGAGCAGACTCACCTCGGGCTCGGATGAAAGGGATAGGGGGCACGAGGCGTCGACCTCGGCTCAGGGGGTGACGGGGAGTCCGATCGACCCGGACTTCTACGAGGAACTGCCGTGGAAGGCCGATCAGATCCCCAATGAGATGACCGAGTACCATCTCAGGGACTTGAGGGATAGGTACTCGGTTCCCGACTCCGTGTTGATGAGGTTGCCGACCGAGGGGGAGAAGCCGAGCCGACCCCCGGTAGGATGGGTGACTATGTACCCGGAGATGTTTGAGAATGGGGTTCGGCTTCCCCTGCACACCTTCCTGCAGGACTGGCTCGCGACGATCGGCGCGGCGCCACACCAGCTGAACCCGAACGTGTACAGGATCATCCTGTCCATGCACATCTTGTGGCACAAAGTGCACAAGTGTGTGCCACACAAGGATATCCTGTTCTGCAATTACGCACTGAGGTCGAAGCAGAGCGAGCTCGGATTCTACAACCTCCAGGCGTACTCGGGGCCACTCTTCGGTGGGAATCCCTCCTCCCAGAAGACATGGAAGAAAAGATATTTCTTTGTCTCTGGGGATTGGGAGTTCGCCGATCCGAACAGAATCACCTCGGCTCGGGTGCCCAGAGCTTTTAGAATTCCAGGTGGGCATTGGGAATTTGGGGCCGGTCCGAGGACAATTTGCATATGTCTTGTGATAATTGTATTATATTTTTGTCTAACTCTTTTTGGTTTCGCCTTCGCAGTCAGCTGGGGCAAGTACAAGCTCCGAGGCGAGCTCAAGGACCAGATCGCCGCGATCAGGGACTCACCAGGAGAGTACTTGTCAACCAAGTTCCTGCTCGGGGAGACTCAGATCCGACAGAGCGGGATCTCCTGGTTTGTGCCCAGGTGGAATCCTAGAGCCGAGAGGGGAATGGCGCCCACCGAACTGGAGGTTCGCCTTAGGAAGAAAGCGGCTCGGAGCGTGCAGAAGAAGGCAGCGGGGCGGACCCCTGCCGAGCCGGTCCAGGCTCCTGCTCCAGCGGCAGCTCAGCCAAGATCTCCTGCGCCGAGACCGGTTCGGCAAGCAGAGAAGAGGAAGGCTCCCCAGGCCGAGGCCCCGGTGGAGAAGAGGGCTCGGGCCGAACCCGGCGGTTCTGGTGCCGGGGCGTCCGGTTCGGCGCCCCTGAAGGCGGTGGAGGTAGTCCCCGGCCTCGAGCCGTTCGTCACGGGCCTCAAGCGCGTGATGACCGCGAGGGTGCAGGAGGGGCTGTGGGCCGATCATGGCGAGCCGGGCTTCAGCCACCAGGCTCTGATCGCATCCCGCCAGGCCATGTTGGTAAGTCTCCTTTACTTCGGATTTTGTCTATTCGCTCGGTTCGGACTAATGATGAATTTGTTTCTCTTGCAGCTCGCCATGAGGCAGTTCGAAGCTGCTAAGGCCGCCGTCGATGCCGAGGCGAAACTGGAGAGGTTTCGGGCACGGGTCGTAGAGCTGAAAGAGAAGTTGGCCGAGGCCGAGCGGACGGTCAATGCCGAGCGCGAACGGTCGGAGGGTCTGCAATCCAGGCTGGCCAGGAAGGAGGAGGAGGTCGGTCGGCTCGGCAAGGAGCTTGCCTCCTCGGAGCAAAATGTGGCGGACTTGAGGCATTATGTCGGCGATCTCCAGCGAGACATCGAGGCCGCTGAACGGAGGATCGAGAATGTCGAACTCCGACGTCGATCTGAAGTGCCGAGCGCCCAGGCACTGGCTGATGCCCATTTTGATGGGTATCAGGAGCTTTTGGAGGCGATCAAAACGAAGAGGCCGGACTGGGATGTCTCATTCCTTGGCGAGTCCGAGGACGACGAAGACACCCAGGGAAGTCAACAGGATGAGCTTCCTCCTCTCGATCGCCAAGTCCGTGCCGAAGTCGAGCCGACTCCGGAAGATCCTCCACTGCCTGCATACGAGCCGACCCCGATTCCCCCGGTCCCCGAATCCGATCCCAATGCTGAGATGCAGATCGGCGGGGTTGAGGTGGTGCAGCTCGGCGAGGAGACGCCCGAGGAGTCTACCGAGCCGATCCAGGAGGGCCCTGCCGATCGATCTGCATGATAGCATGATTTTATGTTGTCTTGTTTTTGTTTTTGTTCCCGAGCCGAAGTGTGGTTCGGGTTTAATTGTTTTTGGAACAATTTGTATTTGGTTTTATGTTATTTATCTATCAGTATTTTCTTTATATGATACAAGTTGCTGTCAGTTCGGCTCAGAAATTAAGCTAAAGACATAACCAATAACACATGGAAAAGAAAATGATAAAAGTGAAAACATAATAAGAACCAAGACACTTTGAGATCGGCTCGGCATGCCGATTAAAATGAAAATGAATGGTGATGATAAATTAGAACTTGTCTTCGGATCAGCTTGATAAGCATAACCAAGATAAGTAAAAATTTAAGGAATGTAAAAATCTCGGATGGGCTCGGCATACCCATTGAGATATTTAGGAATGTAGTGTTTTGAGAAAAATATTCAAACCTACTTTCAGATCGGCTCGGCATGTACGATGAAAGTTTTGGTTGGAGTGTATATTTTTCTTTTAGAAATATCCTGTTGAACGTTAGGACTGTAGGAAGTCACTTCGGCTCAGACAGGGATTTTTATAGACCTGATAAGTCTGTACCATGCCGAGCGTTGGGCCGAAAGTGGCGCGCTAGCTCGGCACGGGAGTTTATAGACCTGATGAGTCTGTAATATGCCGAGCATCGGGCCGGAAATGGCGCGCCCGCTCGACACATGAGTTTATAGACCTGATGAGTCTGTAATATGCCGAGCATCGGGCCGGAAATGGCGCGCCCGCTCGACACATGAGTTTATAGACCTGATGAGTCTGTAATATGCCGAGCATCGGGCCGGAAATGGCGCGCCCGCTCGACACATGAGTTTATAGACCTGATGAGTCTGTAATATGCCGAGCATCGGGCCGGAAATGGCGCGCCCGCTCGACACATGAGTTTATAGACCTGATGAGTCTGTAATATGCCGAGCATCGGGCCGGAAATGGCGCGCCCGCTCGACACATGAGTTTATAGACCTGATGAGTCTGTAATGCACCGAGCGTCGGGCCGAAAATGGCACTTCGGCTCGGCACATGGGTTTACTATTTTTTCGAAGGAAACACTTAGATCTTTCCTCTTTGTTAGAAGTGTATAGGAGTAGAGTCCCCAGTGTTTGCTTCGAAAAATAAGAAGAAAAATGAGTAGAAAAATGTTCCATCTTTTCATTGATTGGAATGGGTGTTAGGTCGGACAGTCCCCGATCCTAACTACATTTTTACTGGTAATAAGTCTTCAAGTGTTCAGCGTTCCAGCTATGCTTGAGAGGCTTCCCAGCCAGAGTGGCCAAGTTGTAAGTGCCGGGCTTGACTATGCCCGTGATTCTATATGGTCCGGTCCAGTTCGGATCGAATGAGCTCTCTTTGATGGCAAGGGGATTCTTTTTCATGACGAGATTGCCCAATCCGAAGCTTCTGGGTCTGACCCTTTGATTGTAATATTTGGCTACCCTTTGTTGGTAGGCGGCTCGGCAGAGATCGGCGTCGGTTCGCCTCTCCTCGATTATGTCCAGGCCGAGCCGAAGTCCGGCATCATTGGTCTCGGGATTGTACGTGCCGGTTCGGAATGAAGGAGTCCCCATTTCGACCGGGACGACGGCGTCAGTTCCGAACGCCAATGCATAGGGTGTTTCCTTCGTCGAGTTGCGATAGGAAGTTCGATAAGACCAAAGCACCTCTGGCAAGAGTTCAGGCCAATTCCCCTTAGCATTATCAAGCTTAGTCTTGAGGGTTTTCTTGATGATTTTGTTGATGGCTTCGACCTGTCCGTTCGACTGCGGATGGTAAGGCGCGGTGAAGCGCAAGTTGATGTTCAGACGTGAACAAAAACTCCTGAACTTCTTGCAGTCGAACTGCTTGCCATTGTCCGCAATGATGGTGTGCGGCATGCCGAACCGGCAAATGATGTTCTTCCAGACGAAGGTCTCCATCCGTTCGGCCGTAGTTGTGGCTAGGGGCTCGGCCTCGGCCCATTTGGTGAAGTAGTCGACCGCTACCACCGCCATGGTGACTTGCCCCTTCGCCTTCGGCATTGGGCCGATCAGATCGAGTCCCCACTGCGCGAACGGCCAGGGACAGGATATGGAGGTCAGCAATTGGGGAGGTTGATGGGGAACCGCGGCAAATTGCTGGCATTTGATGCAAGCGCGAGACAGATGGTCTGCGTCCTTGTTCAGCGTCGGCCAGAAGTAACCCTGTCTGATCGTCTTGTAGGCGAGGGCTCTTCCTCCAGAGTGGTTTCCGCATATCCCCTCGTGGATTTCTCTCAGCACGTCCTGACCTTCTTGGGGGGTGACGCACCGCAAGTAGGGCAGGGAGAAACTCCTTTTGTAAAGCTGACCGTTGATCATGCTGAACCGAGCCGACCTGGTTTTGATGAGACGTGCTTTGTCCCTCTCCGGGGGGAGAACCCCGGAGACCAAGTAGGTGATGATTGAAGTCATCCAGTTCGGCTCGGCCTCGGTTTGCATAACTGCGGCCTCGGTTTCGGCGGTGCTAGGTCTGTCCAGAATTTCGACTGGAACATGCCTGGCGGATCCGGTGTCTGTGGCCGAAGCCAGGCGTGCCAAGGCGTCGGCCCTGCAGTTTTCTGCCCTCGGGATTTGTGATATTTTGTATTCGCGGAAGTCTCCGAGCAGCAAAAGGGTCTTCTCGAGATAGGCAGTCATGCTGGGCTCCCGAGTCTCATACTCTCCCAAAATCTGATTGACGATTAGCTGGGAGTCGCTGAAGATGTTTAGTTTGGTCGCGCCGAGCTCCTTTGCCAATCTGAGCCCGGCGATGAGTGCCTCATACTCTGCTTCGTTGTTTGACGCTTGAAATCTGAAGCGAAGAGCATACTCCATCACAACTTGTTCCGGGGAGATCAGAACAAGCCCGGCTCCGCTTCCCATGGCGTTGGAAGATCCGTCCACATAGAGGGTCCAGGTGAGGAGATCTACCTGGCCGTGTTCGCCGATTGTGTTTGGATCGGACGCCGATGGCATAGCGTCGGTGCGCGGCGGATCCTCCGTCGAGGTGGTCGACTCACAGATGAAGTCGGACATGGCTTGACCTTTGATGGCCGTCCTGGGACGGTAGATGATGTCAAACTCGCCGAGCTCGATTGACCATTTGATGAGCCGACCCGAAGTCTCGGGTTTTGCTAAGATTTGTCTGAGCGGCTGATCCGTCAAGACAACGATTGAATGAGCCTGGAAGTAGGGTCTCAGCTTCCGAGCCGAGCTGACCAGGGCGAGAGCCATCTTCTCGAATTTTGGATACCTGGTCTCTGCATCGGCGAGGGCTCGGCTCGTGTAGAAGACGGGGTGTTGTACACCGCCGACCTCTCTCACCAAAACCGAGCTGAGAGCTGAGTCTGAAACAGAAAGGTAGAGGAAAAGTTCTTCACCTTCCTCCGGTTTGGATAATATGGGAGGTTCCCCCATGTGCCTTTTCAGATCTTGAAAGGCCTGCTCACATTGGGGGGTCCATTCTATGCCCTTCCCTGCTCCCCTTAAGGCTTTGAAGAAAGGGAGGCATCGGTCGGTGGACTTCGAGATGAACCGGTTCAGGGCGGCAACTCTTCCAGTCAGACTCTGGATTTCCTTGCGTGTCCTTGGGGACTTCATGTTGATTAAAGCCTGGATCTTCTCCGGATTGGCTTCAATCCCCCGTTGGCTGACCAGGTAGCCTAGGAACTTTCCTGACCGAACCCCAAAGACACATTTGGCTGGGTTCAGACGCATCTGATACTCCTTCAGGACTCCGAACATGTCTGAGAGGTCCTTGACGTGATCGTCCGCCTTGATGCTTTTGACCAGCATGTCATCCACGTAAACCTCTACGGATTTGCCGATGGAAGATCTGAACATGTGGTTGACCAGCCTTTGGTAGGTGGCTCCGGCGTTTTTGAGGCCGAAGGGCATGACCTTGTAGCAGTACATGCCGCGATCAGTTATGAAAGATGTGCCTTCCTGGTCGGACTTGTGCATCAGGATCTGGTTGTATCCAGAGTAGGCGTCCATGAAGCTGAGGAGCTGATGTCCTGCTGTTGCATCGACGAGCTGATCTATTCTGGGCAAGGGAAAACTATCCTTGGGACAAGCCCTGTTCAGGTCGGTGAAGTCCACGCACATCCTCCACTTCCCGTTGTTCTTTTTCACCATGACCACGTTGGCAAGCCAGTCGGGGTAGTTGACTTCCCGGATGAACCCGTTGTTTTGCAACTTGGTTACCTCTTCAGCCATGGCGGCGTATCGGACCGGATCGTATGACCTCCTCTTCTGACGGACCGGTTTGCATCCCGGGTCGGTGTTCAGCCTGTGGGTGATCACGTCAGACGATATGCCTGGCATGTCATCGTAAGACCAGGCGAACACTTCCGCGTTGGCACGGAGGAAGTCAACGATGGCAGAACGTTGTTCGGGGCCGATCTGAGTCCCCACTCGGACGAGCCGATCCGGTGTCTCGGCCGAGATCGGCACTTCCTCCCAGGCCTCGGCGGGAAGGGGCCGAGATTCTGGGTTCGGCTCGGAAGTGAAGTCAAATGTTTCCGCCCTCGGCCACCTTCCCGAATCGGCGATGGAGTCAAGCTCCTGCGAGTTCGGCAGCTGACCCTTCTGCTTGATCGAAGCTGCGTAGCACGACCGAGCCGAGCACTGGTCTCCCTGAATGACGATGCAGTCGTCGCCCACCGGACATTTGATGAGGAGGTTGGCGTAATGGACGATGCAGTCAAGGTCGACCAGAGCCGGTCTGCCCAGAATGATGTTGTAGGCTGATGGCCGTTTGACGACAATGAAGTACGTCATGCAGGTCTTCTTGATCGGTCCCTTCCCGAGCGAAAGGGGAAGGTAAATGTGTCCGAGGGGCTGAACCACTTCTCCCCCGAACCCGACCAAGGCAGGTGTATCGGTCTCCAGCTTATCCTCGCCAATGCCCATCTGCGCGAACGCAGAGTGGTAGAGGATGTTGACTGAGCTCCCTCCATCGACGAAGGAGCGCGCAATGGTTGTCCCGGCCACCTCAGCCACTATGACGACCGGATCATAGTGGGGGAAGATGATCTCGTTTGCCTCGTTCGGCTCAAAGGTGACCGGCGCCCAGTCCTTCCGCTGTCTTTTGGAAGTGCTGGGCTGACCTGCCTGGATCGACAAGGACTCGTGAGCTTGAGCCGCCTGTCTGACATACTCCTTCTGGGATCGGTTCGAGCTCCCCACGAAGGTTGGTCCCCCGCCGATTGATCCGATGGCAGCATCCTGGACCTCGATGGTGTTGGTGGGCTTCTTCGGCGCGGCCTTGGGTACCCTAGGCCCACCGGCCAGGAATTGATTGATCTTACCCGCCCGGGCAAGAGTCTCAATCCCGTCGCGGAGGGCGTAGCAATCACCCGTGACGTGGCCGTGATTGGAATGGTACTTGCAGAAGACGCCCTCCTTGATTTTGTCTGGGGGTGGTCCCTTGATCTCCCTTGCGACTGGGAGTTGGTCCTTGACCTTGGAGTAGATTGTCTCCAGACCGGCGTTGAGGGGAGTGTACTCCGTGTACTGGACAAACTTGGGTCCCTTGCCTAGGAGTTGGCGTGGCTCCTCGGTCCTGGTCTTCTTGGATTGGACCTGGGGTTTGGGAGTTGCAACCTCTCCCTCCTTCCTCTTGGCCGAGGTCGGCCTGGGATTCAGGGCCTCCACCTGAGCATCCCACTCCTCAGCTCGCGCCCACTTAGTGGCTTCGGCAGAAAGCTCATCGTAAGTGGAGGGAGGATTCCTCATCAAGTGGGAACGGAGTCCCCCGGCGTGCAGGCCTTGCATGAGGGCATTCTTAGCTGACCTATCGTCGCAATCGTCGCACTTCGTATATTCGATGTTGAAGCGGATCAGATAGGCCTTGAGGCTCTCCCCCTCCTGCTGCTTGATGAGCGACATATCGTTCAAGTTGTAGAGTCGTTCGGATACAACCCGATATCTCGCCAGGAAGGCCCTCCGGAGGTCGGAGAAGGAGTCGATGGAGTTCGGTTGGAGGGTTCGGAACCAACCCCGAGCCGAGCCCTTCAAGGTCGAAGGGAAGATTCTGCACTTCGTGGCTTCAGATGCCTGGCGGGCCTCCATGGCGTATCTGAAGCTGTCAAGATGGTCGTAGGGATCCTTGGTCCCGTCATACTGATCCATCTTGGGGGGCTTGGTGTCGCGGGAGACCTCAGCATCCATGATTCTGCTGGTGTACGGGAGGGGAAGTTCCTCCCCGTGGTCGGCTCTACCGGTATACTCCCTGGAGACCTCGACATGTCCGAGCCGATCGTGGACGCTTCGGATCTGGTCCTGGACCAAAGTCCGAACAAGATTTTCCACATTGGGCGGGGTCGGCTCGGCCGCATTTTCCCCTGAGCACTCGGCCTGGTTGCCGAGTCTCTCACTCACCGGCTGACGAGTGAGCCTCTCGCTCGCCGGTTGTCGATCCGACATGATCATGGTGGACCCCAGTCGGTCGCTCACTGATCGCCTCCCCGAATGAGTTCCTGATGGGGAAGGATCCTGACTGGCGATAGGGCCGAGTCTATTCCGAATCGGGCCCCTGGTTTCGGCCGAACCGGCAGGACTGTTGGCCCCCAACCTTGATTGGGCCGGGGGTCGTCGATTTGTATTCGGGTCGGCACGGTCTCCGCCCGAATTCCTGGGGGCACGCTTCCCGAAAGCCGCCTGTTTTTGCTGAAGAAGACGGTGGGCGTTCAGGCATTCGGCCTGTTCGGCCGGGGGCATGTCCTCGAAGCCCGGGAAGACGTGATCCGAGTCCTGCTGATCGGTCTGGTCGTTCGGCTCGGCAGGAGTGCTTTGCCGAGAAGGAGATGGTGAAAGGACCTCCTCCTCGGTTCGGGTCCGGCGTGATCGGAAGCCCGATCGTCCACTATTCTCGAGTTGAGCACGGTGGCGTGCAAGTTCCCCGGCCAGCTCGGCCTGTTTTGCGAGCAGCTCATTATTCTGCTTCAGGAGTGCATTCTCAGCGGCCAGATGTCGCTGACTCTCCTTAAGGAGTTTGTGAGCGGCTCGGATTTTGGAGGAACCTTTGGACTTTGGCGTCCTGGGGAGTTGTGCTCCCCTCGTTTTCTCAGGTGTCTCAGGCTGATGTTGTTCATCATTCTGAGACGCTCCTGAAGAAGAACTGGTGTCCCGAAATATGGTAGTCATGATGACTTGCGTGGAGGAAGAGCTTAGCGTTTGCGGTGATGAACACAACGGCTGAAGTCAGCTTCCCACAGACGGCGCCAATCTGTTGATGCAAATTCTCGTAAGGTAGATGCAACAACTTAGATATGCTGATCTGGCTGATCAAGTGCTTCGCTGGATGATGAAGTGGATGCTGGTTGAGATCTTCCTGTAGACAAAAACAAGATCAAAGGAGATGGACCGGTGTGGTACCAGCCAAACACACTCCGATGATGAAATCAGTGGTGGTGTTTGATGGTGGATGAGGAAGAACAAAGGAAGAACTTGGGAGAATGGGAAGAACAAGGCAAATGTTCTGGGTTATTCTCAGCAAGTTGGGTAGGCTCTTTTTTGGATGGAAATGCAAAGTGTTTAGCGTGTGTATTGATAGATTGCTAGATGCTTCATTTTGTGCATATGTGGTGCCTTATATAGGCAAAGGAAAACTTAATGAATAAGTTACCTGCATGTGAATGAATGGTTGCCAGAGACCCACGCACCTGGTCAGACCTAGTTGCATGCTCAGCTGCTTGCTTCCTCAGCATTCAATGCTGCATTGAATGCTCCATTAAATGCAAGGTTTGGAAGGTCCAGGTAAACTGCCCAGCAGTCATGAATGCAAGCCTGATATTCTATCTGTCAGAGGATTGTGTCAGGTGCATTCAAGTGTGGCGGTTCGTCCTAGCGTGATCTTCCTGGGAATGGCGGCGGAGAGCCGAGCCGAGCCGATACGAACACATGTTTTCATGTGAAGACACGAAGTCCATGTGTGGTCGGATCGGGCATGGGATTCCAGGCCGAGCCGGTCCCATAGACTGGGGGTCTTTCCGAGCTCTAACTGGTCGACGTCAGAACCCGAAAAGAGGCCATCTCCTGTGCCGAGCCGAGCCGGACCGGGATGATCGTGGGAAGATGGACACTCGATCCCATGGAAGATCATCGGTTCGGCTCGGACCGAACATGGAGGGCCGGCGTGGAGATCCGGTCTGAGCTGGCAGAGGCGATGCCGAGTGGTGATGACATGGGGGTCAAAGTTTTGACCACTGAGAGTCAAACTCCGAGGTGGATGTTGACCAGCCACGTGTCGAGCTGTGATTGGCTGTTCGGATTGATGTGGATTTTCCCACAAACATAAACAAAACGTTAAACGCTGTAAAAACATGCCTCTCAGTTAGAACGCGAGTTTTTTCATCATTTTTTAACTAAAAAATAGACATTTTTATCATTGCAATCTTAAGATGGGTTAATTTATCATTAAGTGGGCTTTAAAATTATTTACTTATATTTTTTTTTTCCAATTTACATAGCATCAATTTACGTGGTAATAACTTACAGCCATTTGTTTACTCCTTGAAGGACTTGAGCATCGGTCACCGATAATAGGTTTTGCATTTTGATGATGGTGTGCATATACAGAGAGTTACGACATATTTATCGAGAATATTGATCAATTCAATTCTAAGAGCTTTATCGAGAATAAAGGTGTTTTTCTGATGCAAAAATATGCGAGATTGATACATGTGACTATGTGAGACATTCAGCATTCCAACGCCCGTGATCAATTTTCAATTATTGTCCTACATTTATCATTAATCTCGCATTTTACCACACATTAGACACGTGTTACCATTTCATGACGAGAAAGCATGGATTATGATGGATCGTAGGAGCAGGATAGCAACTTCCTTTTGCATTATATTATTGCTATACAGATGAGTCTTTCACCGTGGTGCTTCAAAGTTCAAACACCGGTGAAAAGGACCAGTGGGAAGACCCGTCCTTGACCCAACAATTACACGTGGCAGGGTGTAATTGGACTTTGTTGGGGAGACTCTTGCAAATTGCGTGACTTAAGAGAGGAGGGAGAGAGAGAGAGAGAGAGAGAGAGAGAGAGAGAGAGAGAGAGAGGAAGAAGTCTTTTTGAGTTGTGACTTGTGAGCGTGTTGACAAGAGTTTTGTTGTCAGAAGAGACGGCAAAATTCCCTTTGACACCTGTCACTCCTTTCCTCCCTATCCCTATTTTATCACAAGTGTTACTCTGTAGCTCCCACCAGACAATGACTCACCCATCACCCAAAAAATAAATTTAAATTAAACTTCATACACATATATATTAAAAAAAAAAACGAAAATTGAGAAAAAACGTAAGATTTGTTTGGTATTCTATTCAAAAATTATTATTATTTTTTTTTCAAAAACGAAAAAACAAGTTTTAGTCAATAAAACGTGTTTGGTAGACCATTTTCAAAAATAATTTAAAAAAAAAATTCAAAAACATGCTTCTTTTTAAAAACGATAAAACATCATTTTTTTCAATTATTTTTTTACACTTTTTTTTTTTTAACTGCCATCATTTTTATATTTTAAAATTTTTTTCAAATTTCATGCCAAACAAATTTTAAAAATCTTAATTTTTGAAAAAAAATTTTGAATAGGATACCAAACGGGCCTTAGTTTTTTGAGGAAAGAAAAATTACTTTTAAGTTTTACCCATATGTCATGCTCTCGAGAAAAACTTTATTCGTCATAGTTGAGTTCTTTCCATGCATGCTATGATTTTAGCCTGTTTGACATCATATTCAAATGCTAAAACATATGAACCCAATGTTAATAAAATCAGTATTTTTCTATTTCTTGTTTCTAAGATTGAAGCATATGAAATGCAAAGTTCTTATTAAGCATATTTATGTGATTCGTATTTTCTACTTCAGCTACACACTACCTTTCTTTCTAGCCCAAGCAACCAGTAACCAGATCCCACCCTTGCTTTTTCTACCCAAAAACAATATCATTGCAATGAGTATTTCTAAGGAACCCAAATCTCCTTTAGTTTATATCTATTTGGTCACATGTCTTCCTCAATCCAAAAATAACTTGGAACAAACCAAATCTGTGTTCATAATCTTTACAAATGTTATTCTTTAGTCCTTCAGGTTGATTGGAAAATAGCAGGAACAAAGAAAACAAATGGGGTGTTAATTCAACAAACCAAGAATTTGAAAGGGCCAAATATAAAGAACTTGGCATTGCAAAGCTCATGAAAGATCAATTAGCATTCAAAACTAAGAATATGTAAATCTGTCTTTATTAAGAAAAGAAACGAGGCCATTTCATTGTAAGTCATTTAAAGGCTAGAATGCTACCGGTACACGAAGTCCATCATAGCTCAGTTGTACATCAAGACCCTCTGTCTCCTTCAATGTCATAAGATAATCATTCACCTTTTCATGATCCATCAGGTGCATCATACCTTCATCAGTGCAAAACCAGGAAAAGAAGCAGTATAGAATTACTATGAATTCGTTGATGGTCGTTATTCTTGATTACAAACTTATATCATTAAGAGATTGAATGTGATGTCAAAGTAGAGGATAGGGAGGTGGAAATTAAACAGAAAACTGAAATTCATTGGAAATAATAATATTATATTACACCACTACGCTACAATAGAAGACTGAGACATACCAGTGAACAAGGTTCTCTTGGGTTGGATTTTCCGTACTTCCTTCAAAGCCTGAAAAGGAAGTATATAAAACTTATAGTCTATTAAAGATGAATTGGTACAAGAAGGCATAAAATATTTTACCCTTGGAAGTCCAAAATGTGTTGAAGAAGACCGATCTGGCCGTAAAGCATCCTGAATAAATTATTTGACATATCAGCCCAGTCAGAAAAGAAGAGTAGTCATGTGGTTCTGAAAAATGAGTATCTATAAGAATAAACAATGAATGTGTGAATGCACGTCTGTGAAAGAGAGGGGTACGCACCAGAATCAGGAGGTCACAGTCTGTCAGAAGTGGATAAGTTTCTTCAGGTATGTCACTAACATCACTGTGATGTAAACAAATGATTAGAATTTAGCCGTTATGATGAAACACTACATAAAAGATCAAGGTACAAGAATAACAATTATCAGAGACCTGTGTGTGAGGGAATAGAAGCGTTACCTAATATAACAAACATTGCCAAAACGAAATCCAAAGGAACGATAACCACGACCATGCCACACAGGTAAAGGGGTAAACTGAAACAGACCATATAAAAGAAAAAACTGGTATGAGCGCTAAGTCAATACAATAGATCCATTTTAAGTCAAGTGCCAATACCATCTATGTTTTTTCCTCTTAAGAAACACAGCAAATGCCATCTACAAACAATTTCTTGTTAAATTTCTACTACTTTCTACATTGGATTATGGTATACCTTGCTTCACTTATCTTACATATAGATCTCACTTAATTTTATACAGAACTATAGTTACAAATCCCACAAGGCATAGGTAAGGTGGAAACTGTAAGCACTCTTTAAGAAATTCTCAATTTAAAACAAACCAAACTGATATTGATTCTGACCTTTATATCGTGTACGGTAAATGGATTCTCATGTATTATATTAAATTGCAACGCTGAGACAGCAGCACCAGGAAGGACCACACTTGTATCCACCAAATAATAATGAGTCTTCTTCATCACCTGTAAATGATCAATTTACTATCATGGAAACTGTAATAAAAAAAATGATTCTATGAAGTAAAACTTGATTACAAATATTGATCAATAAATAATGCATTAGTCAACTCAATGCAAGAAGGGAAGATGTTTGGACCTCAAAATCGCGCTGGGGCACATAAATTGGAATGTGGGGTTGAACATTGTTTGTCCAGTCACGAAGATCATCCAGACCTGGAGAGGAAAAATGAAAACCTCAATAATGTTTGATGCAAAAATGTATATTAAAGAAAAAAGAAAAAGGAAGGAAAAAAAAAAAAAAGAAAGAGAAGAAAAGCGAAAGAAATCCAAGGCATCGTCATAAGTCTATTAATTGTTTAAAGAATAGCATTAGAAAGTGTTCATGTCAGAGACCTCCAATTGCATCAGCATGAGAATGAGTAATAATAACCGCATCAATTGTTCTTATCCTGACAGAAATACAACTAGTTATGATGAGGCAAAAACCAGACATTAGACACATATCATAATGGAATATGCAGGAGCCACCAATATAACCATACATGCAAGTCTTTGAATACAGAAAGACCCTTCCGAAGAAGAAACTGAAGAAAAACATACATTTTCACTTGAACAGTCCAAAAAGGACACTAAAACATATGTCAAAATTGATGTCCAACTCTGGTGGCGTGTAGAAAATTTGAAACTCCAACAATTAGGGGTGGACCTACATAATGTATTGTGCATAATCTAAGGGCACATAAGAGTAATTTTACAGTACCAAAACACCAAGCATTTAAAAAATCACAAGAAATATCAAGTTTGAAGCAAATATTGAATCAAAATCAGTGACCAATATCTTTTTCTTTTCTTTTTTGTAACATTGGCTAGAATTGAACCCTAGACCTATTCTAATCCTAACCCATTATCCCACCCTCCCTCACCGCTTAGGCTAACATTATCAAGGATTATTAATATGCATTATTATAGCATCACACATAATATTGAATCAAATCAGTCACCAATATCAACACAACACATAATATGAAACAAATTTATGATGCCCCACCCCCCTTCTCTTAATATATGTACAAATTGCAGTGCTAGTTAGGCCTTATTATGGTTAATAATTGCTACCTAACTACAAAAATGCCTTATTAAAATTATATGTGGAAGTTTCCTAACATAACACAATATCAATATCTAGATCTTCTTGAAGCTAGTCCAGATAATTTAGCCATTAAACATGAAAGACTATTTTGATATCTTCAACTTTAATATATGATAGCTTAAGAACTTAAGCAAATGAGATAATTAACTAACCCATAGGCAGGAAACCATTTGAGAGCACTGTGGTAGAAAAACCTGAAAAACAGACAGAAATGCAAGTTTCACCAATAAAGCATCTGCCATTTTATTTTCAAGGATCATCAAACATCTCAGTCATATGTAATCTCTTTTATATTATTACATGCCCATTCATTTTCTTATACTGAACTACTACATATTCCATTATCAATTTACCACATATGAGAAGCAGATAGTTGATTATCTACCACACCTACCAATGAATTCAGCACGTTCATTAGGTTGAGACAACCCTTACTTGGTGCAATTCTTCCATTAAAACTATGAGTATTCGGCATATTACTTTTCAAGAAAACTTAGCTACAGGACTGCAGATCTAACATTCTCAGCCATTACCCAACCACAACCTGGAATATTTACAAGACAAAAAAGAAAAAATACATTCTTAAAGTAACATAGAAACAATATATTGGAAATTATATTTCACTTACTTTCCAGCATCAATAAGAATGTTACAACTGCCAGAGGGTCTAGGATAACGAACAAGGATGCTTGTGTTGAGTCTCCTATTTCTATTACCTGGTTTCACAGCTTTTGAGCAAACCTGCAAAAACCAAAAAGCGTTTGTTTCTTTATTAATTGGATGCGCATTTGGTTAGACATGTAGTAGTAAATATGATATGCCAAAATTACTTAACCAAAGAGGTCCCATAACCATACCGCACATGTCTTTAAAGGATTTGTCAGGCAGCTCACGCGTGGAATGCCTTCACTAGTTCCCGTACCAATAAATATGATTTCTGATTGCTCAGAAGGTGACTGTGAGCCAGCATCTGTGGTTGCCGAATCTGTGAATCATTCCAAAGTCACTACATAAGTCATCTAAAGTCACAAACAACTGCTTATAGCTTATATAATCTGCAAATGGAGATCATGAACATTCTCTGATTGTGTGCTCATCAACGCGCCAAGGCTAAACTACTTTCTTATAAGTTATAAAATGCCTCATTGAATGAACACATACATAACCAAAAAGATACAACCCCATTAAATCAAATTTGAACCATTTGTTTTCCTTCATCAATTCAATTTTTTCAATACTTATATATAACCATTGCATACAGTAGTTTAGTTTCAAGCACAAACACAACTGTAGAGTCCCTTAAGCCACAGCAAACAAGTAAAATTTGGAGCCTAAATCAATGCGTAAAAATTATTCATGCCCACAAAACAAGAACACTCAAAATCTACATATACAACAGATCAAAGGGAATAAAAAGGTCGACGCATAACACACGAAAATGCCCATTAAAAGCAATTGTTGCAAATGCCCAGAAAACCAAAACCAGAACGAAACTATTTGATTATGCACAAGACCCAGAAATCAAAAATGCGAAATATCATGAATCAGAGCTTACTAGTTTTAAGGTAAGCCTGGAAAATTCGTCTGAAGGGAGAGAACCCATTTGCAGGAGCTGTGATTGGAGAGCTCCGGAATGATACTTGGCGTTTGTAAGTAGCAAAGCAGCTCAGAGAAGGAGAAGGGCGAATTGTGCCCAGAAATTGAACCATTTGACAGAAGCACCCCGAAAGCTACTTGGGAATGAATTGTAAAATAGTGCAGGCTTTGAGAAGCGAAAAGGTTCCTCAGTGGCACTGGTAGTAGGAATGAATATGAATCGAGTGGTGGTAAAGGCCAAAAAGGGTGTTTCGGTTGGAGTTGGAGAATGAGACCAACAAAGACTCAAAGAGCAAGCAAAGGCAAACCAATCCCATAGTATATGGCAAGCTACGTGGGACAAGCATGTCCGCTCCGGAAATCGCTATTTTTAGTCCCATTGTATTGGAATGGACCGGACTGGACTGTATCATTTTGAGTATTTTGGTGCTTAGTTTTTTTTTGGTTTTTTTTAATTTAACTAAATTTAACTCTTTTATAAAATTACTGAAAAAGACACATTTAAATTAGAAAAAAAAAAAAAAAAAAAAAGAACTCAAGGTTTCATGGCAGCCATGACAGTCCCTACAAAGTATATATGCAACTGGGTCATCATTTGAATAGCATAGCCTTCAATTGCCTGGCATTTCATCAAATGTGTTTTATGGTATTTAAACTGACACTTGCAGGCAATTCCAAGGAGCCTTTGGCTTGAAAAATCTGGGAAACCATTGGTGCAATGGCCTGTAGCAGAAAATGGAAAGCTTATAGAAAAAAGCAGGTCAAGTTGCCAAGCACTGTACTTAGGGGAGGATCAGTGCATGAAGTACTAGGTGTCACAGCAGTCCAGGTGGGTACTTAGTAATGGGATTTTGTCACATTCTATTAAAAAGCGCATCAATCTCACTAATTCATTCTGTTCATTGCACTATTTGACTGTTTTCCCTTACCCACTAGAATGGATTACATTTTTTCATCACAGGCAGATGTAGAGATTACATTTGGAATAAGTGATTTGAAGAAAGCAGAAGTGCTGGACAAAAGTTGGACCAATCCACAAACCTTGTGTAGCCAAAAGGGTGCATCAGTTAAAGGTGATTTGGGGCCATTTGGGTTGCTAGTTTTGGCTTCAAAGGGATTGAAAGAATACACTGCAGTGTTCTATAGAATATTTAAAGGTCCAAACAAATATGTGGTGCTCATGTGCAGTGACCAAAGCAGGTCTCTGCTCTCTCTCGCTCTGTAACCAAACTTCAAATTGTTAACTCTTTTTGCCATTTGTTTTATTGGTTTGGTAGGTCTTCCTTAAACCAAGATAATGACAAGACCACTTATGGGGCTTTTCGATCTAAATGTCGATCCTCTTCATGAGAAGTTGTCACTAAGAAGCTTGGTAAGTTGTTACAAACCAATTAAATTAACACATCAATTTGCACTTTTTTATTGAAAAGTCAGTTTTTCTATTAAATAAGAAAATCAAAATGCCCGAATTAACCAAAACAGTTAAACCTTTCAGATAAGGTTCTAGCTTATATGCAAAAGGTGCATTATTCTATTTTGGGTGCCATATGGTTGCACATTGCACACTTTGACAATGGCATGGCATATACATACCAACAGAGAGACCAATTACTTTATGCTTTTGATCAGTACTAGCTAGTTCATTCTTTTCTTTTGGTTATACCCATATATTTCATGATAATATATAAATGTTTGTCCTAATGCATTTGAAACTTTGCAGATAGATCACTCAATATTTGGTGGAGAAGGCAAGGCATGCATCACAGCTAGAGTTTATCCCACATTGGCTATTGATGGTGATGCCCACTTATATGCCTTCAATAATGGAACTCAGTAATCTCAGGAAGTGCATGAAGCTTGAAAACAGCTAAAATCAATTGAACTAATAAGAATGAATAGTGGTTGAGAATCTTGAGAGAAGGAGAAAAGAAGAAGAAAAGCATGGATCGAATATTGATGCTTGATTATGATCTTGGATCATTTGTAGTGCCTCTCCAGATAGTTAATATGTGAGTCAAATAAATTTGTGTCTCTCTATGAATTAAAGATTAACTAATGAATAAAATTATTTGAATATTTTTCCTAATAGAAAGATGCACAATCACTCTAGCAGATAAGGAAGCAGCATCCCTTGCACAGGGAGCAACTCTATCTTTTATTAAATTATAATTAGGTGATCATTCATGTTTGTAAATTAACTATATATTTGTTTAATTTAATTTGTTTTAATAAGAAACTAATTAAGCTCATCAGCCATTAACCATTCTAGCGTCTGCATTGCAAGGCAATTAATTGCAGACTCACAGCAGCTAACAACTTAACCAATGAATAAATAATTAAGTGAATATCAGTCAATTCCCAATCTAGAAATCAAATTACCCTAATCTAATAATAGTTATTACAATACACAACACTAACAAGTCTTACAGCATACAAAATAACAGAGAGAATTAAGAGAATACAGAATATTTTAATTACTGTATTCTAGTTTATTAATTATTGAGATAACTCTACCAAGTCTCTAATAATTGTAAATGACCAAATTTTCTAAGTCAAGCATAAGGTTCTAAAGCGGCATCTTGATTATATATATAAACAAAAGCTTAGAGTACTTTTTTCATTTTAATATGCAGTATAGCTACAAAGTTATAATCTAAACAATTACTAAGCACACACATCATAATATAATAATAACATTAATTATGAATGTTTAAGATTTATTATTAGTTAAAAGAATGGACTTTGTTTTTTTCTATTTTGGAAAACTTGATTATGAGAGAACTACTCATGAATAAGCTGATCAAAAGACTAATAATGTTTTGTGGAAGCCTAATTCCTTGACAGCTAACTGGGCCATGGCTTATCCTTTCATTTCCCATCATGGTGTAGCCTTGTGTTATCAATCCCACAAAGCAACCATGGCCATCTACTCTCTCTTTCTATGTTGCTTTCTTTTTCTCTGGCATGAAACTTCCCACCATGTTTGCAGAAACCTTCAAACTTCCCAATTAACTTCTGCACATCATGATCATGTTAATGAACCTTACAGAACTGGGTATCATTTCCAGCCTCCAAAGAATTGGATGAATGGTATATTCTTCACCTATAACCTCCTCAATTTTCTTTCTGCGTGCTATTTTTCATATATATATTTTTTTTTTTGCTTTCAACCTGATGTCCTTGTCTTTATTGTTTTTATCTCTAATAGTTTTACTTTTTGCTTCTGGTTTTTCATTTGGACTTGTTCTGATTTGTGGAATGGACAAATTGGGCCTGTTTGGTTGCACAGATCCTAATGGTTAGTTCCTTTCTCCTCTGGTTCAGTTTTCTACAAGTTAATTAATGTTTTGTGTAATTGGTTAAAATCAATCTATAGTGCCAGTCTACAAACTGAATCAGTTGGTGGGTTTAGTCCTAATACTGTTTGGCAACAGAGAATCTTATGGTCATTCTCTTTCTTTTATATTTCCTGGGACTTGTTCATTTTCTATAAAAACTATATGCCATGATGCATTGATAACAAGTCATACACTTCTTTATTCCTGTTTTGGTTTGGGTTTTGGTACTGTGTGATTTCACAGTACTAAAGCACTGTCTATTACTCTTTCTGCAGGACCATTGATTTACAAAGGAATTTACCATCTGTTCTATCAATATAACCCTCAAGATGTAGTTTGGGAAAAAACCATTGTGTGGGCCCATTCCACATCAACCGATCTGGTTAACTGGACCCCACGTGAGGCTGCCATCAACCCATCACAGCCGTACGATATCAACGGCTGTTGGTCGGGTTCCACCACGATACTCCCCGGGGGCAAACCGGTCATTTTGTACACAGGAATAGACTCCCAAGACCAACAAGTTCAAAATTTGGCCTTCCCCAAGAACCTTTCAGACCCTTTCCTTAGGGAGTGGGATAAGGTCCCACAAAATCCAGTAATGGCACCCACCCAAGCTAACCAAATCAATGCAACCTCATTTAGGGACCCAACCACTGCTTGGCTAGGCCCAGATAAGAACTGGAGAGTGATCATTGGAAGCCAAAAGAACCAAATTGGATTGGCAATCCTATACAGAACCAAAGACTTCATAAATTGGATTGAGGCCGAACAGCCACTTCATTCAGCAGAGGAAACTGGAGTGTGGGAATGCCCAGATTTCTTCCCAGTTTCAATTAAAAACCAAACTGGTCTTGACACATCAGGAAATGGCCCTGATGTTAAACATGTGCTTAAGGTTAGCTTGTACAATACCTTGCATGACTACTACACAATTGGGACCTATAACATTGACAAGGATATCTATATCCCGGATAAGGGATCTGTGGAGAGTGATTCAGGATTGAGATATGATTATGGCAAATTTTATGCTTCAAAATCTTTCTTTGACAGTGCTAAGAACCGCAGAATCTTGTGGGCTTGGATTAATGAATCTTCAAGTGTCAATGATGATATCAAGAAGGGATGGTCTGGACTCCAGGTAATATATATGTATGTGTGATAACCATAGATAACTATTTGATCAAACAGTTATGAATTAAGCCTTATACACTGGCAGGCATTTCCAAGGACCCTTTGGCTTGACAAATCGGGGAAACAATTGGTGCAATGGCCTGTAGCAGAAATTGAAAAGCTTAGAACAAAGCAGGTCAAATTGCCAAGCACTGTGCTTAAGGGGGGATCAGTACATGAAGTACTTGGTGTCACAGCAGCACAGGTGAGTACTTAGTAATGGCCAATGGGATTTTGTCACATTTTATTAGAAACCACATCAATCCCACTAAATCATTCTCTTAATTGCACTATTTTACTCTGTGCTTTTGTTTTGGTACTCTTTTTTCATTTTGGTACTATTTGGCTTTGTTTTGTCTTCTGTTTTACAGGCAGATGTAGAGATTACATTTGGTATAAGTGATCTGGAGAAAGCAGAAGCACTGGACCCAAGTTGGACCAACCCACAAAATTTGTGTAGCCAAAAGGGTGCATCAGTTAAAGGTGGTTTAGGGCCATTTGGGTTGCTAGTTTTGGCTTCAAAGGGATTGAAAGAATACACAGCAGTGTTCTATAGAATATATAAAGCTCCAAACAAACATGTGGTGCTCATGTGCAGTGACCAAAGCAGGTCTCTCTCTTCCTCTCTCAGGCTATCAATGTCTTACTGACTTGTAAAATTTTGAGCTCTTTTTATATGTTTGCTTATTGCTTTAAATCTTTGACAGGTCTTCCTTAAATAAAGATAGTGATATGACCACTTACGGGGCTTTTCTGATTGTGGATCCTCTTCATGAGAAGCTGTCGCTTAGAAGCTTGGTAAGTTGCTACAAACCAATTTAATTAATACATCAATTTGCACTTCTTTATTGAAAGGACAGTTTTTCTATATTGGTCAGAAAGTAACATTTCATTAAAGAAGCCCAAAAAGCAAAACATTACTAGCATGAAGGCCAAGTCCAATAAACATAAAATAAAAAAAGTACAAAGATAAAAAGGATCAAAACACAAATTAAGTCTCAAACATTTGCATGAACCCTAACCAAACCAAAATCCTAAAATAGAAGCAAGCTCCACCATCATAGCACAGCCCTAGTCCAAAAACATCAGCCATCTCCATCATTGGAGCACAACAAACCAAGCAAGACCCGCAACCACCAAAGGGAAACAAGAGAACCGAAGTACTATGTACATAAAGGAATTGAGGAAAATGGAGGCGTTTCCACCTGCACATAATCCGATTGGCCGGAGAGGGAAACATCGCTTTAAAGTGGTAGTTAGTAGTTACAGATGCTACAATGGTCCACCAACTCCAAACGAGGAAAACACAAATGAGTCCAACAAAGAGGAACTTCTTTTAAGTTTAAGAATTCATATTTTCCTTGGAACCTGCACACGCAACTGAGCCTGTCTTTGGTCTTTCTCATCTAGCATAGTGTATATATTTGATTTTTTGATAACCACTTAAAAAAAAAAAAAAATTAACCACCACCAAAGTACAAAGCTTAATGTCAAGGGCCGGCTTTTCACAGCACAAGACGGACCGTGCGGAACTTGCTAATCTTCTCCTGGGTAGCAAGTCAGCCAAGTAAGTACCTCGAAAGTCAAAGATCCACACGATAAATTAGATTTGTGCGAGCACCAAGCAAGCAACAACTAACAATCACACAACGAAACAAAATGAAAGGCTCACAGTGCAACAGATGATTAAATGAATATGCTTCTTATATTGATGGCAAGAGAGTATAGGGGCTCATGTGTATGCTCTTACCTATGCTAGTGAGCTAGCCCAGCATTCCACCGACTAGTCACCCCCCTGTAAAGAGCATTCTAAGCCATTTCCAAGATTACACCAAGAAACATCAAAATGTACGAGGAGTCATAATTCCTCCAAAAAGAAAAATAACTATTTTTCTAATTACTAAAATACTCTTGCACACAAGCAAGTGGCCAAAGATTTGACTAATGACGTTGGACATGCTTGGTTGTGGCAATACAAAAGCAACCCCTAATACTTAACATAGTTATAAGATTTTGACAGTAACTGATGCCTTTACTGGTAAAAGGATACTTCATAATACATTAATCCATTTGGATTGTCAGTTCTACATGCTGGTTTCAGAAAATGCCCATTGCATAGAACCATGTAAGTGATAGCTAGGAGTAGGGCCATGCCACTTGGTGGGTAACGTCAATTCAGAGGATCAAAGGGTCCAAATTGAAGGGTTCATGCATTCCCATTTTGGGTCCCATCCCCGCAATTTTTGGTATGCTCGACTCAATTGATTGCACATTTCCCACTATTGACAAGGGCATTGCATATATATATATATATATATGTACCAACACACAGCTGAGTCCTATTACTTTATGCTTTTGATCAGGACTAGGCTACTAGCTAGTTCACTCTTTTGTTTTATACCCATTTGATGATAATAAATGTTTGTGCTAATGCATTGAAATTTTGCAGATAGATCACTCAGTAGTGGAGAGCTTTGGTGGAGAAGGCAAGGCATGCATCACAGCTAGAGTTTATCCCACATTGGCTATTGATGGTGATGCCCACTTGTATGCCTTCAATAATGGAACTAAGAGTGTCAAAATAGCAGGAAGTGCATGGAGCTTGAAAACAGCTAAAATCAATTGATTAATAGTGGTGCAGGGTCTTGAGAGGAGGAGAGGAAAAGAAAAGCATGGATGGAATATTGATTCTTAATTTATGTGATCTTCATTCATTTGTATTGCCTCGTCAGATAATTAATATGAGAGCTGAATAAATTTTTAGGTTTCTCTATAAATTAAAGTTTAATTAATTAATAAAATTATTTGAATATTCACAAATTATGAAAGAAATATAATACATAGATGGAACTTCCAGTGAAAGAGATTTTTTGTGAAATTCTCTCCGCATTGTATTTTGTCTGACTTGGACTACGTACGTACATAACTAAAGAGAGAATTAGGATGTACTCCTTCATCATTCTAAGTTTTTGAACAAGCCCTTATGATCGACTTTTTCCAATTTTGATTGTACTGCATTTTCTTTTTTCCACATCATTAAATTATATATATTATAATTACATGTCATTTTTTAATATTTTTTCTTTATTTAAATTATGTATTTATCTCCTTATAATATTGTAAATGAGAATTTTATTTGAAATATGTATCTAAGAAAAGAATTTTATTGGGATAAGTATCGTTAATCAGCAAAATTATCTCCATAATTTATTACCATAATCCTATTTTTTTTCTTTTTAAATTTAGGTGACTTCTGGTAGTTTGTGTCACGTTATTTTGTTTTTATTTTTATGTGGTGGTGGCTCTTGTTTCCGTTTGAATCTGATGTGTGAAGGTATGTTATTTTCTGTTACAAAACTTATAAATTTCATATAAGATTTGGGTTTAGGGGTTAGGGTTTAGAGTTTAGGACTTAGGATTTAGGGTATAGAATGGTTTATGGAGACTGCATGTTAAGTCGACATCCACCGATATAGAGGTTAACAACCTTGTCAATCTCTACAGCACATCGAAGAGAGAGATAGAAGAGAGAAGAGATGTGAGAGAAAGGCAGAGAAGAGAGAGAGAGAGAGAAATGGAGGGGGTGCGAAGAGAGAGAAAGAGAGAAGGGAGGAGAGCATCGTCCGCCGTCGGTGACAATGGCAGCGGCGCCGAAGGTCCACCTTTGGTTCTGTTTTTTTTTGTCCTTTATGGTCTTTTTATTTTGGGTTAAATTTGTAATTTCAAAAATTAAAGTGAGAGGGTGTGTAGTGAGAGGAAATTGGGAATGCATATTTTATATGAAAAGATCAAATTACGATTTTAGTCCTTATGGTCTAGTTTAGTTTTCATAAAGATCTTTGTAATTTTAATTGTGTCAATTATACCGTTATGTTTTTTTTTTTTTTTTTTACCGTTAGAGTTTTCTAACAGTAGTAATTTGAGAAAAATTATTTTGCTAATTGGGTCGATGGAAGATGAAGATGGAAGAGTTGTTGCTGTCCACAAGTAAAGACTTTTTTATTATTTATTATTATTAAACAACGGCGTCCATGAGATTCAAACTCAAGATTTATGCCAACACATGTAGACTCGGTGTCATCCATTATACCAAATGGTCATTGGCCCCACAAGTAGAGACTTAAAAAATTATACAACCCAATCATCGTGCTATAATGCAAAGTAAATTTCACAATAAATTTCTTAAATAAGTTTATTTCCACTACAACAATTTTGGCCTAAGGCCTCCAATAATTTCCACTAAAGTTGGGGGGTGCCAATTGCTAATGTGGCTGTTCACTAATGTTAATTATTAGTGATCATTATATTAAGTCAGACATGAACAGTGATGACATATGCAACTAATGGTTCTGATTAGTTGATTAAATTGTGGCACCCCTATAATTTAAACTAAAAAAAGAGGTTTAGTTAATTTAGGGACTAAAAACAGGGCCAGCACACAAAGACACCACCACCAATTTACTTGGGGTTGTACTATAACCAACCCAAATTGGACAAAACAGTAACCATTTTTTCCATTTTTTTTATCATAAAGCAAGTCCAATCAGTGAGACAAACTTAAAAACCCATCTCCCGCCCATGCTCAATATTTTCCCTCCTTCTAATAGTGCCTAGTAGGTTGGAATCACAGTTACCCATAACTGACTTGATAAGGTGTCAACTACTTGTGGCTGCTGACAGGCTTCAAGGGATATTATATACAGTAAGGAAATCCTCCATAAAGTGTTTAAGATATTTAGCAGAGCATTCACAATGCTGCAGTGAAGCAGGTAGACCTACTGCTACACTCAAGAGACTTTGCAGAGAGAATATCATCTGCATCTACTGCTCTACTGCTCTACACATTGGTACTGAGGAGAGCCAGCCATTAAATGTAGATCCAAGCTAAGCAAGAGATGGAAAAAGCACACTTTGATTTACGGATAGATCAGAAGAAAGATCAAAGCCCGAAAGCACCTAGTGAGCTCAGATTTTGACTGAGAAACCAACTGTATTTGGTTAAACCAGAGAAAAGAGCAGGTAGCGCATGAGTTCTCAATGATCAAGTAATGAAATCTTCCTTTTTCGACCTGAAGCTGAAGTGAAGGAGGGAATGGAGCTGGAAATCATCCTGGCTTTTGTGAATAGGTTGTAAAGCTTTACATTGTAAGGTATGACATATTCCATGCACTTATGACATATTCTGAAGATTAATTGATTGTATGCCTTCAATAATTTGTCTTTGCTCTAGAATATATTAAGAAGCAACACATTAGAAAAAAAAACTCAAAGATATAAGAAGTTTAATTAATCTCCCTAAGCAATATATATATATAAGGAGAAAAAGCTTCAGATCACCAAGTTAGGCATATTTTGCTCAAGAAAGGAAAAGAAAAAAAAACAGAGAGCCAAAATTATGAGGGAAGAAGGTCCAGACCCTACACTGGAGGACCGAACCTCTAGTGAAGGTAGCAGCAGTGAAATGGAATTTGCACGAAGGGAGGTCCGGACGTTGCTTGGGAGAACCTGACCTCCATAGACAACGCAGCTTGAAATGGAGATTTCATGCAGGGAGGTCCAGACCTCTCTTTGGAAGACCGGACCTCCAGCAGGGAAAATTACACTTGAGCTCTATTTTCACTAGGTGAGGTTCTAAAGGACCGGACCTCAATGGGGCGGTTCGGTCTTCATTCTTCAAAACCTTTTCTTGTTCTACATCACTTTTTTTCATAATAGAAATCGTATTTGGCAGTGATCTAGAGCAATATCGGGTTGAATTGGAGAGGATTGCAATGGTAAACACTCAAGAAATATTGAACATTCAAAGGCAACAGTCCCACATGGATTTCAACTTGAATGGGAGGCTTACCACAGCTGTAGACAACTACTTAAGGGGCAACATTGGCACAAGCACTGGCAACACTCCATACTTGGCACCCCCACTGCCCCCAGTTCAGACTGGCACAAATTCCTTCCACCTTCCACAGATGACAGGTGTGATTACGCCATTTTCTAGAGCAGGACTGGCTGGTCCCCAACAATTGGCGCAACAGCATGTTAGGAATGACATGGGAGCAGAGGATGATGCTGTGGGAGATGCAGGCGCTTCAAGAAGCGGGGTTGGAAGGTCACAACACAACTGATCGACATAGCAAAAGAAATCATGGCTGCCAGTAAGAATACTTTTTGTTGTTTTGAGTAATATATTGCTGGTATTTTGAACAGCTTTTGTCATAGAACTATAAACTTGGTGGGTTATATTATGGTTTAGACTATGATATATCACCAAGTTTGGAAGTGTGGATATTTTGTTGGGATCATATGACTAAGTGTTGCGCAGCTAGTGATTATGCTTTTGTTGTTTTTGGTATCTAAGTTTCATTCTGTTTTAGAAATTGTGAAAAGTATGGGGTAATTAATTAGAATGGTTGTAACTATGCACTTGAACCACTACTTGAATTAAACATGCAATTTCAATGTATATAGCAAGTCGTATTTGCATCAATGAAGAAAGGCTGTGTGGGTTCAGCTGTGTAACTTGAGTTGTCAATTATTTGGTTTTTTATTTTTCTGATATGGCATTGAGGTTCTGCTACATACCCCTCCTATTAATGGGATTTATGGACTGAAAGTTAAGCATGCTTGCTCCAATATTAGTGTAGGCTTTCCACATTTTATGAATAATATGGTGTAACAACAATTGCAAGCATCTAGAACTGAAAAATGCATATTCGGACTGTTGCAAATGAAAGATTAATTGGACACTGCAGTACATTCAATCCCACTGCAGCAATCGTTTTGGTGGGAAAATGCATTCTCAATCTCATATAAATAGTCACCAAAGTTCTTGCATGGTGGAGGATATTTAATTTCTGAAACCAAATCAGAAACTAATACCATTAAGGTGGGAGTGCAGTAAGCAATGGTTGTTATTAGTGAGCATTCATACCCACTGTTAACAAGATAGTAGAAGAAACCATGGCATGACATTAATTAATAATATCAATCCTCCACCAATTTAGCAACCCCAATAGAGATGGTGAACAAGTGAAACCCACTAACTGCAGCATTGGTGAGGACCGGACCTGTCAGACTGACACTGCAGGTTTTGGCAGAAGCTTCCACCATGCTTACATGTGGGTGGCCTTAACTCCCTTGCCACCCCAACACCAACCTCCAACATGATATATGGTGACTGCAGTGTGGCAAGAGACATTACAAACTAACAAAAGTGGCAGTTGCCTCTATGCCTACCAAAAAAAAATTGGTTGCCTTTACTTGTTTTTCTTGTAGTGTTCAAATATTCCTTAATGGAATATAGAGTATATAATTATGCATAATATTCAAATAATTTTATTATTAGTTAACCTTTAATTCATAGAGAAACCCACAAATTTATTTTGCTCTCCTATTAGTTATCTGAAAAGGCACTACAAATGAATGAAGATCACATTAATTCAGAATTAATATTCCATCCCTGCTTTTCTTCTTCTCTCCTTTCAAGACCCTGCACCACTATTAATCAATTGATCTTTGCTGTTTTCAAGCTCCATGCACTTCCTGAGATTTTGACACTCTGAGTTCCATTATTGAAGGCATACAAGTGAGCATCACAATCAATAGCCAATGTGGGATAAACTCTAGCTGTGATGCATGCCTTGCCTTCTCCACCAAAGCTCTCCACTATTGAGTGATCTATCTGCACAAGAAGCAAAGTTTCAAATGCATTAGGACAGACATATATAACCATGAAATGGGTATAACCAAAAGAAAAGAAAGAACAAGCTAGTACTGATCAAAAGCATAAAGTATTTGGTCTCTCGATATGTGTTGGTACATATATGCAATGCCATTGTCAAAGTGTGAAATGTGCAACCATGTGAATCCATACCAAAAATTGTGGGGCTTGGGCCCAAAACAGAATGCACCTTTTGCATATATATGCTAGACACTTACCAGAAAGATTAACTGTTTTGGTTAATGGAAAGGAACCTAGCCCCTTTAATTTGGACCTTTGCTTCTGAATTTATTGTTACTCACAAAGTGGTCGATCTAGCATATAGAAGTGACAGTTCAAATGAATGCATAATGAAGGACCCTTTTACCAGTAAGTGCAAAATCTTAATTAAATATGTTAAACTTTGGTAATGCTTTTATTTAATTTCATCTATATTTTATATTGTTCTGTCCAAAGGCAGACTCAGTTGAATGTGCAAGTTCTAAGGAAAGTATAGATTCTCAAATATTTGATAGAAATTTCTGGTGGGATAGACTTCTAAACTTAAAAGAACTTTCACATGAATGAAGGGTATGGAGGTCATGATCATATAGAAAGACTGACTTTTCAATAAAGAAGTGCAAATTGATGTGTTAATTATATTGGTTTGTTGAAACTTACCAAGCTTCTTAGTGACAACTTCTCATGAAGAGGATCGACATTTAGAAAAGCCCCATAAGTGGTCTTGTCATTATCTTGGTTTAAGGAAGACCTACCAAACCAATAAAACAAAAGGCAAAAAGGGTTAACAATTTGAAGTTTGGTTAGTGAGAAAGAGAGAGAGCAGAGACCTGCTTTGGTCACTGCACATGAGCACCACATATTTGTTTGGAGCTTTGAATATTCTGTAGAACACTGCTGTGTATTCTTTCAAGTCCTTTGAAGCCAAAACTAGCAACCCAAATGGTCCTAAACTACCTTTAACTGATGCACCCTTTTGGCTACACAATAATTGTGGGTTGGTCCAACCTGGGTCCAGCACTTCTGCTTTCTTCAAATCACTTACTCCAAATGTAATCTCTGCATCTGCCTGCGTAAAACATAAGCAAAGAGTACCAAAATGAAAAATATTCCATTCTAGTGGGATTGATGTGTTTTTTTAATAAAACGTGACAAAATCCCTTTACTAAGTACCCACTTGCACTGCTGTGACACCAAGTACTTCATGCACTGATCCTCCCTCAAGTACAGAGCTTGGCAACTTGACCTTCTTTGCTCTAAGCTTTTCAATTTCTACTATAGGCCATTGAACCAATTGTTTCCCAGATTTCTCAAGCCAAAGGGTCCTTGGAATTGCCTGCAAGCTAGTGTCAAAAGTTAGCTATTCATATATACCCTTGACCGATCAATAAATATTGGATACCATTATTTTGATCAAACAGTTATGTATGGCTAGCTATCATATATACATATATATTACCTGGAGTCCAGACCATCCCTTCTTGATATCATCATTGACACTTGAAGATTCATTAATCCAACCCCACAAGATTCTGCGGTTCTTAGCACTGTCAAAGAAAGATTTTGAAGCATAGAATTTGCCATAATCATATCTCAATCCTGAATCACTCTCCACAGATCCCTTATCCGGGATATAGATATCCTTGTCAATGTTATATGTCCCAATTGTGTAGCAGTCACGCCAGGTATTGCCCAAGCTATACTTGAGCACATGCTTAACATCAGGGCCATTTTCTGATGTGTCCAGACCAGTTTGGCTTTTAACTGAAACTGGGAAGAAATCTGGGCATTCCCACATTCCAGTTTTCTTTGCTGAGTGAAGTGGGTGTTTGGCCTTAATCCAATGAATGAAGTCTTTGCTTCTGTATAGGATTGCTAATCCTCTTTTGTTCTTTTGGCTTCCAATGATCACTCTCCAGTTCTTATCTGGGCCTAGCCAAGCAGTGGTTGGGTCCCTAAATGAGGTTGCATTGATTTGGTTAGCTTGGGTGGGTGCCATTACTGGATTTTGTGGGACCTTATCCCACTCCCTAAGGAATGAGTCTGAGAGGTTCTTAGGGAAGGCCAAATTTTGAACTTGTTGGTTTTGGGGGTCTATTCCCGTGTATAAAATGACGGGTTTGCCCCCCGGGAGTATTGTGGTGGAACCCGACCAACAGCCGTTGACATCCGACGGCTGTGATGGGTAGATGGCATCATCATGTGGGGTCCAGTTAACCAGATCAGTTTATGTGGAATGAGCCCACACAATATTTCCCCAAACTACACCTTTGGGGTTGTATTGATAGAACAAATGGTATATTCCCTTGTAAATCAATGGTCCTGCAACAAGAGTAACAGACAGCTTTCACACTTCTTTAGTGCTTTCAAATCACACAGTACCAAAACACAAACCAAAAGATTAATTGATTCATTCACATCAAAGGCATGATGGTATATAGTTTTCATAGAAAATGAACCAAGCCCAGAAAATATCTATAACCAAACAGTACTAGGACTAAACCCACCAACTGGTTCGGTTTCTAGACTGCGCTATAGATTGGTTTTAACCATTACAAAAAATATTAACTTTGTAGAAAATTGAACCAGAGGAGAAAGGAGCTAACCATTAGGATCTGTGCAACCAAACAATCCCATATGTCCATTCCACAATCAGAACAAGTCCAATGTGCAAAACAAGAAGCAAAAAAAAAAAACAAACTGTTAGAGCTGTAAACATTAAAGATTAGGCCAGGTTGAAAGCAAAGCAGAACATACCATTTATCCAATTCTTTGGAGGCTGGAAATGATAACCAGTTCTGTAAGGATCATTAACATTGTGATGTGTAGAAGTTAATTGGGAAGATTGAAGGTTTCTGTAAACATGCTGGGAAGCTTCAAGGTGAATAACAGCATTGCCAAGCCAAAGAGCAAGAAAGCAGTGTAGAAAGACAGAGGAGATGGCCATGGTGCCTTTGTGGGATTGAGAAAATGAAGGGTTGGATAGTTAGATGTGATATAAAGAATTAAAAGTCATACCATGATGTTACACAAGATTTGTCCAAGAAAAAGAGTGTTAATTAAATTAAGTTTAACATGTGTTCAACTTGATGATAGATAGATATATATATATATATATAGCCATATAGGGATAGGATATCCTTATATATTACTCAAGATGCTGCTTTAGAACCTTGTGCTTAACTCAGAAAAATTGGTAATTAACTTATCAGAAGCAATTGGCAGAGTGTTTCTCTATATTAAACTAGCTAGAATACAGTAATTAAAATATTCAGTACTCCCTTAAATCTCTCTGTTATTATGTAAGCTTTAAGTGACTTGTTAGTGTAGTTTCTTGCTTTATCGAAAAAAAAACTATTAATTGTTTCTTGTTCTAACTATTATTATATCAGGGTAACTGATTTCTAGATTGGGAATTGACTGATATCCATGTTATTATATGGCACTTAATTTCAACTTGATTAATTATTTATTGGGTAACTTGTTAGTTGTTTTGAGTCTGCAATATATTGTCTTACGATGCAGAAGCTAGAATGGTTAATGGCTGATGATCTTAATTGTTTCTTATTAATTTGAACAAATTAAAACTAATAGTTTGCAAACATTAATTAGCATTTTCATAAAGTAATCAGTACATTTCACACTTTGACAATGTGCAATCGATATCAACCTCTAGTATTATCGAATAATCTCCCATTTGTAATCTCTCAAAAAGATGAAGAGAAATATAATTAAACTAATTAATAATTAGTTAGAAACATAACTAAAATGGGCAAACATTAAACTAGAGCAACACGTCCCATTGTCCTAACATTTGAGTAAATGAGTAAATGCTTTCAACTACTGAAGCTACAAGTCCCAACCTTTGAGCTTATTTCAGAGAGTACTGGGGTATGAGCTTCATGGTTACTTTCCCATAGCCCACTATATGCAAAATTGCAAATTAAATTAGAGTTGGCACATTCTACCAAACTGTAGTTGATCAACACACAGGTAAAGTAAAATTACCCTTACTTGTGCAATTAACAATTATGAATTGGTTTTTTTTCATATTTAGTACCTGAATTTTGACCACTGTCTTAATGTGGTACCTAAACTTTTATTTGTTCCAATTGAGTACCTAAACTTTTATTTTGTGTCTAATAGGTACCAAAATGAATTTCTGTTAAAATTATCAACAAAAGTTAGGGGCAATATAGTCACTTCAAAAAATTTATTTTTTAATTTTTAATTTTTAATTTTTTTTGTTTGTTGTGTGTTTTTTTTTAATAATTTTAAACATATAAAGAAAATAATTAAAATATACTTTGACTATATTGCCCCTAATTTTTATTGACAATTTTAACAAAAATTCATTTTGGTACCTATTAGACACAAAATAAAAGTTTAGGTACTCAATTGGGACAAATAAAAGTTTAGGTACCACATTAAGACAAGGCTCAAAGTTTAGGTACTAAATATGAAATAAACCCTTATGAATTTCTTATTAAGAGAGAATTATAGCAATGGTCCTTAAATTTTAATTACCTTAAGTATTACTTTGGTCCACAAACTTATTTTTTGAATTATATAGTCTACAAACTTTCACATGTATATCACTTTAGTTCATTCCGTCAATTTTAATTACGTATATCATGTTAGAAAAAAAAAAAAAAAGATGGGATGAGTTATCATATATTTTTACCTTTCAAAAGTGGCTCACATACGTGACTAAAAGTGACGGAAAATTTGACAGAATTGACGGAATAAACTTGAGTAATACACGAATGAAAGTTCAAAAACTATAAAATTCAGAAAACAAGTTCGTAAATCAAAGTGATCCTAAAGGTAAAGTTCGAAGACAATTGTTGTCATTTCCTCTTCCTAATAATATGTCCAAATTGATCCAGAATAATAAGTCCTTTTTGTTATCAGACCTATTATAATAGAATGGGAATATTCGTACTGTTCGACTTTCTTTCTAAATGAAATCATAGTTTTTCTATTTATTATTTTATTAAATAGACAATATAAGTGCACGTTGTAAATATTGATGGCCCGAATTTGGGGTGGCAACTGTATTTTAAGAAATTCATACCACCTTTTGAGCTAGCTAGAAAATATATCTTATATTTTTGCTTTGGTTTTCCATTGCTTCTAAAACACTTTATATGGCGCGTATTTGTAGTAATTCAAACTTTCTTTTTGATGAATTTTCATTCTCTTTTTTGTTGAAATGATGTTTCAAACATAAATTAGTGAATGAGCATGCATCATGCACGTAGAAAATTTTAAAAAATTAAACACAAAAGTATTGTACTATTGATTTTTTTGTTGTTGTTGCAGCATGACATATATGCATGCATTATGCTTTTTGCTAATCTCGTGGAGCATATTAATTACGAGTATGGATGTTAAAGGTGACATAATATTAATCACAATTGTGATATCCAAGACAGCACCAACTTCACTTAAGAAAAGAATTAATTAAGAATCTTGGCCAAAAAAAAAAAAAGAATTACTAAGTAAACCCCATGCATTTTATAGAAAAATTGTAGGAGATGTGAGCAAATGATGCTCCTGGGCAGCAGTAGTCGAACATATATGGCCCATGCCTATATGTTTAATTTCTCTGGATAATTTATCAAATTAAAAGGATATCAGAAAATGATTTTTACTCGTTTGAAAAATACCAAGGAATCTAGTGAATGTTTAGGGGGCTATAATGGGCCTAGTATTGAAGTAAATGAGTAAATTTGATGCATGTGTGCAGTGGTGCATGGCTCAATGAAAAGTAAGGCTGAAGGTAAAATTACACATAAACCTTTCAAATATATTATTTAAAAATATTTTTTTAAAAAAAATCTTAAGTTAGGAGGTCTTTTTTTCTTAAGTTTCTCATGTTTAAGAATTAACATTGTTCTTATAACCAATTAAATAAGCCCATGATGGGGTCCACCATCCTAACTCTCTTTTCTCTCTTATGGTAGAACTCATTTAATTGGTCATGAGGACAAGGTTGATCCTCAAATATGAGGACCCAAAACATTGTTCTTTTTATATCCAAATTCAAATTTCTTACTAGACATAATCAAGGAATAAAATTTCAAGTTTCGAGGAAATTTCAATAGAAATTTTGATAGAAATTTCGACGGATATTTCGAAGATTTTTAAATTTCGACAAAAATTAGACGGAAACGACGGAAATTGCTATCAAAATACATAAATTTTGAATGAAACTTTACTATATGTTTATTTAACATATTATCTACTACATTGATAAAAAAAACATTGAAGAATCCAAATTATATAGTAGGTTTCATGTGATATAATGTGAATATAATGCCCGCTGAAAGCAAATACTATTAAATAAAATTAGTATAATTAATAATTGAAATTAGTATATTCTTTATACTCTATAATCTATAGACTAAATCGTATATACTTTATCTACCTTAATACTCTTTATACTCCATAATTTTTTATTAAACCCTATATACTTTATAATCTATATTTTATATTGTTTAGGATATTAGTGTTTAGGTCATTTAGGGTATTTTAAATTATTTTTTATATATAAATATATTATGGTTTAAAAACAACTAAACGGAACATCAAAACGACCAAACAAAACCCCAAACCTTTGTTTTTCTTTTCAATTGCCCAAAGGCCCCAAACCCCAATCAACCCTAAACTTTTTCCTTTTTCTTTCCTTATCTTTTTTTTTTTTGTTTTTTTCTTTTCTCTTCTTTTTTTTCTTTCCTTCCTTTTTTCTATTTCCCCCCTCACCTCTCAAGTCTTCTCTCATTAGTCATTAACTCATTACTAGTCTACTCCATAAATAAAAGGAAAGAGTCAAATAGATGATTTGGGCCATTGTTCAATGAACGTGATAATGTGATATTGCCTTTCTTGGAAAGCCAGTTTGTCTTCTCTCATTAGTCATTAACTCATTACTAGTCTACTCCATAAATTCCATAAATAAAAAGAAAGAGTCAAAAAAATGATTTGGGCCACTGTTCAATGAACATGATAATGTGATATTGCCTTTCTTGGAAAGCCAAGCTGTCAAACCTCCAACCCAACCCGAGGACTCTCCAAGAAGTTCCAGAAGAACCGGAAAACTCCTCTTCAACTTTAAGCATATTCCAATTCCAGTAACTTATTTGAACCCAATCATTTCATAGTTCTGCACTTTGCTTAGACAGTTAGATTTCTCACCTTCTATTCTCTCTCCTAATCCCTCACTCCCTCCTCCCTCCCCGATCTCCCTCTCTGATCTCTTCTCTCCCTCTGGCGACGGGTGGCTTCGGTCTCTACCTCCCCTCTCTCCCTCTGGTCTCTCGCGAAGACTGAAGTCGCGGGGGGGCTGGTAAATGTTCTGAACTTCTAATTTCTAGAAATGGTAAACGAAATTTCGCCAAAATTTCGGCGAAATTTCGTCAATCTATCGCGAAAAGACAACAGACTTGCACGTTAGTAGGCTTCGAAATTTCGCCCAAAATTTCGGCAAAATTTTGGCGAAATAAACGAAATATTACCGAAAAAGTATGAAACTGAAATAAAATTTCCCCCTTCTTAAAAAACGAAATTTTATTCCTTGGACATAATTAATATTACTAATAACAAACAAAAGCTAAAGTATGAGATACAATATTTAAGAACAATAAAACTTGATTTTAAACTTTGAAGTAATGGCTTTGCTAGTCTGCACTTGTTGCATAGATGAACTAGCCCTTCCATCAAAAAATCTGCTTGTAGGCCTGCTTTTTTTAGTTTTAGACAAGAGATATTACAGAAAATGAAAGAAAAGAAAAAAAAAAAAAAAAGGCAAATCACAATGCACAAAAAAAAAAACAGATATAAGATGTCTCTGAAAACAATTCATGAAGCAATTTTTTTTGGCATGATCATTCATGAAGTAATTAATTCATCTATTCATGCTTCATTTCATGCCTAAATGAATAAAAAAAAAATCAAAAGTCCCATTAACAAATAATGAATAATCTCACACCTAAATATTAAACAAGAAAGTGGAAAGCCTCTTTCTGATTTCTGAGGCTTAATTGGTTAATTATAAATATTTAATTTTTTTTTAATAATGTGTTAAATACTTTTAATATAAGGCCTCCCTCAACATGAGGCCCTAGGCACAGGCCTTGCTCGCCTTATGCTTGAGCCGGCACTGCATGTGTGTTGAATGATAATCGATGACTAGATTCGTGCCGGCTATAATGGGTCACAACTTAGGGGGGTGTCCCCAACTCAGATTTTAAAGGAGTTTAATGGATTTTAAAATCCATAGAATCTATCAAAATCCAAAGGAATTGGGTGGAATTCTTATGGAATTTGTTATGTGTAAAAAATGCATTCAAATCCAACCAAATCCATCCAAATCCATTAAAATCCTTCACTTAATGAAATCCATGACTTTTTGAGGACACCTGGATTTCATTGGAATCCATTAAAATCTGAATTGGGGACACCTAAACTTCATTGGAATCCATTAAAATCTAAATTGGGGACACCTAAATTTCATTAGACTTTTAAAATCCAATGAAATCTAAGTTGGGGACACCCCCCTTAGTCTTTTGTATCAAATTTGACCCACCAAAAAGGGAAATAAAAGATTAACTTGTTACGTGGATAATTGACTAATTGTTTTCTTTATTTTTTATTTGAATGGACTAATTGTTTAAACTTTAAAGTGATTAATATATGTTACACATCAAATTAGAAAATGCTATTATTATCAAACCCGAGAAATTAAATGATATTATTACATTAAGAAAGGGTTTCACAATTTTTATTATAATATTAAGAAGATGTTATTGTCCAAAGTGGTGATTGCTGCACTTCAGCGCTGGATGCAGTTGCACGTGCAAAATTAATTAACTATTAATTTATTGATATTTTTTGTAGAAGAATTTTAAGTTTGAATAGATAAAAGGAAAAAGTAAGTATTAATATTTTAGCATAAATTTAATTTAGACATATAACTATATATGTCATTTCAACGGGATTCACGAATTTTAAAATATTTCAAGCTGACATTTAACTGATCTCTCAACGAATCAATAGACGAATTTTTAATTTAGATAATAGATCGAGTGTATATTTGAAATATTTTAAAGTTTGTAAACTTCGTTGAAATAGCATATATAGTTATGTGTCTAAATTGAATTTATGCCTAATATTTTTTTAACAAATGAGGGATTATTCTACAAGACTTGGTCTATATTGATACTGAGAGTTTGTTCCTCACATTGGTGTCTATACATATACAAAAGTGTTACAAATCTGACCATAATATGAAAAGGAAAATGCTTCCCTTGTTGTAGTTATAGTTGAAGAGTATATAGGCTCTTGGTCTTGGGAGTTGGGATTATGAAATTCAGTTGTTCATCTCTCTGTTAAAAGCCTTTATGTTTTGGTATGTAGGAGTGTTATAGAGAATCGAACTAAATGTCATATCTGATCTATTGGAAGAATAAGTACAGCTAGTACTTTTTTATAGGTCAGATTCAGGGGATAAGCCATTTTGTTGTCCCTATACCGATCAACAGGGACCCAAAGATATATGGTTTGTTATCCATTGGAGGCATCAATCAAGTCCTATCATTATCAAAGTTTTATTTGGCAACCATCTATTAGTTAGGCTAGCAATATTCTCATCTTCTCTCTCTCAAATAAAATAAAATAAAAAGGTTTATTTGGTAAAATATTGGTCCTATCAAAAAGTTTTTGTTTATTTTAGAGTTAATTACACTTACACCCTTTGAGGTTTATCGTCTTTTCACATACACCTCTAGGATTTCAAATAATTATACATACATCCCCTGAGATTTCAAAACTGTTGCATATAACTCCCTATAGTGAGACAAAAAATGATGAAAAATTATGCAAAAATACATGTTAAGAGATAAAATGGCCTAATAAGATTACTTAAGGTGTAAGGTCCAACCTCAATACAAATATTTTCTTTTTTATTTATTTATTTTTTTCTTTTGTAGGGGGTTATATGTAATAGTTTTGAAACCTCAGGGGGTGTAAGTGTAATTAACTCTTTATTTTACTATTTTATTTATAAAATGTGAGAATGTGGAGCGTGTTGTCCCATGTTAGAAAACTATAATTTTATGTAAATGTTTATAAGGGACTTGAGTCTCTCTTCTTATTGTCAATTAATTTTAGATTAGATGCTCTACTTTCCTTCATAGTTTTAGAGTCACAGAGTAAAGAGCAACTCTTTATTAATTATGATTATGTGATTGATTAATGTTTGTAAACTATTTGTTCTAATAAGAAACTAGTTAAGCTCATCAGCCGTTTATCATTTCTAGCTTCTGCATTTGTAAGACACTTGCAGACTCAAAACAACTAGCAAGTTAACCAATAAATATGTAATTAGAAAGTCCCAATTAATCTAGAACAATAAACAACACTAACAAGTGACTTAAATCTTACATAATGACAGAGAGAATTAAGGGAGTACTGAATATTTTAATTACTTCATTCTAGTTTATTATTGAAATTGCCAAATTTTCAGGGTGAAGCACAAGTTTTTATAGCAGCATCATGAGTGATATATAAGGGATATATATATGTATATGTATATATGAGTATATCAGCAAGTTGAACTCATGTTGAATGATTCTGTTTGGTATGGTTGACAGTTACTTTTTGGATTTCATGTGCAGTATCTTTTATAAGTTCAGAATTCTTTTGATTATTACCAAAAGGGCAAAAAAAAAAAAAAAGTTCAGACTACTTTTTTTTTATTTTTTATTCTGCAGTACAGCACTACAGCTACAAACTTATCCTCTAAGCAGGTATTAAGCACACATATCATAATTTAAAAATAGGTCCATTGACTTTAGGTACCAAATTATAATATTTTTTCATTTTAACTACCAAAACATTTATATAATTTCACTTTAGGTGCTAAATTTCAGTTTAAGTACCAACTTTAAAAAACATAGTTGTATAGAGCTGTGACTGTTTAACAGTCATAACTTTTTTATTGATTTGTTATTTTTTCAATATTTGCAAGGCTTAAACTTTAATGTTTAATCTTTAGGTTATAGGACTTCATCCCTCAAAACTAAATCAAAAATATGAAACCCTTAAAAATTTTAATTGTTTTATAAATTTTAAGCAATCACAACTGTGACTGTTCGACAATTACAACTGTAACTGTTCGACAGTCACAACTATATAACAAACTGATTTGTGACATAATCCAAAATGTCTTACTCTAAGTTAGTATCTAAACTAAAAAAAATTGGTGTCTTACTGCTTTACTGAAAAACTATTGATATTTGGTATTTAATCCTAATTTTCTATTTAAAAATTTCATTAATTAATTATGAATGTTTAAGACCATTAGATAAAAGAATGCACCTTTTTTTTAGACCTTAATTATGAGAGAATTTACTCATGAATAAGCTCAGAGGTCGACTAATTGATTTATCCTCTTCTGGTGTTATATTGTTCATGTCTAGAACAATTGTACCAGTCCAGGAGCTCCAGTTCATTCATTCATGAAAAAAAAAAAAAAAAAAAAAAAGACGAAAGAAAGATAATTACAAATTTACAATACAACCCTGTGAGTCTTTGACTTTTGTTGTTCCAAAATTCATATGCATGCCTGCTTAATTTCGTGGACCCTTCACTCCTAAAACAATCAAATTTAATTGTTATTATATTAGGGTTTTTCTTGGACAAATCTTGTGAAGTGTGACTTTTCTTCTTTATGTCATATCCAAGTCAGTGACAGCTCGATGAAAAGTAAGACTTTACACAAAATTATACATAGATGATAGACCTTTCAATACATTATTCAAAAATATATTTTTTTTAAATAAAATCTTAAATTAGGTGGTCTTTTAAGTTTTTCATATGAGTAATGTTGGATTCTCATATTTGAAAACTAATTTTGTCAGGCAATTAAATAAGCTCATGGTGGAGTTTACCGTCTTAACTTTATTTTCTCTCTAATGGTAGAACTCATTTAATTGGTCATGAGGACAAAGTTGGTCCTCAAATATTAGAACCCAAACATTGTTCTTTTCAAATTTAGATTCAAATTTCCTACTAGACATAATTAATATTACTAATAACAAATAAAAGTTAAAAGTATGAGATACAATATTCAAGAATAATAAAACCTGATTTTAAACTTTGAAGGCTTTGCTAGTCTGCACTTGTCGTATAGATGAACTAGTCTTTCTAGCAAAAAATCAGCCCGTAGGCCTAGTTCTTTTAGTTTTAGACGAAAAATATTACAAAGAATGAGAGAAAAGGAAAAAAATGGCAGATGATAATGCACAAATGAAATAGATATGAGATGTCTCTGAAAACAATTAATGGAGCAATTTTTTTGGCCTGGTCATTCATGAAGTAATCAATTCATCTATTCATGCTTTATGTCATGCCTAAGGAAATAAAAAAAATCAAAAGTCCTGCTAACAAATAATGAAGAATCTCACACCTAAACATTAAACAAGAAAATAGAAAGTTTCTTTCTGAATTCTAAGGCCAAATTGGCTAATTATAAATATTTAAAGATTTTTACTTTTATTAATGTGTCAAATACTTTTAATATAAGGCCTCCCTCAACATGAGGCACTAGGCACAGGCCTTGCTCGCCTTATCCTTGAGCCGGCACTAATCCGACCATTCAACATTTCAACCCATCCTTTTGTTACTCCATTAAAAAAATAAAATAAATAAATAAATAATAAAAAATAAAAATAAAAAAGTCTAAGAGCCTTCCTCGACAACCACATGGGTTATTCTCCTATAAATAGCAAGCATAATGTAGCCTTATATCCTCAACCCCACAAAGCCACCATGGCCATCTCCTCTGTCTTTCTATACTGCTTTCTTGCTCTTTGGCTTGGCCATGCTGTTCTTCAGCTTGAAGCTTCCCACCATGTTTACAGAAACCTTCAAACTTCCCAATTGACTTCTGCAAATCAAGAACATGTTAAGGAACCTTACAGAACTGGCTATCATTTCCAGCCTCCAAAGAATTGGATCAATGGTTTGTTCTTCACCTATAATCTCTTTGATTTTCTCTCTGCTTTTCATTTTCATTTTTTTTTTCTTTCAACCTGTCCTTATCTTTATTGTTCATAGCTCTAACAGTTTGTTTTTTGCTTCTTGTTTTTCACATTTGACTTGTTCTGATTGTGGAATGGACAAATGGGCTTGTTTGGTTTCACAGATCCTAATGGTTAGTTCCTTGTTCCTTTCTCCTCTGGTTTATTTTCAACAGTTAATGTTTTGTGTAATTGGTTAAAATCAACCAGTTGGTGTGGTTTAGTCCTAGTAAGGTTTAATAGGCTATAGAGAACCTTATGGCCATTCTGTTTCTTTTATATTTTCTGGGTCTGGTTCATTTTCTATGAAACTATATACCATGATGCATTGATGTGAATGAATCTTATAGAAAGTCCAACACTATTGATTGGTGGTTTCATATTATTGCTCTATTATTTTTGGGCCACACTTTCTTTATTCCTGGTTTGGTTTGGGTTTTGTTACTGTGATTTCAAAGCACTAAAGCATTGTCTGTTACTCTTGATGTAGGACCATTGATATATAAGGGAATTTACCATCTCTTCTATCAATACAACCCCAAAGGTGTAGTTTGGGGGAACATTGTGTGGGCCCATTCCACATCAACTGATCTGGTTAACTGGACCCCACATGATGCTGCCATCTACCCATCCCAGCCGTCCGATATCAACGGCTGTTGGTCAGGTTCCACCACCATCCTCCCTGGGGGCAAACCGGTCATTTTATACACAGGAATAGACCCCCAAAACCAACAAGTTCAAAACTTGGCCTTCCCCAAGAACCTCTCAGACCCATTCCTTAGGGAGTGGGATAAGATCCCACAAAATCCACTAATGGCACCCACCCAAGCTAACCAAATCAATGCCAGCTCATTTAGGGACCCAACTACTGCTTGGCTGGGCCCAGATAAGAGATGGAGAGTGATCATTGGGAGCAAGAGGAATCAAAGAGGATTAGCAATCCTATACAGGAGCAAAGATTTCATTCATTGGATTAAGGCCAAACACCCACTTCACTCAGCAAAGAAAATTGGAATGTGGGAATGCCCAGATTTCTTCCCAGTTTCAGTTAAAAGCCAAACAGGTCTTGACACATCTGAAAATGGCCCTGATGTCAAGCATGTGCTCAAGGTTAGCTTAGACAACACCAGGAAAGAGTACTACACTATTGGGACATATAACATTGAAAAGGATATCTATATCCCGGATAAGGGATCAGTGGAGAGTGATTCAGGATTGAGATATGATTACGGCAAATTTTATGCTTCAAAAACTTTCTTTGACAGTGATAAGAACCGTAGGATCTTGTGGGGTTGGATTAATGAATCTTCAAGTGTCAATGATGATGTCAAGAAGGGATGGTCTGGACTCCAGGTAACTTACATAACTGTTTGGTCAAAATAATGGAGTCCAACATTTATTAATTGGTCAAGGGTCTAGACCTACCAAGTATGCAATTGGATCATCATAATCAATTGCTCTATTTGAATAGAATAGTCTTCATCAATTAGCTGGCTTATGACTCATAGTATTAAATTGACAATTGCAGGCAATTCCAAGGACCCTTTGGCTTGAAAAATCTGGCAAACAATTGGTCCAATGGCCTGTTATAGAACTTGAAAAGCTTAGAACAAAGCAGGTCAAGTTGCCAAGCACTGTGCTTAAGGGAGGATCAGTGCATGAAGTACTTGGTGTCACAGCAGCACAGGTGGGTGTACTTAGTAATGGGGTTTTGCCACATTTTACTAAAAAGTACATCAATCCCACTAAATTATTCTGTTCATTGTACTATTTTACTATTCTTCTTTACCCACTAGACTGGAATAATTTTTTTATTTGGGTACTCTTTGCTTATATATGTTTTTGTCTGTTTTTATTTTTATTTTTTCCAGGCAGATGTAGACATTACATTTGGAATAAGTGATTTGAAGAAAGCAGAAGTGCTGGACCCAAGTTGGACCAACCCACAAATCTTGTGTAGCAAAAAGGGTGCATCAGTTAAAGGTGGTTTAGGACCATTTGGTTTGCTAGTTTTGGCTTCGAAGGGATTGAAAGAGTACACAGCAGTGTTCTATAGAATATTCAAAGGTCCAAACAAATATGTGGTGCTCATGTGTAGTGACCAAAGCAGGTCTCTGCTCTGCTGTCTCTCTCTCTCTCAAGCTATCACTGTCTTGCCGACTTGTAAAATTTTTGAACTCCTTTTATATATTTGCTTATTTGTTTAAATCTTTGACAGGTCTTCCTTAAATCTAGATAATGATAGGACCACTTATGGGGCTTTTCTAGATGTGGATCCTCTTCATGAGAAGTTGTCACTAAGAAGCTTGGTAAGTGGATACAAGCCAATTTAATTAATACATCAATTTGCACTCTTGTGAAAATTCTTTTAAGTTTAAAAGTCTTGCCCACCAGAAATTTCCATCAAACACTTTGAGAATTCATATTTTCTTTAGAATTTGCACACGCAACTGAGCCCGGTCTTTGGACTTGTACAAAACCTACCATAGTATATTTGATTTTCTAATAAAATATAGCTGAAAATAAATAAAATTAAGCACCGCTAAAGTACAAAGCATAACATGGTTATAAGATTTTGACCGCAACAGCCTTTACCAGTAAAAGGGTACTTGATATTTTCATAATACATGCAATAATTCATTTGGAGTGTCACTTGTGTATGCTCATTTCAGAAGATGCCTATTTCTAGCTAGAACCACTTGGGTGGCTAACAATTAACTCAGAACAAAAGGTCGAAATTAAAGTGACTATCTAGGTACCTTTCCAATATTAATGAAAACAGTTAAATCTTCCTGATAATTAAGGGTCTAGATTATATGCAATAGGTGCATTACCATTTTGGGTCCCAACCCCCACATTTTTGGATATGCATGACTCATCATGGTTGCACATTTGACACTTTGACAATGGCATTGCATATATGTACCAACACAAAGAGACTAATATAGTACTTTATGCCTTTCACTACTTCATTAATTCTTTTCTTTTTATCATTGATACCCATTTCAGGATATATAATAAATGTTTGCCCTAATGCACTTGAAACTTTGGCTATACTCTTATGCAGATTGATCACTCAATAGTGGAGAGCTTTGGTGGAAAAGGCAAGGCATGCATCACAGCTAGAGTTTATCCCACATTGGCCACTGATGGTGATGCCCACTTGTATGCCTTCAATAATGGAACTCAAAGTGTCAAAATCAGAGCAAGTGCATGGAGCTTGAAAACAGCCAAAAGATAGTGGGGGAGAGAAGAGCTTGAGATCGAGGGGGAAAAGAAAAGCATGGATGAAATATTGATCAATATGAGAGCTAATTAGCTAAATAAGTTTCTGCGTGTCAATTTTTTATATTATGCTTAATTGGCATTCATATATGTCCATGAATTAATAAAATTATTGAATAATATATATATACTTCAACCGGAATTGCTGCAGTTTGAAGTTTCCACGTACTAACTTAATTTGAATACGACACTGTCACTGTCAGATGTTTGCTGCACGTTTGACCCAAAAAAAAAAAAGATTACATGTAATATGGGACTGGTATACGTACTGGTAAATTGGTAATGGGAATATATATGGATATTGGTATTTGGTGCCCCATAAATCTTTGGTTAAATAAGTCTGTGAAATCTTTTTTTCTCTTTTGGACGATAGCGCTAGCTGTGATATTGTCGGCCAATTAAGTTGTTTGGTACTGATGAAAATTTAAATACCCACAAAAGTCATGCATGCACAGTTGCACACCACACCCTGAATCATCAAATTGCAATACTAAAGGAGGTAGGTCAAACAGTGGCCAAAAAAAAAAAAGGAGGTAGGTCAAACACACCATTATTGAAGCATCATATCATATGGCTTCAATGCTAATTGTAGTAATAGAAATGATCTAATGTTTGATTATACCAACAAGATATAGACTTAATTCCCAAAAAAATCAAGTGTTACAAAGATAATAATATAGAACTACTAGATCTTAAAAGTTTTATGCGGTCAAAATTATAAGTGAGGGATAACTCAATATTATCATGCACATTAACATGATAAGTGAGAGATATATTGAAATAATAAATTACGAGGAAATTACATATTTAGTCTAATTATTTTATACCTAATTCAATTTTGGTCCACAATTTTTTTTTAAATTCTGTTTTGGTTCACTAATTGTTCTATTTGTTCAATAAAGGTTTATATTTATTTCTCAAATTTGGTCTGCCTTTTACCCTATCAAATCTCACCCAAATTTAGCAAACATATATTTGTTTTAAAGCTATGCATTTTTTCTTTACAACCATATAAAGATCATTCAAATTAGAATTCTAAAACTCAAGATAATTGACCCCAAAGTAGAGTACCCGAAACTGCCAATTTTTCAAACTTCACCCAATCTCAATTCTTTTAGATTCTAATACTCAAAATTTGTTTTTATGACTAAAAAATGATGAAATATAACTTATACTTCAATTATAATTGAAGAAAACACAACCTAAATGATTTTAAGTCACAAATCTGGACCTTTATTGAACAAATGAAACAATTAGTGGACCAAAACAGAACTTAAAAAAAATCGTGAATCAAATTGAATTACGTATAAAATAAATGAACTAAATCTATAATTTTCTCAAAAATTACAGTTCTAGCATGCACAATAACATGATAATTAACTAATTAAGTGAGGAATTGAGGTCTTAACTCAATATCTCTTGAAATCAGAAATCTAATACCAACTCAAAAAACTAAAGAATTTTAAAATTTATCACTATATGACATACAATTACTTTGGACATTTAAATATATTTTGACAAATTCTTTTATTATTAAAATATAAAACTTTCACCCTCAGTTAGATTGTATGTCATAGTCATACACCACCTATCAAAGATGAACTCTACTATGTCTATCAAGCCGATAGATAAGTAAGCGATGATCATGACTATCTTTTCCTTCCACACAGTAAAAAGAACATGTGAAGCATGCCTAGTCTGAATGACGTCCCTTCAGCCAAGAAAAATAATGGCCATATACTCATATGTGTATATTCAATTGATTCATTAATTAAAATTGAAGAATGAGAGTGATTTTTATTTATGTGTTTACTAATATTTGGAAATCTCATTGATTCTCATTTTGATTCTTTTATTTATTTCCATATATTAGAATAATAAAGAGTATGAAGTCCACATAAAACAAGGAACTAATTTCATAAAAGCGGTTGAGATTAGAAAAGAGGAAATGATAATAAATTTTTTCATGCCAAAACTACCCTCACCCTTTTTTAATCAGAATTGCTCTCAACCAAATACCATCAACAACTTCATTTCCTCTAAAATACCATCAAGATTAGGCCATGATATTAGTACGTTACCAATCTAATATCTCAACCTTTCAAGCTCCTTGTCTACCCTTGATCTATCTTCCAATTTTGATCTTGTGTCTACTATTCTTGATATCTTGGTGAATGCATCCTCTCTCACATTTTTTTTTTTCAATTGATGAGATATTGTGTATCAATTGTTTTATTTATTATTTTAAAAAAATTGGGTAAGAAAGGGATTGTTGTCTATTTAACACTACATCAATATTTCCAAAATATTCTAAATTATGACAAAAAAAAAAAAAAACGTTTGAAAAATAATTTTTTTTTTTACAAAATATTTGAGGTAAATTTTATTTGTAGGCATTTAAAAAATTGTGAGTAACATAAAACATATTTAATTTTGTATAAGGACATTTTAGTAATCAAACTGATTTTGATTTCGATTTCTGCAATTAAGTAAATACGTGTATAGAAATCATGTTATGTCTTATTTCAATTTCTAATAGTTAGTAAACACGTTAATGGAAATGTCTGACTTTGATTCCTGCTCACTTCGATTACTTCTCACTCTGATTCATCCTCACTCTAATTTTAATTTATGCTCATTCTGATTATGGGTAAATAAACGTGCCCTAATTGTCCTCGTAGACATTAATCTCTATTCCTTCAACCATTACAACCCAAAGGGTGCTGTTTGGGGAAAAAAAATTTGGGCCTAGCTCAGTTTGGGCTTTCTTTTAGCTCTTGTTTTGGATCTCTCTCTATTGCTGCCTTTTGGGCTTCTATAAATCATTTATTTACACAACGAAGAAAAAAGAAGAAAATAAACCCCAAACTTTCATTTCAGTCTTCCTCCTCTGACAGACTGATACAACCCCAAACCCCAATTCTCAGATCGGTGAGTTTCATTCTGCGCACCACCTGCAGTGCGCACTTTAGCAACCCAAAACCCATATTTATTTGTGGGGTTTTAGTTTTTCGGATTCGGAGTTTGGTAGTTTGGGTTTCGATTTTGAGGTCCTTACAAATTCACCAGTCATAGTCGTGTCGTGGCTGCTTAATGCTTATCATATCATCATTTATAGAATGAGAGAATGGAGATATAGATAGATGGTAAATCATAAGAATGACAATGGCAGTGGCACAGTCACTATGGAAATCATCATATTCATATTCATGGGTTCGAGTATTGGGTGGAGTTTCAAGGGCAACTAGTACTACTGGTGCAGCAGCCATAGCTATAAAAACAAGAACAGCAGCAACAACAAGAAGCTTAAGCAACGGAGGTGGTTTCTTCTTCATACGACGGTGCTCCACCGTAAGCAGCAGCACCACCAACGCCGCCGCTAGTAATAGTAATAGCGGAATTATTAATGGAAAGGGGTATCTGGAATGTACGGATGCAGAGCTGATGAAGCAGTGCGAAATGGGCACTTACAAGTCCTCGGGGCCGGGGGGTCAGCACCGCAACAAGCGGGAGTCTGCCGTGCGGCTCAAGCATCTCCCCACGGGCATCATTGCGCAGGCGGCCGAGGACCGGTCCCAGCACATGAACCGGGCCTCGGCCTTGGCCCGCCTGCGCACTCTTATAGCACTCCAAGTCAGGAACCCTGTGGAGGATCTTGAGGCTTATTCCCCTCCTCCGGAGCTCCTCCAAATTCTTCCCAAAAAGTCTACCGTTAGAGGGTCCGATTGCGGTCCCCAGATTGGACCCAACAATCCTAAGTTTGTTTTGGGAATGCAGGCTCTGTTGGATCTTGTTTTTGCTGTTGAAGGGTCTGTATCCGAGGCTGCAAAGTTGCTGGGGTTGAGCACAGGTGCGCTCTCAAGGTTGATACTCTCGGATGATTCACTCCGAATGGCGGTCAATGATCTAAGGTCTTCTAAGGGTATGAAGCCTCTCAAGTAGTGTGCAATTTTATCAGATGTTGCATGTTTGTTATGTCAATTGCCAGAATTCTTATTTGTTAGATGATGAATGGTATATGTATAGACCTTTTGCTTTGAGGCTAAAATGATGGATATGCGGTTTGACAGACATGTCCATCAGTTTAGATTGAATACCAGTGATTGCAGCAACAACAATAACAATACCAGTGATTTTAGAAACTAAGAAGAAGAACAAGGAAACCCATGTTGGCAAATTTGTATTCAAAGTGGTAGATTATCAGATTTGAGTGCATCTGTTAAGTTTGCCAAAAGTTAGAAAACAGAGATTAGTCAGTAATGCATGCCTTCATCATTAGAATTTAGAGTTGATTCTTGTTGGCAAGTGAAGTGAGTCTTCTTGGCTTTCTGTTGTGAATGTTGTTTTACATTATGAAATGAAAAATAAGCTGCAGCCTAAGCGAAAGGAACCACTGTTCTTGTGCTGTTACTTCAATGATAAACTTTATGTAAGTTTCTGGGTGCATATAAAATATTGTCAATTCAATACAACAGCTTAAAGAGACAAATGAATGAACTATACATGCTCGTTTCATTTCAATGGAAGATCATTAATCCCTTTTTCTTGGTACATAAGACCATATGACCCTTTCATCACCTCATGTGTAAATCCAACTCATTTGGAAGAACTCTTTTGACTAGTTTATAAGATGTAATAAAGGATAAACTATTTCAATGCTCCTGTCAGATCCGTAGCCAACTCAATCAGATTTAATCAAATTCACAACTCACCCATATCATTCAATTACTGCAACTGTTGTTCCCCTGAACTCTATTTCCTCACTTATGATGGTGAAGCTGGAAGGAATGTTCAGTGGCTTATCCAAAACCATAGTCTTGTTCCCTTTTGACACTCTGGAGTTCTTCAGCCTGTGAACAAATAGTTCACAGAAATTATGAAAAGCTTGTTTATATCATCATTGAACAAGCTTCTACATTAATATTTAATTCCGTTGGCATTGTGAGTGAAACCAAACTTACAGTAACTTCATGAATATATCATCATCGCCTTCAGGGACCTGAGTTTGGTGTTCTTTAATCGGTAGCTTTCCTGGCTTCTTGTTCAGGAGCTTCTAGACTCAAGCTTTTCCCAGGATTCTATGCAATCTCCATCCTACAAGGTACTCCCAACACAAGAAGTGATAGAGAAAAGAAAAAACATAAATTAGAATTACCCAATTGCCTACACCAATATATATTAAGGCTCATTGTCATCAATAAATATGGTATGTTTTCAAAGAACCTTTGGGGTTGCCAATTCTGCACCAGTTTATATATCTTTCTTATACATTGCAAGACGTCATCCAACATCATTCTCAAAGTGTATAGAATGAGAGTCATTAAAGATTTCACTTTTGAGAGAGAGCAATGCTAGTGGTATACATGATATATGCAATCAACTGTCACATTAACTAGAAAGGCCTTAAAAATGAAGAGCACATTGACTGCAATTCAGAAATATATAAAATAAATGTTTTTCAAACACAAAAGTTTAGAAAAAAAAAAGAAAGAAAAAGACAGTTGAGAACTCAATGTACTTTGAAGTTTGAACAGCAGAAATAGTGTGCATAATCTACTTTTAAGCTTGGATTCCGAGACATAGGAATTTAAGGCAGTGTGATTTGCAAATGAATAAAGCTGTTAATTAGAGAAACTGATCCACTTACTTTAAAGTTGGCAGCAAAAAAAGAGGTGATCCAGTTGATCTGAGCCATTGCCTTTGTCTCTCTCTCGAGAACCAACCCATATGGCCCACATGGCAGTTTGCACCACCAACGGTCCAACACCAACCACTCCCGCCGTTACCTTCTTCCTCCTCCACACGAAAGAAAAAAATAAACATTGTACATCGGAACATAATAAACGACAATGTGTGATGTGCTTTCTTTTTAAGACGACTATGTAGCCGTGTTATGTATGTATCATGCGCACCCCCGGCGCACGTTAGCACCCACCTGTATTGTAATCCTCGCCGGTCAATTACCTCTACCTACTTTTTATTACTAAGTCGCCGACCCGACTCACCCCCAAAAACCCAAACTTTCTTTTCAGTCTTCCCCAACCCCCAATTCTCAGATCGGTCAGATTCTACGCACCTCTGCGCACTTTAGCACCCCGAATCCAAAACGCATCGCTCTCTACCTTCCTCTCGCTCAGACTCTCAGATCGGCGCATGGAAGAGGACGACGAGATCCAGTCGCCGGCATCGGCGGGAAGTCCCGGATCTCCGGCGTCGCCGAGGCCGAACGGTCGGATAACGGTGACTGTGGCGGTGGCGCCATCTCAGCAGGCACCACCGGCAGCAACAACGCCGGCGCCAGAGTCCCAGAGGACGCTAACCCTAGCGCTCCCGTCGCAGGTTCAGAAGAGCAGCGGCGGCGGTAGAGAGGACTGCTGGAGCGAAGGGGCGACGGCGGTGCTGATCGAGGCGTGGGGGGAGAGGTACCTGGAGCTGAGCAGAGGTAACCTGAAGCAGAAGCACTGGAAGGAAGTGGCGGACATTGTGAGCAGCCGAGAGGACTACAGCAAGAATCCCAAGACGGACATTCAGTGCAAGAACAGGATCGATACCGTGAAGAAGAAGTATAAGTCGGAGAAATCGAAGATTGCCGCCGGCGGAGGACCCAGTAAGTGGGCTTTTTATGACAGGCTGGATCATTTGATAGGCCCCGCCGCCGCAAAGGTTCCTCCTTCTGGCTCGGCCGCTGCTGCGAGTGCCCAAAAGGTGGCGGTGGGAATGGCTGTCGGGGTTCGTGGAGCAAGTAGTCAATTTCTAAGGCAGCGGGACCCGAAGCAGCAGCAGCAGCAGGTGCACAAGATTAAGATTAGACGTCAGGGTCTGCTGGAGTGTGACTCCGACTCGTCCCGGGAGGCCTCACCTGCTTCCACGGATAGTTTTCCGGTTGTGGAGGTTTTTGAGCAGAAGAAGCGGAGGAGGACGGGGCGGGAGGCCAATGCCAGTGGCGCCGCGGCGAGAGGAGGAGGAGACAAGGGAGGATGGGGGAGTTCAGTGAGGGAATTGACGCGGGCGATAATGAAGTTCGGGGAGACGTATGAGCACGCGGAGAGCGCCAAGTTGCAGCAGGTGGTGGAGATGGAGAAGCAGAGGATGAAGTTTACCAAGGAGTTGGAGTTGCAGAGAATGCAGTTTTTTATGAAGACCCAGGTGGATATTTCGCAGCTCAAGCTTGGTGGGAGGAGGAGGACTGGGGTTGGGAATGCTAGTAATCACCATAGCAACAACAACAATAACAATACCAGTGATTGTAGCAACTAAGCAATACCAGTGAAGAGGGAGAAGAAGAAGAAGAAGAAGAAGAAGAAGCATGTTGGCAAATTTGTATTCCTAAGTGGTAGATTGTTAGATTTGAGTGCATCTGTTAAGTTGTGTCAAATGTTAGGAAAACAGAGGCTAGTAGTCCGTAAGTAAATGCATGCTTCATTAGGATTTAGAGTTGATTCTTGTTGTCAAGTGATGTGAAGTGAAGTGAAGTGAGTCTTCTTGACTTTCTGTTGTGAATGTTGTTGTTTTACATTATGAAATGAAAATCAAATAATGTCAAGTCAATCCCATACAATAGCAGCTTAAAGATATAAATGAATAAAGGAACCATGCATAATGCTAAAGATACATCTTCGAAATTTAATTCCTTGCTTACTATAAAATAAATGCGATTTGTTTTATTGTAATCCGATTCCCTCTATAAACATTTACCAGGACCTCACTCTTGTGTAAATCTCTTCTCAGCCAGCATGCAAGGGTCTCCTCGCTTTTGACATTCACCTCAACTCCTCTACACTATCGCTCACAGCGCGCAACCCACATGCCAATCGGTAATTCCAAAATAAAGGATTTTGTATTTAACCAAAAATTAAATAAATAGGGCCCAATGCAAAGGGAGTCTGTGACAGGATTGTAAAAACATGTTGCATATACTATAATATATTTAATAAACAAACAATTAAGGAGAAAAATATCAATATACTTAGGGTTTCATAGGACATAGGAAAGCACTGGCCAACCCAGAACATCCCAGAAGCAATAAACACAATGCATTGGGTGGTAATGATTTTGCCCAATAATACCAAGGGTGAATATCAAACGCTCAACTCTCAAGAAGCAGGACGCCACCTATTGAAGCCCATCTATGCAAATTGTCACTACTGTTGCTTGCACTCCGGAGGGCGCTCACCTTGCTGACCTTCCGCAGCTTGCGCCTTACCACTTTTCTGCAGTTAACAAGTCAATTCAGATAGAACTCATTAACCTTGTGTGAGACTAAAACTTGTAAAAGAACATAGCACTGCTAAATCATCTCACCTTAGGTCCAGCAGATGGCTGCAAAAGCAATAAAAAAGATGGAAAAACTATATATTAGCATGCTTGGAAACTAAATATTAATACAACATTTCAACATTATAGCAAATAGCTACAGATTAGATACCTTTTTCCTGCCCTTATCTTCCTCTTCCTCATCATCGTCATCATCATCGTCATCATCCTCTTCGTCCTCCTCTTCCTCGTCATCTTCGTCCTCATTCTCATCATCATCATCATCTTCTAAATCTTCAAACTCATCCCCTTCAACAGCCTCTCCAGTGAACCAAGATATTGCATGAGGAATGATTTTATCTCGAATTGTTGAACTACACATGACACCAGCAACATGTCATTGGAATAACTATAAATAGAGATGACATCCCGCTTCCCATGCATAATCAACTATGAGCACTTAGACATCTCAATAAAATGTCAAAATTAATTGAGTTGTGTGTGAGGTTTTGTTTATGCAGAATGTGATGTATACACTTCATGTTATGTGATCCTGCTTCAAGCATTCTGAAAACACTGACAATTTATATCTCTATATATGTTTGTTACAGTTCCAGCTCATTTCAACTGCATTTTCAATCTACGAGACTCATCCCAACCAACTTATCAGACTTCACCAAATTCAAAATATACCCAAAGCAAAATACAAAATTATTTCTTCATCAGAAAAGGTCACAGAATTATTAACATACCCAATGTCATAATCAAAACTTCATGTACTACCCAACATGTACTACACTGTATGCATTAGACAATCAAAGCAAGAGAAATTATTAACTTACCCAATGTCATAATCCTGCTCCATCTGACCTTGGAGTTCTTCAGCCTATCATCATATACATCAAAGAAATTAAGGAAACTTGCTTATATCATCATTAAACAAGTTCAATAGTCTTGGTATCATGAATGAAGCCAAACTTACAGTATCTTCATCAATATCATCATCATCCTCAGGGACCTGAGGAGGGTTAAAGAAGTTGAAGAAGCTTTCACAATTTTCAGTTTTGGTCAAGGGTTTGGCATTCTTCGATCCCTTTCTTGGCTTCTTCTTCAGAAGTTTCTGTGTCAAGCTTTTCCCAGGATACCATTCGATCTCCGTCCTACAAGGTAACCCCAATTTAAGAAGAAAAGAAAAAGAGGGGAAAAAAACTCAGTACGACAACAGGAATTAGAATTACCCAATTGCCTTCTCCAATATAGGCTCATTGTCATCAATCATGTGATACGTTTTTGTCAGGACAGAGTTTTTAAAATAAGGATTGGGATCAAAGAAGAACTCCAGCTTGAATCCTTTTGGATTGTCTATCCTACACCACTTGATATCTTTGAGATACTTGAGAGCCCCTTCATCACGCTCAGTGATCTATTCCACGAAACAGCTTTATCATATATCCACAATCAATTCAAAAAATGAGCACAGTAAATGGCTTATAAAATACCCCCACCTCCTCAGCAAGTACTTCATTAGTCTTCATTGCGGTAAGCCAAAAGTCAGGCACTCCTTTCTCTGCATGACAAGCCATAATCCAACATCAGATTCAAATGTAGCATGAGTCATTAAAGATTTGACTTTTGAGAGGTACCTTCAGTGGCTTTATCTACTTCTTGGTCCATTGCAGCTTCATTTTTTACTCCTTCAACTTCAGTTATTCCATTAACAATCTCATATCTCTGCAATCAACCGTCACATTAACCAGAAAGGCATATATGTCATCCTTGCATATCAACCGCACATTAAAGCCAATTCAGAAACACCAATTGAGGGTAAATTTTAAACACGAGGATCTCTGAACTTTATGATGCCATACAATATGATGGTGTGTAATCACAATGTAAGAAGAACTAATTGCATGTCGAGATCCTACATACCTTTGTGTAGAGAGGTTCATAAAGCTTTTGGTATTTTGCTTCCAACGCAGCTCTTTCCTCAAAAAATTTTGCTTCCAGCTCATCATGCTGACCCTGCAAAATATGAATGTGTATGGATACTATTAAGCTCTATGAGACTATGACTGAGCACAAAAACACTACTACCAGTGACCCCTGGTCTATTCTCAAAGGAACTATATGAATTTATCTGAAACTTAGGATATGTTATCCATAAAATCACTATTAGGTACAAAAAGTAAGGAATAACACTTACGGAAAATAAATTTTGAAAGCAGACCAACCTGTATCTCTCTCAAAACCTCAACGCGCTTCCTGACCTTGGGTGGCAAAGTTTCCAATATATCGGAATGCTGACCAGCCAAGCTCTGAAGCTTATTCTGCAAAAACCACCAAAAAAAAAAAAAAAAAAATTTATTTTGAAAGCTTGATCTTTTGGCTATCTTTTCCCGGGAGAACCTAAATTCAATTCATTTCTAATAAAATTCCCAAAAACTTCAAATCTACCGTACAAACATATTGTAAGCTCTTATACAAACTTGTTTTTCTTTCCACTACCACACTGGAACTTAATCATATGATGATCATAATCAAAAACAGAACCACCTCTATTTTTTGCTACTGAAAAAGCACAAATAGGATAAGAAACTTGCCTTGAGAGCATTAACAAGACCTGCACGATCCTCCGCACTAAGAGCTATAAACAAAAAAAAAACAAAAAACAAAAAAAACAAGCAAAGAGCTCAAATTCGAGTTACTTTCAAAGGCCTTCAAATAGTTTGAAAATAAATCGAACTCAAAGCAAACCTCCATGTACCACTAGTTAAGTAAGATTAGAATAGCAGCAGGCAATGAACAATGAGATTATAAACCAAATTAAGCATTAGGGATTTTGCTTCGCCTAATAAATTCAAATTAGCGTGAGTTAGATATTACCGGCAGCGGCGGCCGGGAGGGAGGAGCCGAGGTCGGAGATGTCGAAGTTATCCTTGTTGCTACTCATTTTTTGAAGGCTGTTTGGAAGCCGAGAAAATACAAAACCCTGGAGAGAAAAAAAAAGAGGGAGGGAAAGCGGAGAATAGGAGGGAGAATGAGGGGCGAGTGGGTGATTGCTTTTCTCTCTCTCTCTTTCCCTCTCGCGGCTAAACCTAAAGGAGCTTTCGGGTTTTTATATTGTGAGCGTGGTGCACGTTCTACGCGCGGGTGGGGGAGCGTGGAGGACACAGACCAATTGGGTGGACAGAGAAAGTTGGGGGTGCCAGTTGAGCCGTGGTTGAGTTGAGTTTGAAAAACCACCTACAAGTGACAACTATGTAGTGTGTACTAAAACATGAACTCCTCCTCTGCCAGTTGGGATTTCAACACTGACAGTGGTGAAGGGGGGACACAGTTTTAACCTGAATTTATAAATTATAATGGTGGAGAGCTTCATTGCAAATCCTCTAAATTCGCAATTTATAATAGAGGGTTTATATGGTAATTTTTTTTTATTATACAATCAACAATTGTCTAACTATCAATTAGAATCTCGAAAACATATAAGATGACCCTTATTCTTTATATTTGAAAATCTTATAATATTATCCAAAAGATATGTCTTTGATGAGTACGCATAACGTCATTTTCATAATACGCGCGTAATTGTCTAACTGTTAATTAAAATCTTGATATCATATAAAATGACTGTTATTTTTTATACTCGAAAATCTTATCGTATTTTTCAAAAGGTATATCTTTGGCGGGTATGCATAATGTTCTTTTCATAATAACTAGCCTTTGGTGGGTATGCATAACGTATTTTTCATAATAACTAGTCTCTTAACACGCATAACGTATTTTTCATAATAACTAGTCTCTTAACACGTGCTAACGAGCGTGCTAATGGGCCTTTCTAATTATTATTAAATCATTATTTATTTGTACATTTCATTGTTTCAAAAGTGAGACATTTTCTTTTGTATTGAACGTGGGAACTCTCCCCACCCCACACCACATATTCTTTTTTAGGCTTTCAATTGAAAAGCCCATAATTTTATATTGCAATAACACATGAAACTATTATTGTGCTCGGTAAATAATGTCGAGTGCTCGGCACTATTTTGTTAAAACGCAGACACACGTCTGGCAATATAGTTTTAGGGGTTTTTGAGTTAAAAATAAATAAATATATGCTCAATTGCTCACTTTTGTTGAGTCTTCCTAAAAGTTTATGGGGGCTTTTCAATAGTTTTCTATTCTTTTTTCTTATTTATTTTAATTTATTTTTGTTAGTTTACAATGATAACCTTTTAAGATGTATAAGTGAATTACTTTTAACTTATCTCAAAAGGGCACTTTTGGAATTCAATATTTTGATGAAGCTTGTAACATCAAAACTCTCCTTAGTATAGATTCACTCACATGCTGATCAAGTGATCAATAATTGTGAGAAGTTTATAGTATTCTCAAAAAGGCATGTCTTTAGCGGGTGTGTTCCTCGTATTAATATGCTCGCATGTTAATCACGTGATTAATTATTGTGAAGAGAGATATGTTAGTAAATAGTTATAAAATTCTCTTAAGCTTGTCATTATCACTTTCCTTCCTTTATTCAAGTTCTATGTTGTCAAATCGAAGAAAAGATAGGTGGGATGAGTAACTGAGTAAGTAACTAAGTATGAAGTTGACACCAAAATATGAAGTTCGAGATCATAAAAGTCGCGGACCTAAAGATACCTGTAAAGTGAAAAAGCAAGAAAATATCCAACTTTGCATACAAGGCTGAGGCAGTGAGGCACCACAGAATTGATCATTTCCAATGGACTCCTGGTGTCCTACATGCCCTTAATCATTGAAAAATAAAATAGAGAAGAACAAAACAATTGCGAAATTTGTAAAATATAATTTCTCTTCAGAAAAAAAAAGGTTCCGATCAAATATACACTTGGATGATTACTGTATTTTAAAAAATGACCAACTACTTAGCCTAGCGCTGCAACTTTGGCTTCAATGCTTCAATGACCGCCGAAAAATCCTCGTCACTGAGGCCATGTGATTTTGCAACCTTGTATAGTTCATTTGCAGCTGCTGCAATTGGCGTAGATTGGGAAACAGATTCTGCTAATCCCAGAGCAAGCCTCATGTCCTGCCACCATTCATGAACTTGTAGGATAAGGTCAACGGGTTATACAGTGTAAGGCAATGAAGGCAACTTAATTAACAAACCTTCTGTTGATGCTTCAAGGGAAATGCAGTTGGATAGAGGGATTGGATCATTGAAGGGCCTTTGAGTGAGTACATTGGTGCACTAATGGCACCCTGTGAGACAACCTGCAATACCATGGAGATGCAAAGATCTGAAATTTCCTTAGGATTGTTTCCCCTTTCTGGGACTTATAAACAACTTTATGCATGAGAAAAGGATGATGAGCTAACAACCCTCCAAGGAATACAACTTGGAGAACCTAAAACAATGCAGAAAGAAGAAAACCCTCCAATCAAGCCTCCCTTCTAGCCAAGAAATCTGCCTCTTCGTTACAGATCAGTGCATCGGAATCAGTTTTGTCTTAATGAAATTTCTCACCCATACTGAGCTTTTATTTAGATTATGTCACAATGATTCATCATCAGCATGAGTAATTCTTTTGCCCATAAAACCTGACACCCTTTAGTCTATGCCCAGATGGAAGATTCATTCACCACTTAAGTCATAGCCCTATACTGATGAAATTGGTAAGTTTCGGATCACTAATGACTTATCAAACTTGGTTCTTTTTCCCAACAGGATTCCTGCTTTTGAATTCTTTTTTTGAAAGAGGGGAATGGAGAAAGTGGACAAAACAGACTCATATTTCCCAGTCACATATAAATAAAAACACCTAATTCTCTAACAAGGGACAAAAAAAGCATAGGGGAAATCCAACAAAAGTTCTTTTTTATTTTTTATGGGATAAATATTTATGTTTCACAATGACTGAATAAGTACTGATCCCCACTATGGGGTTAAGATTCTATATGTCAAGCAACATAGCTTTAACTATCAAGCACCTGCCAAGTTTGTGTTTAACTAATTTTCCAACCATTTCACAGCTTTCACCTAAAACTAATATAGAAAACAAAAACTCAAAAAAAACAGAAGCATTTAAATGATTACAATCCAGTTTATAGCAGAATATTGATTCATGAGGAGTTCATAGAAGGTCGTGTAGAGAAAATAATGCAAGAAGATAAGGCATGTTGTGGAGAATACCTCAACTAGTACTTTTGGGTCCAGTCCTATTTTCTCAGTGAGAAGCAAGCCTTCAGAAAATGATGCCATCATACTACAAATTGTAAGAAAATGTCAAAGGATACACTGTCAGAATAACAATCTACACAACCACAAAATAAAAGGAATAAACTAGAATAAAACACTGCATGACCTTCCCATGATCATGTTGACAACAAGTTTCATAGCAGCACCATTTCCAACCTCTCCAAGGTAAAATCTTGACTGGATAGAAGTATTAGCATAAGCATAGAATAGATACAGGTAACTGGATGGCTAGGTGAAGAAGAGCCAGTACCTTCCCCATGATATCCAAGAGCGGTGCTACTATTTCATACAGAGTTTTGTCACCTGAAAGAATTCAGCTTTGATTCAGTTTTTCTGAGGTCTCCTTCACTTGTTATGCAACAGGGAATTTTAATGGGCAAAAAGAGTCATTTTTGAACATTAGATGATATATGAAGTGTACTGATGTTATTAATGGGCAAAGAATCTTGAAAATATTCAATGATAAATACAATCACCCCAATTTTGTAATTCACTAACTACATCTTGCATTCATATTGGTGTCGGAAACAAGCATAAATTATGATACCCAGAAATAAATTAACAACAACAAAAAAAAGATTGCATGCCTGCAGTAAGAAATATTAGTTGCCCATCTTCTGCTGGCTTTTTTGAACCCGAGACTGGAGCCTATAGGTAAAGCACCAATACATGACTTTAATCATGATCAAAGTGAAAAAGTGAAATTGTATAGATGCATGATAAAGATTTTCGGAAAAAACTACAAAGCAACTTGCCTCCAAAAATAACGCCCCTGTATCTTTGATATGTCCGCTAATCAATTTAGAAGTTGCCACATCAACAGTTGAAACATCCACATACCTGCAGATGTCCATATTGAGTAACACAACTGCTGTTGATCAGCTTAGGAAGGGCACATTTGAGGAAACCAAAGGTTGAGGGGGATGTGTGTGTTTGGTCGAGTCTACCAGAATATGTAGTTTTGTGGAAGGTGAACTGAGAACTTATGGATGTCTACATAAACAGCAAGCACTTAAACTTTGAAATGAGAAGCGGAAAGTTACAAAATTATGAGAAAACATATATCCTGATTTGAAATCATTCAAAGATTTATTGTTTATGGTGACGAAAGCACGAACTCAAGATTCATGATTTAGAACTGTAAAATTCCTTACATCAAGGGATGCATGAACATATTACCCTTTTCCTGAACTCATTCCATTGGCAGCTCCATGCTTCCCCAAAGCAACATCAACCTGAGTTAAAGCAGCTACAAGTTCCTCTAACTGCAGTAGCAGAGTAAGCAACAAAAAAACCTAAATGGAAATACTCACAGCACTTTCAGGGTCGGCAAGCATGGCAAATATGACATCACAAGATGCAGCTACTTCCTCAGGAGTGGGTTTATATCTGCATAACCATTGTGATTAACATGACACTCTGGATTCAATTTTTCCACTTGTGGCTTTTGAAAGGTGTAGATAAAAGCAACTAAACTACCAATAAACAGCTAATTCTCAAGAAAATAAAGTCTGAACAAGATAAATTTTTTGACGTGGATGAATTCTACTACTAGTGAAAGCAATGCATTGGATGTCATGCTGTCAAGCTGAAGGTCTCAAGAATGTCATTCAAATATTGTCAAGATTTAAATCATCTATGCTCAAGGGTATTCTAAAAAATCCGAGAGCGCAAAGCAATATTCATTTGATAGCCAATACATTAAGTACTTACTTTGCACCTAAGCTGATGAGTGGATCACATTTGCTCTTGGTCCTATTCCAAACAGTCAAATCATACCTATAAAATGTCAAATAGTTAATAGGGAATTGAACTTGAGGGAATAAAGATCGACATCAATCTATCACTAGTTAATAGTTAAATATTTCATTTCTAAGAATTATGGTCACAGAGTTTTTCCAGAATATATTTGAATATAAGGACTTCATCCTAACCATTCAAACTTGACAGATAATTATGAATGAACATCATCAATGTCGGAAACCCATACCCAGATTTTATAAGGTTCTGTGCCATTGGAGAACCCATAATTCCAAGGCCTAGGAAACCCACACGTGTTGGCAATTCATCTGCATGAATTTATTATAAAAAGAAAAAAAAAAAAATAACTGGCTCAGTGAATAGCATAAGATGTAGTGACACAACAGACTACAAAATATCTAATTCATCAGTGATTCTGCAATACTCTGTTTAATATTCAGTGTGATTATAAACTGTGAAAATTTCTATCCTTTGCAGCTTAGGATACAGTAAAACCATATCTCCCATAACCCATTAGCATGCTCAATTCAAATTGTTGGTTTATGCTTATTATTAACAAAAAAGAAAGTATTACTGGGAAAAAAAAGGATGACCCAGGAAAATTACATGCATAAACATTAAGAACATACCTTTGGATGAACCATTGGATGCTTGAGAAGAGAAAGCTTTCAAAGAAAGAGAAAGTGGTTTTGCAGGGAAGAAGTAAATAGGTCTCCCTCTGAAGCGGTTGGGAATACGAGGGCAAAAGCTTGAGCACATTGCCATGGCAGTTGATGATAAATGGTGACAGTTAGTGGTCTTGACCAAGAAGGACATGCTCACAGCTCACTCAAAGGCTTTGGTCTTTCAGTTAGTGCGAGAGCTCGCATTTCGATGCACAGTATCGTCTAGCCAGGTGTTTGGATAAACTGAGAGACAGGCACGGGGAGGTTTTGGACACAGACTACACAGTCAATACTTGGCCGAGACAATCCTATTCCCATATTAGACAGGTCCACACTGAAATGAGAATTTTTTAAATGTGACTGTGACGCGTTGTAATAAATTTACTTAAATTACAATCTGTATAAAAAATTTTAAGAATATTTTTTAGGATATAATTTGAATAGATTAATCATATTGTCATGTAGTATTACGATCACATCGATCACATGAAAATATTTCTCTACCAAATTTTTAATTTTTCCAATTGCCTAATTTTTCTGGTTAAAATCTGAATACAAGTCACATTTAAATTCCCTTATAAGCATAAGAAATATGAGCAATCGAGCATACACAGATAAATGTGAGCTATGAATTGTGAAATTTTAACATTGCATAATTATTTTTTGGTGAGATGACTTTTTTGTTTTGCTAGGGTTGAGAAATGATTTTAACTTCTCATACTTATGTATACTCACACTAACTGTATTGCATAAGCAAATTCAAGTTTAAAGGATTTTAAACTAAGAAATTCGTCTTGAAGTGGTGTAATTTTAAAACAAAAGAGTTTGAGTTAGGCATATATTATATTTTTTTACTTTCAAAAGTTTGAAGGGGCCACAACCCGGCTGTTGGAGGCCATGCATACTAGCAAAGTCGTCATTTGCTTCTCTACCAAATGAACCGTTCTGGGAGGCAAAGTACTGCCAATTTTAATAAGTATTATCAGAATTTTGTTTTTTTCACAATTACAGCAAATTTGTTGATGCTCGATGCTCCAACAGTCGGCGGACGTGGACTGCAAGTATGAAGTCAACAAAATTTTTCCTCACTTTGGATAAGGATGAAATCTTCCAGTTGTAGAACCACCACTCCTATCATAACCTCTACCAGTATCATAATTGCTACCACCCCCACCACCGCCGCCACCACTGCTGCTACGACCAGCACCACCACTTCCATACCCTTTACCACCACCATATGCAGCAGTGCCACCATAACCACCAGGCATGCCATAACCATTGGCTCCATATCCAGCACTGCCATACATTGGAACACTATACCCAAATCCATATCCATATCCACCATAGCCACCATAGAAACCTGCATAGCTTCCAGCGAAGTTTCCGCCATAATTGTTGTAAGCACCGTAGGGGGCATACCCACCATACCCCCTGCCCATTTTTCCACCGGACCGACTTCCGGAATTATATGCTCCATATCCAGCTGCAGCACCACGTCCGCCACCATATGACTTTGCAGAACTGCCACTGACGTCACCACCAGCTCTTTTAGGTTCAGCCTTTTTTATTTCCACCTACATTTAACATTAAAGTGCAGAGGGTATAAACATTTCATTAGAAAACCATACATGACAGAATAAACAAATCATTCTTTGATTTGTACCTGTTTGCCTCCAAGTTCATGTATTTTTCCCTCAGAAAATAGCTTGTCAACAGCATCTTCATTCTCAAAAGTCACAAACCCAAATCCTCTAGACCTCCCAGTTTTATGATCTAGCATAATCTGGTGCTCAACAATGCTACCATATGTAGAGAAATATTCCCCCAACTCATCTACAATGTTTTACCATAATGTCAAAAAAGAAAACAAAAATCAATTTCATTACTCTTAACAATAATAATAAATGTAAGTTGTATTATACCATCAGTCAAAGATGTTGGTATTCCACCAACAAAAATCTTCCTTCTTTTTGATACCCCCTTATATCCCATGTCCTCCCTGGGGACCGTCCTCTTCACCTCCACCTGGTTTAAGAATATTTCATCACCAATCAGGGAGCTGAGTTAGACAAAACTATCCAACAATCCATTTGAACTTTTTGGAAAAATGATGACATTATACTATTAGGCACTAGAACAGTGAAAGTTACCACTCTGCCATCTATGACATGTTCTTCCTCCAAAACTGAATCAGCAACCACTGGATCAGCAAATGTTACAAACCCAAACCCCCTTGGCCTCCCAGAATGTTTGTCAATCATTATAACAGCATCTGCTATTTCTCCATATTTGCCGAAGTAATTGCTAAAGGTTTCTGTAAGGAAATTATCATAAAATCTGGTGAGGATAAAGGGGGGTTTTATAGTCATGATGAAAACAAGTGAGAAAATAATGAAAGTTTGCAGCTTCTTTCCCTTCATAAAAGAAAGTGAAGTTTAAGAAGGAAATTCAAAAGGCATCAGGGCCATGAAACTAGTAGAATATTATATCATAATTAACTAACAAACACCATGTTCTATGAGGTACTTAAGCAGCAAGCCAGCAATTATGTTAGAGAGCAGCTAAGCAAATACACTCTTAAGGGGAACATAAGACATATTAATGGTGTGTTTTGATTTTCTCATCCCTAGAAATTAATGAAAATCATCAATTGCATTTCCCATAGCATTTCAGAGAAATTAATAAAATGGCAACTATGTCAAATGTTCTCATCCAGGGAATTCCAGAAAACTCCAGCAACGACGTTTATTGAAGTGCAAAGCCTCTCTTTGCATTGGCAGCCCAGTCTTTCCATTTCCCATTTAATGCACAAACCCTAATTTTTTTCCCATTAGCCTAGCCCATGAATTTTTTAAAAAATAAAAAGAAAAAAGAGTAGGAAGCTTTTGAAAGCCCCTCCATGCCTCCATGGATGGACAGTTATACCAATTTAACATGCCTAACAATTCAAATAGTATGGCAAGATGAATAGAAGAATTACTATGTCAACCTATCTTCAAAGAACCCAAATGACATCTCTCATTCCATATGGATAGAGACAAGTGACTGTAATCCTCATAGAATGGTGCACACAAAAATACACCAGTCAGCCATATTCAACAGTAGATGTTAAAATGAAAAGTAAAGCAACAATGCCCATCCACAAGAGGCCTCAAATTCTTGGATATCTCAATAATAAATCAATCCAATTTCGTTTTGAATAGCAACAACTTACACAAGAATAGGCTCGATCACCAATATCATTAAAAATAAAATGTACAATTCATGACCTCAATATGACCCAATATCTGAAACATGTTCTTTTCCAATTCCAAGTAAATTCATTGCAACAGAAAAATCAAAAGCTTAACCAAAAATACCTTCAGAGGTCTCCCAAGAAACGCCTCCTACAAACAGTTTTCTACCACATAAGAAGGAAACCCAAATGTTACTCTCTCATCCTACCCTCAATTATATTCACAAAAAATCGAAATTTCCAAAAAAGACTATAACTTTAAAAAGAAACTCAAAACCTAACTAACCCCGCAGCCGAATCACGATGACTGAATGAATCCCTAAACTCATTGCCTTCACTATCTACGTTATGGTTCGGTTCAAAACCACGCCCAGAATCAAATTGTTGCTCTTGTTGTTGCTGTTCAAATTGTTCGTGGAATTCTTCTTCCCGGCCATTGTAAGCGATATGGTTGTCATCGAAACGACTGCGTTCAGGGTAATCTTCCATTTGGACTGAGGCCCTTGTTTGCTCTCCAGCTTTCGATACCTATACACCTATATAGACCTGCAAAGGAATCAAAATTTTTACGCGGGTGACTAAGCCCTAGCTTAGCTTGTAATTATGGCATTGAATTGGCTTAAATCACTGTGGTAAACTCTAAGCTTTGGATTTGGGGTTAATTACCTTATTAGCTAGGCTTTGGTGAGAGAGACAAGTGTGGGAAGTTGGAATTGAAAATTGAAATTGGATTTTTTGTGGTTGCAGAAACCCTAGCTTTAAACGGCGCCGTGCGGCGAGAACCCGGGCGTGATTTTAAAATTTCAAGTTTGCATTTTGAGATTTTTATATTGAATTGAAGCCTGGACGATAGGCACCGCTGACCTGAACATAAAAAAGTTTCGGTTCCCGGTACCTTTTGAAACGATGTCGTTTCCCAGGTGTTTTTATGGGTCTACCTCTTTACTTGGGTCCTTTGGGCTTAGGCCCATAGCTAGACGAAGCATGTGCTCAACTACAACATATCTTTTTAACATATCTGAATTTTCTGCTTGTTTATGCTCTATTTGATTTTCTATATTTTACTCCTTTTAAACTAAACTTTTTTGGGTGTGCATAGGGTGACATTAATAGATCAATAACCCCTAGATTTGTAATAATGGCTAGGATTAAAATAAGTAAAAAAAATATATAATAAAAAATTCAAAACACCTTTCCAATATGCTAGGATTAGGATTAAGGTAGGTTAAGAATTCAATTTCTTCCAACATGACTAAAAATATTAGGGTCTACTTATCCATTAATCCAAAACTAATTAGGGTCCGCTTGTAATAGTGTTTAAACACAATACCAACTTATTACAAAATAAAAGGAACATTGTTCCAATTTCAATCAAGATGAGGAGAAGTTAGAAAAGCATATGGTACATGATTCTATATTGCAAAAGCAAACATACTACACAAACAAAGCTACTAATTACAAGTAGTTAAAAAAGTTAAACCAACTACCCATCATATGCAACACTCAAAAATATGTTCTGCAGCTTGCATCAATCATCTACTTCATCATCATCTTCAACAAATTCCTCCTCCTCTTCATCAGTCTCTTCTAGTTCTTCTTCTTCCAAGTCATCCTCACCAACAATGAAGCCTCCAAGAGTTTCATCTTCTTCGTCTTCATTTTCAATGCCCTCTTCATCCACACCAGTAGTCTTCTTCTGCCCAGAACTTTTACCACCTTTTGTATCCTTCTGAGGTTTGTTACCACCCTTTGATCTTGTAGAATATTTTGGCCTATTTACCTTTCTCAATTTTGCAACAAGCTCTTGATCAGCTTCACTCTCCCCCGTCCACTCATCATCCTCATTTTCTTCGCCTATTTTCCTCTTTCTCCTCCCACCCCACCTTTCTTTCCTCTTAAATTCATCATCATCATGGTCGTCAACTTCTTTTCCAGGTTCCTCAAGGAACCAGTTCCAGTTCTTTACATCACGGATCATTTGCCTGGGATAGTGATCAAACTCATGCCCCATTACAACAAAGCCAAACTCTGCATTCCCAAAACAGTGTATCATTAGCATTATGATTCACAAGCATAATTGGTAAATCTGGCTACCATATGTAAAAAAGAAGAAAAACCAGGAAGAAATGTGCATAATAAATAATTTTTTTATTCTAAAACAACTCAAAATTTTCTACGTGCACAAAAGCACTGCCTCAAATCTAGAACTTAGCTGCTATGAAGGAAAAAAGCTACACAAAAAGTAGTCTACAGCATATATTATAGAATTGTGAGTCACGCTAACATTAACAAGGTTCACCAAGAAGTCTGAAGAATCAAAACAGGTTTGTCAGGCTCTATTCTTACCTCAAATTTTTTACTACACATCCAGTGCCTTAAACCCAGAACAACATCCCCAACCTTTTTGATAACTTGGTTTTTACATATTTTCTATACATAAACACCAAACATTCCCAAAACACTACCAATTCACAAAATTCAACATATCATCTTTTGCTTCTATCATTTTTCTTTAATTTCTCAGCAAACAGAAAGAGGCACTAAAGCAGTCCCTAAAAGCAATTTCAAGTTTTCAACACCCATAAATTCCGGTCATTCACCCATTCTCACAAACAAAAACGCAACCCAAAAACAAAAAAACAAAAAAAAAAAAGGAATGAAAGAGAAAGTGAGAAAAAAAAGTAACCAAAACATTCAAGGTATCATTTTTCACCATTTCCTCAACTTTCCCAGAAAACAAACAAGAGCATGAAGCAATTTAGAGCCAAACCTTTAACGGGATCAATGCCTGAAACATCGAGACCTTCCAATTCAGACCCACTTGGCAAACTCTCAGCCAGCTCACTCTCACTCTCCAAAACCCTCTTCTCTCCCTCTTCAACCCCAACATTTCTCACACTAAACCAAATGGGTCTCTTCCCAGAAACACAGAACCAATCACCGGCCGCCACCTCACCCTTCTCCGACCTCCTGAAAACCCTAATAACTTGCCCTCCATCTTTTTGGCTCCTCCGGACCCATATGGGGTTCTTCCCCACAACCTCAAATGAAACGCCGGGCTCTGTTTGGGTCGCGCTTTTGGGTTCAAATTCGAACAAAACGTGACGACGAGACACTGTCCGGTCGTTGGCGGTGAACCCATTTCCTCTTCCAAACACGGCCTTATGGCCCTTCTCTAGTACAAGTTTTGAGAGGCCTTCACCTTCGATTTCCATAGCCAGAGTAGGAAGTAGGAACTTTACACTGTCTCTCCATTTGCCCTCGTCTTTCACTAGTCCGACCACACGTGCTATGCACGTGGTATAATTATAAAGTTTTTTTTTTTTTTACAAAGCTCAGGACTCGTTTGGCATTATTTCTTAGAAGCGTTTATAATTAATATCGCTTGTTTGAAGCGCTTCTGCTCATAAACACATATAAGTTTTTATAAAAAATTCAAGTGTTTCATGCAAAAGCACTTGGAAGTGCTTCTCAAAAAACCACTTAAAAGCGCTTTAATAATCTAGAAACACTTTTATTTATTTCTGTCAAACGCAATCAAAAACGTTTTTATTAATTTGAAAACGTTTTTACCAATTTTAAAAGTAGTGTCAAACGAGTCCTTAATTTTCTTGGGCTAAATTACAAAAATTGTACATAAAAAAAATGTTATTTCTAACAAGTATTATAACATGTTTGGCATTGATTCTTAGAAGCCCTTTTACTTAATAGCGTTTTTATTAGAAGCGCTTTTGTTAAGAAGCACAAATATATTACTATAAAAATTTCTAAGTAATTCATGCAAAAGTATTTAGAAGTGTTTCATGAGCCGGGTGTTTTTCAAAAAATCTCTTAAAAGCGCTTTTATAACCTAAAAATACTTATATTACTTTTTATTAAACGCTACTAAAAGCGTTTTTGATAATTCTACAAAAGTGTCAAACAAAAATATTAACATAAAAAAGTATAAATAATTGATCTTTATGCAGTTTTGATGTTACAAATATGTCTCCTACTAGTCCTACCCCTGTGAAATCGCATTGTCATCTAGATAGTACCATTTATTAAACCAAATGGTCATTTGTATATGACAAACATTTTTACTTAATATTTATACGAATAAAATTTGTCTTCCTTCATTTCTTGATTTCATACTTTACAAATTTTTATAGGATTAGAATTATTTTTTCTTTGGTTTTGCTAGCATTTGAATTTAGTGAATTTCACTCAATATGGCATATAATGCACCTAGTCAATAAATAAGAGGGTTTTAGCCATAAGTTTATAATTTATTAAATAGATGTTTAAGACTTTTTTATATTTTATCCATCTAAATTTTGGACTCAATCTCACTTTACTACTTAAAAAACTAATTGTATTAATTTACCAATATGAATTAAAAATTTGTTGCAATGTATCACCTCTGGCTAATTTTGTCTAAAATTTTGTTAAAAATAAGAGTATTTTGGTCTTTTTCAAGTTCCTATTGTTAGAAAAAAATGATTTTTTTTATACTTTACTTGCTTTGATAAAATAAAAAACTGAATCGAAAATACCAAAATACTCTTATTTTTAACAAAAACTTAGACAAAATGAGCAAGAGGTAGTATATTGCAATAAATTTGTAATTTAGGTAGTAAATTGACACATATTTTTTTTAAGTGGTGAAGTGAGATTAAGCTCAAAGTTTAAATGAATAAAATGTAATAAAACCAATATTTAATTCTAATAATTACACGATTAATAAACGAGTCGAGTTAATATCAACGCGAAACACAGAACATTGACATGTACAACACGACACGTTAAATTGTCGTTTGGTGGTAACGTAACACAAATGACATAGAGCACGACTCCGTAATTATCACCGTTGGATGGTCTTCCCCACACTACGACACGTCGACACCATCTCACTCAAGTCTCGGAAAAGATAAGGAAAACGACTCTGGTTTCATGCTCATCTTCAAGCATCTGTGAAACCAGACGACACATCCATCATCGTCGTTTTCTGGGTTTCCCCGGCTTCTTCCTCGTCTTTGAGGATTTCTGATCCTTTTCACAAACCCTAGTTTCGGCACACAGTTAATTTCAGGTCAGTCTGTTTTGTGCTGTAAATCATGTTTCCAATTTCCTATATTTCCTGAGAATATGTGCGAAGTTTTGCTTATTTTTTTCATGAAAGCAAGAAGCTTTGCCCTTTTTTGGCTAAAAAGTACTTGGGGTTGTTGAGTTTGAAGTCAATGATAATCTGGGTAGATTTTTTCTTATGGGTAGGGTTCTCAATTTTCTAACTTTTTTTTTTTTTTCAAAATTTTAGAATTCATTTAAAGACATGGGCTTTGGATGCTTTGAAAGTAATACTCTGTTTGTTTGAAGCAAATTTCTTTGTTTTGTTTATGGAAGTCCTATCATATTTGGTGTCTTCAAGGAACACAACTTATCATAGAAGGCTTTCTTCTTAATTTCCAGTGAAGGGCTTCTGTTTTATAGCAAAAAAATAATTTAAAAGAAATTATTAGTGATTGTTTACATCTTTGTGTCCAAGTAACCGTATTTATCTTTTAATTGAAGTTTAATCTTGGCTCCATTTGAGTGTGTAACTCCAGCTGATGCAAGCCCCTTAGCCGAGCAATCTTTTATCTTCTGATAAATGACTTTGCCCAGCAACTTTAATTATTGTAGTTTAAAAGAGAAAAAAGGAAGAAAAAAGAGGGACAAAAAAACCTTGGGCAAGCAACCCCAACTCAAGCCACAAAGTTAACTTTGAACTCATTTATAGTAGTTTAGTTGCTACCCTTTCAATTGCATTTTTTTTTTCTACACCGCACTGAATTTATTATTGTTAAATATGGTTATTGGCGTAACTTATGGGATATAATTCTTATGTTTCCCTTTCTTGAATTTAGGATTGTTGACTCAAAATGGAGTCGCATATAGATCCTGGACCAATTGACAAGTCTGTACTTTATGATCAAGATAATCATGTCTCTTCAGCAATTTGGGATGGACAGGTTAGACGACAATTTTTGTCATTAATCCCTTCTAGAACTTGTTTTTTTTCCCTGTAGTTTGAATAATCATATGTAGCGATAACTCAATCAAGACTTTATAGGAGCGTGGTGTGCTTAGATGTCATGAACACACTTCAATGCTTGAACAATGGAGACTCACACCTAAACAAATTGAGTTGGTTGAGAAAGCCGGATTTCAGTACTTCAGATCAATTCCGACGATTATTCTTGACAATTCACTCATCTCGGCACTTGTTGAGAGGTGGAGGAGGGAAACAAATACATTTCATTTGCCTGTTGGAGAAATGACTATAACACTTGAAGATGTTGCACTTATACTTGGGCTACCAATTGATGGAAATCCTGTTATAGGTGTAACAGTGAAGACACCTGGCTCGGTATGTGAAGACCTACTTGGGAAAGCACCAAAGGACCTAAATGGGGGAATGTTGAAGCTAAATTGGTTGAGAGATTGCTTTTCTAAATGTCCTGAAGATGCACCAGTTGAAGAGATTGAGCGCCATACACGTGCTTATCTCCTATATCTTGTGGGTTGTACAATATTTTCCACAACTACTGGGAATAAAGTCTCTGTTACTTTTCTTCCATTGTTTGAAAAGTTTGATGAAGCTGGAAGTTTTGCATGGGGGGCAGCAGCATTGGCATTCCTCTATAGAGCTCTTGGTAATGCCTCCCTTAAATCTCAAGGCACAATTAGTGGCTCTTTGACACTATTGCAGGTAACATATCTATGCCCTTTTTTTCGGTCTGGTGGGGTGTAGGAGCTATTGGCACCTCTCAATGGCTTTCAGATAAAGTATTGACTCTGGTTTTTATTATTCCTTGTAGTGTTGGAGTTATTATCACCTGAGTGTTGGCCAACCAAACTTCAATCAAGAGCCAAACCATGGTGGTTATTTTCCATTTTCTCTTAGGTGGAAAGGAAGGTCCAGTGGATCAAGATCGAAAACTAACATAGTTGCCTACCGCAAGGCCTTGGATTCCCTTCAACCTTCTGATGTAAGTTCAAATACATGTTTCTTGGTTGATATGATATTATTTTGCTTGGCTGATGGTGATAGCAATTGGTATGGTGTTGATATTCAGGTTAAGTGGTTTCCATACAAAGATTTGGATTCTACAGTTATACCCGAAGATATAAAAAATAACTTGATTTTACGGACATCAAAAACTATGTTGATTTGCTTTGGCAAGGCAGAAAGACACCTTCCTGATCGTTGCCTTAGACAGTTTGGCATGCTTCAACCTATCCCAGAGAATGTCCAAAAATGGGAGAGGAAGATTCCTGCACTTGATCAGGGGTTAAACTTGTCAAAGGATATGGAGGAGTTGGAGCTCAAAGGGAAAATGCGCTCAGAGATTAGGGAATGGTTAGAGCGTCGAGTCCATATTCTGGAAGGTGAGGAAGGTGTGGATGAAAGCACGTACATGGAGTGGTATGAGCAAATTACTCGTAAATTTGTGGGGAGGCCTGAATCTTTAGAATCTGAGTTTCAGAGAATAGTAAGTTTATGCATAATAAGTCTATAATGTTTAATAATCATTAGAATTATACTTAGTTATCTTTAATTAATATCACTAAATTTGCAGGTTTCTTCTATGAAACAAATTGCAAACATAGGTGATTCGTTGTCAACCGAAAGGATGGATTCCCAAGATATGAAGCTACTTGATGAAGTTAAGAGCACAGTGCATAAATGTTTGATGGATGTTGTTGGGAATTCAAAAAAGGGCAGGTGTAAGAGTGCTGTGAAACGAAAGAGAGAGGGAGGATGATCCAACCGGAAAGGATGACTAAAGTAAGCAACGGAGTTGGTTGCTGAGGATTTTCGGGCATGTTGAAAGTTTCTATTCTGATTTCTATGAGATGCAGTCTCATGGTGCAGTTGCTCTGGCTATATAATGAAATATGCACTTTGGAATCTGTGGCAAATGCGTTTAGTTGTAAAGTGGTGCTTCTGTTAGTGTAAGATTTACTCCCTTTAATAATTGCTGTATTAGTAGAATTATCATTTTATAGGTTGTAATGCTCGTTCATTTATATGAACAACATTTAAAAATTGCCATTAGTTAAATTCCATATTTTATTTGTAATTATTATGTCAGATGTTCGAATTTTAATGCTAAATGTTGTTGAAAAAACAAAATCTTGACGTTGGTGAAGATTGGACCCGAAAGGAATATGATAGCAGGACTTGTTATGTAAATATAAAATAAACCCACTACTTCACCAGGAATATCATAATTTTACTTTTACACCAAGAATCAATATTGACAAAGCCACTTGAGCAAATGCTAACCCTAGTAGATGTAAATAAATCAATATTCAATACAATAACCATAAATCATTTAAAAACAGTTTGTAAGCTAGTATTAGGCTTTTCTAAGCACATTTGGACCATTACAAATAAAATAAAAAAGGATTTCAGAGCCATCACAATCTTCAACACTGCCTGCTAAAGTTTCGGGCAATCAATTCATCATTGGACTGAACATCCTCCGAGAGTAACCAATTTGACTAAGATTTAAAGGGTCTTTAAAATGAGTTTTGTTGTTGCAGGAGACTTCAATGGGCATTATCCCAAATTCCCAGTATAGCATGAACTGTGAAGGATTTCCAATTCGAGATCTTTCAAGCACTTCACAAGGAGCAATGATCAGAGTAACTGCTTGCATACCATAGAACAGTATTAGTCACTGGCTTACTGCCTGGATCAGCTGAGGCAAACTCCAATCCCCACAACCTCCACTAGCTTCTTCATTAAACAAACAGTTGACAGTTGAACCAAGTGCGCCTTTTTGGCACCATCGGTATCTCCACATGGAGAAAAACAACTTTTTCATGCTATAGCTCATTTGCCACCTAATCACTTGGCTCAATCTACTACTAGAAGATGATAATTGCTAATTAGGCTGAATAATATTTCCATTTAGCTGTGGGTATTTTATACGGGATACAAATACCAAATATGGTAAGTCAACTATAGAATTAAACTAATTGATAACTAATTACAGCTAATATACGCTAACTATGATATACCTTTGAACCAGCAAGTCTTGCTTGATCTCAGCCATATAATATGTGCTTTTAGTAACTCTGACAGATAGCCACAAAATTGCTTTGGGAACCTCCTTCCAAAGTTAAGACTTCTGAAGACTATTCCCACATGTTGCGAACCAATCATATCCGTACATCCATATCTTGTTTCTGTGCATTCTCTTTCAGAAAGAATACGGGATATATACAAGCTGTTGTCCCAGACACCGAGGCATCATTAACAATGTTTGTTCTCTTTAGTGATTCATATCATTTGTGTCTACTCCTCTGGCTTCAAGTCGACCTCATCCTGTTGCATCCCCTTTTGATGCCGAGATCTCTTTTGCATGGCTGACTCATGGGCCCCATTCTCAACCTCCTGCTTGATAAAATCATGTCAATTTACAAGTGAAAGAAGCACAAAGAATCAAATGAAGCTGACTCACCCTTGTTGAAATCATATGCTTCAGCCCAGCAATAAGCTCCAAGAAATACTTGTAAGCAGCTTTATGAGGCTCCTGCACGAAAACTCAATTTTAGACCTCTGCTAATAAAGAAAGAATTGCAACCTGAAAGATCCACCACCTGTAAGTCTGAAGGCAGAGGCAACCCTTCCACCGCAGGAGCCTTTGGAACTTGGACAAGTTGGGTGCCGCCTGCATCATCCGCCAACAAAACACTCCAAGAAGGGGGATTAGACATGCCCAATACCTCGAAGTCAACCTCAGAACTAATCCCAGGTGGAATAGATGTTTGAGACAAAGCGGTGGCACCAGTTGCAGACTGCTGAGGCAGTATAATAAAGGCAAATAGAGGCTCAATTTGTTAGACTTGATTTTAAGCAATGGAAAACTGTTCTAGAACTAAGGAGGATGATGAAGAACTTCTATGCCACAAGGTCGCAAGAAACATATATCAGTAAAAATGCACTTGAGATGGTTGATAAACTCTAAAAATGGTAGGACAATACATGAGAATATAATATAATATTTGACAATTAACTATCAATGGTGCAATCATACACGTCCCTCATGATATCTCTACATATAAAAAGGGCAAATGGAATAAAATTATGTGAACCATCAACAGCATACAATACGAAGAATCACAGTCCAGAAACATGTCTTGATCGCAATAACATATTCTTCATGTGGAAAAGAAAAGAAATAAGAAAAAATGAGAGCAAAGTTTCCATGAGCTATAACCAACTTACAACTGATGCCAAGTCTGGTTCACCAACAATGGCCAAAGCTTTGTCACCATCAGCAACACAAGGATCTACCTGTTAAAAAGATCATCAAGTCTTTTTAGAAAGAGAACAAAGCATTAATCAGATATATTCATTCAGAAACAATATGCACAAAAGTAAGGAAGCCTTTTGGCTTTTCAAAAGCTTTCTTGCTCATCACCCACTCATGTGCCCAATGCACATGTTCTAAGCATGAAAGGTCAACCACTTGAAAAAAGCAAGCCTCCTTAATCTTAAGTGACATAAATGTCCTTGTATGATATAGATCTTTACCTTTAAGAATCCCCATGCATTATGATGTTAATAAAACCAGATGCTATCTTAGTGTTCTCTAATATTAATCTATTGTCCATGATTTTTCCTTTTCTCCCTCACAAAATAAATAAAAACTGTCCTGGAATAATATGTTAAAAAATGGTTTGACCCGTACCTTTGGCCTTCCTACAGCCTTGAATGAGTGGAACGAAGGACTTTCAAAATTAGGAGGCTTCAATACAGCATAGACTCCTTCATTGTTATACCTCTTCTCACCAAACTGCATATTAGACAATCAATTACTAAGGTCTAAAAGTTCTGCAGTTTATTCAAAAATCAAGTAATTGCTAGGTTAATGGCGAGAAAAAAAAAGCTGTAATCAGTAAAACATAATTGAAAGTTGCATAGACAATGTAAAACTAAAACATGTTAACCATTGGAATGAAGGTACTTAAAAATATAAATATATATATATATAAGATACACCGAGGAACCCTAACCTGTGGGTAATCCGCAGCACTAAACAGAGTATATAGCTTCCCCCATTCTCCAACATGATCCACACTGTAACCACTTAGCATGTCACCAAATTCATCTTGATCTGCCCTTACATCTGGGCCTTCATGTGATCTTATGATCAACTATAGCAATAAAGGTAAAATATCAAATCTTAAATGACAACCTATGAAAGGGGCAGGTGATATTTTCCCAAAATGACGCAAAGGAGCAAGTGATATTTTCCAGACTTACCTTTAAGTTGGATTGTTTTAGAAAAGCCTCAGTACAGTCGGGACCCCACCAAAGACCTCGGTCTCGATATGTTTTTTCAACTAGACCATCTTCCTTTGATGGATCTGACCATAGCACGTCAGTCAGTAATATATTTGGACCTTCATCTGGAGCATCTATAAGAGATCTTTGAACCTTAGATAAATCTTCTAAAGAGCCTAGTTCCAGCCTTTCTTCCCTCTTTCTTTTAGACCTTCTCAAAGGGGCAACACGCAAGCTCCGAAAAAGACCTCCATGAGTAGTATATACACAATTGGCTATGACTGAAGCCAGAGGGAGTTCTTTAAAGCAGTCGAGGAATTTATTATAGACGTATTCACCTTGATCGCCGAATTTGGTCTTGACCTCCTCCTCAAAACCATAAACAGATGTGCAATATTTAGACTCATGGTTCCCACGAAGTAGATATACTCTACAAGGCATCAATACCTAAATGTAAAGAAAATACATATATATTAAACATAAAATTATCAGTGCCTACCAAAAAAATCATGCACCCGATATCCATGAGAATTATCCACATATTGAAAATAAAACTATCTTTTGCTTAATTATTGTCCAAGAGTAGGTGCACTTAGATTCTTCAAGATCCCAAATAAACATTGCAATGCAATTTGTTTGAGGGCCATATAACCGAAAAAAATCAAAAGCATTAGCATGCAACTTGGCCAGCACAGCAGGCACACGAACTTATAACAGGTCATATATTTTTTCTAAGTTTCTTTAACAGGTCAAGTCAAAGATTAAAAGGAAACCAATAAATTTACAATTACGACTATCTTCGTGTTACCTTCCAAGCCAACAAGACCAGAAACACATCCAAGCCCCATGCTCCTCCATTGACATAATTTCCATTAAAAACATAAAATTGGTTGTCAGATGGCAACCCAGCATGTTCAAAGAGATTGAGTAAATCAGCAAGCTGTCCACGAATGTCGCCAATTACAACAACTCTTGAATCCTCTCCATGGCAATCAACTTCCACACAGTTTGGCTCCTTGCATAGGATACTTGAAGCAGTATCAATCAATTTATCCACAACAGAAACTGACATCACAGTTCGAAAATTGATTGGCGAGTCGCTCTTTAAGGACTGTTCAAGAGCAGACATCATGCCCTGAACCCACTCTAAGGTTATCCTGTCATCCAAAGGCCACGAAAGAAAGTGCTGAAGGGTTGAAGGTGACAAAGGTTTATGCACATCAGTTTGAAAATCTTCATTTTCGAACTCTGCTACCACCACGAGGCAGTCATCTTCAAACATCAACCCCTCTACCCGTCCAATCTGCTCCTCATGCCCAGAATCAGTTGTCCTCTCAATTCGTCGCACCTCATTCTGACCATATTCATCTCTGGAAACTGTTTCCTCCTTTGCACGGTTATCTTCAACAATTGTCCACTCTGCCCCTGCTCCTCCAATTTGGGCATTCCCATTGCAAGCGTGTGTTTCCCCATCCACAAGGCTATCCCGCAGCTCACTCTGACCATCTTCATATCTTAACTCAGCTTCTACCCCCCCACTATACACATCCTTGTCACTTGCATAATCATCAGCAATATCACCCTGCAAACTCATCAGATAAATAAACCAACCAACAACAAAAACAAGGTGAACCAACAATTCACAAATGCAAATTTGATATGGTAGCTCATAAGTCATAACCATACATACCATTTCACCAGGTTCACAACCCAGCATGGTTGTAACTCTGGGTCGCTTACAAACAATCCCCATTGCAATTTCCTTCATCCTCAACACCTTCTCCACCTCTTCCTCACCCAACCCTTCACAAGAAATCCTACCCAAAATGCTCACTACATCCCTGCATGAATCCACCTGCACCCACCACACTCCAAAAGCAACAAATCAAACTCAAACCACAACCCACAACACAACAAAAATTCACAAAACCCAACTTACCATCTTCTCAATACTCGAAGACAAGGCCTTCTTCACATCGCTGGACGTCACCTTCTCAACCCGATTGTTCACAACTCCGCGCGCGATTTCCCTCATCATCACCAGCGAATTCACTTGCTCGTCGCTCAGGTTCTCGAAACACATAGCGTTTATGCTCTCCATGATCTTCTTGCAGTCGCTCTTCATCCTCTCTTTTCGACGGTCCATGTCTGCAACACCATGCTCGTTACTCACTAGCTTCTTCACCATGAAAATCATCAATCACACACTAATTTTGGTTTCGTAGTAGTAGTGTAATAGTAGAAGTAATATTGCCAGAATTACACTAACCTTCGCCTGGCATGTTCAGCTTCGGAGTTCAGAGACTTTGTGATGGGTAATGCAGAGAGGCCAAAGCCAAGCGAGTTCGTGTTTCAGAGAGTCGAAAGAAATGCAGAAATCAAACGACTCTGCCCTAAATCGTTTCGATGATTTTTCGTCTTTAGGTGAAAAACCGTGAAGGACAGCATGCGACACGATTTTTCTGTCGTTTATTGAGCGCGGGTGAGAGTACGGGTTGGACTAGGTATTCAGGCGGGTAAGAGTACGGGTTGAGGTTTCGGCCGGGTTGAACCCCTAATCCGAGTTGACCCAATATTAATTAGGACAAAAAAAAAAAAGTAAATGATTTTAAAGTCTATTTTACATTTCTTAATGATAAATAAACTCACCTAGAAGATTGCAATGACAAATAAGTGAACTTATTTGTCCAGGTTATAACTTTTTTCATGTTTTTTGTGCCAAACGCTTGTCATCTTACCGAGTGCTCGGAGTGTTATTTTATTTTATTTTTAACAAGACAATTTGCCATATTAGAAAAATGACAATTAGTAAAAGTCATTTTTATGTTATAAGATAGACGTGATTTCATAAGTTTGAATTTTGTATTTTATGTTGATTTCATTAGTTTTTTACGTGTTTATATAAGAAAATATATAAAGTATATCTTTAAATTTTTATGCACTTCAAATAGCTACTGTTGCACAGTAGCAATAAATGTCTGACAGTGGCAATTACCGAATACTCGGTGAACAGTGACGAGTGCATCTATAAAAAAATTTTGTGTATTTGTAAAAATACAACAAATGCATTTGCGAAATCAATGAATCTGTAAAAATATACCAAGTGCATTTGTAAAAATACAACAAATACATTGATAAAAGATTTAGAAATTATCCATTATACTAACTTTTTAAGTTAAGATTTTTTATACTAAATTTATTAGTGATTTCATACTAAAAGATAATTTATTATTATTATTATAACATACTCCATTAATGGATCATACATGTCTTCTCTCTCTCACTGCGTCTCTTTCTGTCCGACAAGAGTTAATTATATTTACACCCCCTGAGGTTTATTGTCTTTTCACATATACCCTCTAGGGTTTCAAAAATTACACATATACCCCATGAGGTTTCAAAACTATTGTATATAACCCCCTACAAGAGAAAAAAATAAATAAACAAAAAAGAAAATATTTATATTGAGGTTGGACCTTACACCTTGAGTAATCTTATTAGGTTATTTCACTTCTTAGCATGTTTTTTTGTATAATTTTTTATCTTATATAGGGGGTTATATACAACAGTTTTGAAACCTCCAGAGAGTGTATGTGTAATTATTGAAACTTCAGAGAGTGTATGTGAAAAAATGATAAATCTCAGGAGGTGTAAGTATAATTAACTTGTCCGACGAAGGGTAAGAAGAGAGAGGAGGAAGGAAATCGAGAGGGAGAGAAAGAGAGAGAGAGAGGACTTGGGGTAGGCCAGTTGGCCAAGCAGTTGTGCTGCCCCCACCTCACCGGGTTTTGATCCCCCCCTTCCCCCCTCTAGGCCTCTTTCCTTGGCCTCCTCCCTTTGTAACCAAAAAGAGAGAGAGAGAGAGAGAGAGAGAGAGAGAGAGAGAGAGAGAGAGAGAGAGAGAGAGAGAGAGAGAGAGAGAGAGAGAGAGAGAGAGAGAGAGTGGATGGCATAAATGAGGCTGATCAGAGGTGTGTAGGTGTGCAGTGGTGTTACAGTCAGGGAGAGAAATGTTAGGGTGAGTAGATAGAAACACGTACTCTTTTAAATAAAAACCAGTTAACTAAACACTAGGCCACTAGTATGTTGGGTTGAGCTCAAATTAGCCTGCAAACCCATCCAACTCATCCAAATTGCACCCCATATTCACATATATAAGTTACATAACTCCATTTTCAGATTGTATAAAAAATTATAAGTATACCTAAATATTTTAATAATTATAATTTTAAATTAAAAAATTCAGTATAATATAAGAGACTCAATATATTATAAGCATTTAAGTAATATTTTATTTTTTCAATGTGAGATAACGTACACTTCACAAATGTGAGATTTATCTAAATAACATAATTTATTTGTATCTAGAAATAGGAGATTCCAATTTGTGACCTTTATTATACATATGTTTGTAAATGTAACATGTTAAGCCCATATGGAAAAATGGGCATGCATGAGAAAAAATGGCATGAGAAGGCAAGAACTTTGGAGATGGACTTTTGTTTAATGCATAGAATTAAAACAGTTCTGGCTGTGTTTTCATTCTAAGTTATGAGTGGGATCCATCCCAATCAAGAACAGAAAATGCATTGGCTTGCTTTCACCTGCAAACTTAATTATAAGTACTGGTATTGACTATTGAGAAGACACAAGCTTAATTATGAGGTAGAACTGCTCATAAAGACTGAAAAAAGATAGGCTATCTGAAAGCTGATCACATTCATAGTCACTATATTTGTTCTGGATTGAGCTGGAACACCAGAAGTTTAATGATTCTTGTCTGAAGTTTTAATGTTGTTGTTCCTCAATTTTGAACTACCTTGCTATATAGCTATCATTTTCTATTTTTCTTTAGTTTTTTCAATTGGGTTCACATTCTGTCATACATGCACAAATGTATGCAGCCAAGGGCCACATGTCATGATGGACCATGCAAAAGGTCATGAATCATGATGAGGCCAGATCTTTTTTTTTTTTGTTTTTTGGTTAAATAGTCCGGCTCTTCTCTGTTAATCATTCCAAGTCCTAACTATTTATTTCATTATTTGTCTTTCATCGACAATTACTAAGATTTGTTCATTCCTAAAATTTAATTTTCCCTTTAATTTGTTTTCATGCTTATGTCATACTTATATGTTTTGTAATCATATTTGTATCATATTATATTTAATGAACGAATTATTTACTTGTATTTTCTTCGTCCAAACTTTATTTATTTCATACTTATATCGTATGATATCTTAGTTAGTATGTTTAACAATAATGCTAGTTGTCTAATATTTTTTTTTTTTTTTTCATATTTGTATTTTACCTGATGTGTCATTACTTTACTGGAAGGGTATTTTTTTTTTTAGGTTTTATTTTTTAATTTTTAATGTCCAATGTATGAATATCATTTAAGATAGTATAAAATTGTAGTATAAAAATGTGATAAATGTAGTATTACTATAATTTTAATTATATGATGTGGTTATGTACTTGTGCAAATTCAATGCCTTTGACCCCTCTACCCAACTCCAGAACTCCTTAAGAAAGTGACATGCACCCATTTTTAGTGACCAACTGGGTCCACACGTACCTAATCTGATTATATGTAAGGAATCTATGGGGCTGGACGATCTAAGATCCCAATCAATTTTCTTCTTCAATCATGCATGGTGATGGTAGAGGGCCTAGCTAGCCTGCTAGAGGCATGGTGCATAATTCCTTTAAATATTCAAATGAAAGCACTTGTGCTTCATTTGTGAATGAATGGATGAATTTCTCTTACCAGAAAAAAGAAAACAAAGATGGGTCAATTTCTCTTTCCTGTCAAGATTTTACACAACTGGCATAATTTGTGGCAAAAGATTCGTGACTTTGTGTAAAGCTTTTATGTTAATTAAGATCGAGATAGACTCATAGACCCAACACTACTCAACACTGCACGTTCACCAAGCAAAACTATAGCAACAAGCAAACCTCACCGATTGCTCTCTGACTCTGTTCTGATTTGTCATTCACTTTCATATGTCAATTTGAATCATTATAAAGTGAATTGTACCAAATAGACAATTATCTACTATGGTTATGGTTAATAGTGTACTTGTAATGGTTTTGTCTTGTTTTTCTCTTACGCAATTAATAGAACTCTTAACTTATTCTAATTCTAACTTATTATTCTTATTTCAATTACTATTTGAGTTAATAAAGTTGGAAGATGCTATCCACTTTCTCCCATTCATTTTTTTTACCAACATTTTCTTTTATTATTTTTATTTCACATTGTATTTTTATGATCGAAACAGTTCATTTGTTAGATAATTATTTGAAGATCATCTCTGAAAAAAATCAACTAAATCGAAAATTGTTTAATTATGTAATCGTTATCAAATAAATAAACAGTGAATCAAATTGTTACCAAAATTGTTTGTTTATTTGATCACAATTACATAATTAAATAATTTTTAATTTAATTAATTTTTTATAAAGACGATCTTTATAATTATATCTAAAAAATAAATAATATTTATTAAAAATTTATAATTATGTTACGAAATGAGAAAAATAAATAAATAGGGCGGTGAAAAAAATAAATCGAAAAAGGGGAATAACATTCCTTAATAAAGTTTCGCTGTCCAAGCGAGAAAGAAGGAGATTGAGGAACATCATACATTCATACCATGTCAAATGGTGATTGGCCACGTGTCTTGGCCCTTGATCCTCAAATTTCAAAGACACGTAGGCCTTGACCCAGTTCATAGATTATCAATTTATCGTGGATTATATATAATTGATTGGGCAAACAAAAACCTGTTGAAAAAGAGAATAAGAATATTCAATTAACTAAGATAACATCGTAATAGACACGATGAGCTAGACAGGCAGGCCTACACGCTACACGGCATGCTCCGCACTCCACCCTTGGAATATATTCGTTTCAATCTCCTCACGTCGTTTAACTATTCATTCATTTCGTTTAATCCATGAACATGAAAATGAGAAATATTAATTATTAGATCGCAACATTCTAATAAGTACTTTATAATTTAATGGCTCATATTTCTCACACCTATATATATATATATATTTTCTTTTGTCCAAAGCATATATCTTTTTTTGTATTTTATATTTTCATACTTATTAATTTCATTGTAGAATATTTATCCCATTTCATATCAAAATCTATGTCCAAATCTTTTCATCCAAACCTAACAATCCACAACCAACATAGAGTATGTTAATATAATTTTATTGAAATATGAGTATTTTAGTATTTGTACATTCATAGAATTCTACACATTGATTAGATTAAAAGCTTGTCTTATTACAACATTTTCCCTTAGATCTAACACAAATTCTAACCAACTTCAATCAAACTTTACTTACAAATCTAACTCTCCTTTTCCATGTAATCTGTTGCCACATTTCAAGCAAAAGTTCATTCAATGATAAAAAAGATTGAAACTTTGTAGCTAAAAACCAGTACTCCCATGACATCACTCACTGTTCTTCTTACCCTCCTCTTTTTTTTTTGGTTAACTGGGGGGTCAAAGACCCCAAACAACAAAACTAAACATTAACCAAACGAGGTTTACAAACACCCAAAAAATCTTCAAAGAGGCAAGTGGAACATTCCAAGGGAGGCTGGGAAAATTCCATTCTTACCCTCCTCTTTAATTGTTATTATTATGACAATTAAGACAAAGTAAGAAGAAGCAAGTAAACCCAGTGGCCAAAAAAAAGAAGAAGAAGCAAGTAACCCCCTTCTTCTCCCATCTCTCTCTCTCCCTCTAAAAATAACTCCGTTTGAACCGGTCCATCTACATCATCCATCTCTCTTTTCATTCAATCCCAGCTCTTTATTACCCTCATTTTCTCCTCTTTCCCACTCTCTTTCTCTCTCTAGGGTTTTGATTTTGATTCCTGTACACAAACCCAGATACCCAAATCGTCTATCTATCTATCTATCTATCTATCTGTATCTATATCTCTTAGTGTTATGACTTCGACATCTGTGAAACCCAACTTGTTGCCTCCGGGCTTGGTCTCCAATTTGCAAGATGTCTTGAGCAAAAGGGCTGGTGGTGGTGGTGGTGATGGAGACCAATCCAAGGACAAAGCTGCCGATTCCACTGAGACTTCTACTTCTGAAGCTGCGGAGGACCCTGTTGATAGTTCCAAGCCCATTGTTTTGGTAACCAATGGTGATGGAATTGAGTCCCCTGGCCTCACTTACCTTGTTGAAGCTCTGGTCCGCCAAGGCCTTTACAATGTCCATGTCTGCGCTCCTCAATCGTGAGTTCTCTTTAAATTTTGATTCTTTTCTTTGTTTTTTTGTGTTTTGTGCTATTTTTCTAATATGGGCATGTAGAAGTTTGCTAATTTGGGTAGGTAGTTTGCTCTTTGATTACGAATTGTTTTTGCATTTTGTTGCCTGTTCTCTTAGTTTTCTCATCTGGGTATGTGGGCTTCTTTCATTTATAGTATTGGGAATCTATTGTGTGATTCCTTACTTTGCAAAATCTGGCTGCTTGCTTTAGGGACAAATCAGTTTCGGGTCATTCTGTTACTCTACGAGAAACGGTTTCTGTGAGTTCTGCTGAGATAAATGGTGCCACAGCTTATGAAGTTTCAGGTACAGGCTATATTTCTATATTCCTTTACCCATTTTCTTGTCTTTTTTTCCCCAAGTTGTTGCAATCGGATTGCTATGATTTAGGATTTGGAAGAGATGCATTATCTTTTTTGGTGAAATTGAGGTGATCATTTTTTGGGCTAGAGCTTGTAAGATTTGGTACTTTTGTGATGAGGCTTCTGTGATTATGTAGTTTCATTGTGCAAAAAATGATGGTGTCCATCACAATATTTAGCCATTCTAGTCATTGCTTTTATGCTACACATATATGCCTGCAGGGTTTTGTATTTTTCTTTTTGCTGCTTTTGCATTTCGGTCGTGGCCATTGATAGTAATAGGTTTTGTGATGGTTCTCTTACTCAGGGACTCCCGTGGATTGTGTTTCATTAGCATTATCTGGAGCACTGTTTTCTTGGTCAAAGCCTTTGCTGGTTAGCATAATATGATGTCACTTTTGAGATCATATGTACGTTTTGTTATTCAGCATTTCACTGAGTTTTCAAGTACAATATAATTTCAGGTAATTAGTGGAATCAACCGGGGATCAAGCTATGGCAAACATATGTAAGTTGTATATGCCTCTGATATCCTTAGTGTCATTAGTTTTGGCAATATATGGAATTATTTAAGATACGTTACTGTAGTGATATCTAATAAAGTTGTGTATGTTTTTCTTTTCCGACTCTGATTTATTATTGTCCCCCGTCTAGGAACGTATAGCCTGTATTTTGAGGCTAATGTTTGTTTCAAATGTTAATTTTTACCAGGTTGTACTCAGGTGTGGTTGCTGGAGCTAGGGAGGCATTATTAAGCGGAGTACCATCTTTGTCACTATCACTGAACTGGTGTGTTTACAATACCTGCATTTGGATGCTCAGTTTCTTTTTTGCATACTGTGTTGATCAGTTAATCTTTGGTGTTAATAATCTATTGTAGGAGGAAGGATGAAAGTCAAGAAAATGATTTCAAAGACGCAGTTGCTGTCTGTTTACCTTTAATAAATGCAGCTATCAGGGATATTGAAAAGGGAGTTTTCCCCAAAAGTTGCTTTCTGAATATAGAGATTCCATCATCTCCTTTGTCAAACAAGGTTAGTCTTTTTGAACCATTATTAGATCATTGTTCTTAAATTATGCATCAGTGATATGCATATGACCTGTGGTCTCAAGTAAAGGTTCAGACATTTTCTCACTGAATCCAAGTACCTTAGGGATTTTCTTAAGTACGATATTTTCAACTTATATGGTGTGCTCTTATATGATTTGGTTTATTTCTTGGGTGGCAGTATTTTATGCGGAGATACAGAAGTAGATTGTAATTGGCCAAATCTTCATTGAAACTAATATAAAGCTGTGATTGTGAGGAAACTTAACTGTTTTGTTTGGCCTCTTTCTAGTTATTTGCTGTAACTGTCCATGTGTTGGTTGTCTTCTAGGTCCGCCCTACTTTTACCTTTGATTTTTGTTAAAGTAATATGAGGATTCTGGATGAAGCAATCTTTTGGCTACATTAATAAAATTCACTCCAAACTTGAGAATCCACCTAAAGCTCTTTAAGCAGTGCTTTCTGCGTTTTTTCTCAAACTTTATGTTCACTAAGCTATATTCTTATTTTCGTTATAGCAAAAACAGAAAACAAAAAAACACAACAGGAAAGGGTGTGTGAGAAATGCATATTTTTGAATACTTTGTGTTGTATTCTTTGCAGATCTTAATTACTTATATTTTGTTTGTGTTTCAACTTTTAACTCCTAAAACATGATAAAACTAATCAGCAAACTTGAAAAGTGGATTACGTGAACATTGCATAAAATGAGAGGCAATTAGCACCCTCTCTTTTGTTGCTCGAAGTACTTTTGTTATAAATTTTTAACCAGTTATTGTGACCTTTAATATGAATTCATGATTTCAATATCTTTTGGGACACATCCTTTATATTTTCCGTCCTACTCATGTACAGTATATTCTTTTTCGTGACAGGGTTTTAAATTAACCAAGCAAAGCATGTGGAGATCTACTCCTAGCTGGCAAGCTGTTTCAGCTAATCGGTATCCTCCTGGACATTTTATGAACAGTCAACAAAGCCTTGGAATTCAGCTTGCACAGCTTGGTCGAGATGCCTCTGCTGCCGTAAGTAGCCAGCTCATTAAAATATTGGCATTTTTTTTTAATGTTAATTTTCCCAATATATGTTTTCTAAACAGAGGAATTGCTGTGCCTCCTTTGGTTTTCATTCTTGGATTTTTATGTTGTTTTGTTTTCCTCAGGGTGCAGCTCGCCGTGTGACGACACAGAGGAAAAATGTGGAGATAGAATCAACTGGAGCTGCAGGAAAATCTGATTTTGAACGGGTGAAAAAGTACTTCCGACTAGAGGTAAACAAATTTTCTAGCATCTGAGGTTACATTTGCAAGCAACCGTATTGAAGGGTTTTGTTTGGTCACTTGGTGTGAGGATATATGTTTATGTATTGACTGAGGATACTCTTTTCCATTCCCAAGAATTGAATTTTAGTACTTCCATGTAGTACATAACTAATCCTGAGGATATATGTATTCATGTATGCAGTTTGTGGATAAGGAGCAGGAAGATACAGATGAGGATCTGGATTTCAGAGCACTCGAAAGTGGATTTGTAAGTTGAAAGCCATTTCCCCTCTTTCTGTCTAAATTTTGGAGTAAATAATTGGTCAAGTCCACTTTCGGACAAAGTTCATTTTGATGATTTCCACTTCTCTGATCCCGTGAGATATAAGATGATCCTGTAGTAAAATGTGATTGCATCTATTATTGGCGATTGTTCAAGCAATTATAGAAATTGTTGTAGGAGGTGCTCTGTGCCTTTAAATGGTTTCATTATGGTTTGCATAGCATTTGTCTGTAGGGCTCCACTTCATGTTATAGGTCCCAATTACCTCAAACTCTTTTAAACAATAGATATAATGGATGAGTGTCTTGGTTTGTCTTAGAAACATTTTAGATTAATTCTCCTGGTGGCTGATTCTTTCTTCTGCTTCGGAGCAACAGGTTTCGGTAACTCCTCTCTGCCTCTCACCCCATCTTGAGTCAGATGCTCAAACTGCTGCCTCCAATTGGATCTCTTCCGCACTTCAAGAGCAATAAGGCCTAGGCCTTCTCAGTCCAACGTGATTTTGTGTACATCTGGAGTTACGATATTTTTTTTTTTTCCTTTTTGGGTCTGCAGTTATGATATTTATTCACCAATTTAACAGTTGATCATGATTTCTAGTGTCCTTTTATCTATAATTTATTTTCTGTAGCCAGCCTCCATATTAATTGTTGATTTGTTTCAGTCCATATCGTCCTGGAGCAAATGCTTCCTGTAATCCTATGGCATGTTTTAGAAATGCCAGTTTGTCATTTATTTCTTTTTGTTTCAGTACAACACTGAAGGTTGTAATGTAATTGGATGTGTTTGTATTTTGCTTTTTATTTTGTTATAGGCTCACTACTTGGGTTTGTGTGTGCAACTTGGGAAACTATGGTACTTGTTATGCGGCCTTAACTATGTGTGCAATCATTACATATGACTTGGCTATCGGCCTGGCCTTTCATTTTTAAGTGGTTTCTTTGTTCTCTTATTTGGATGGAATGTTGCTGCCATTTTTAAACGATTAAAGATCACTCAAGTAATGTCCAAGCCCAATGATCCATTATGATTGTTGAGCCCTTGGTAGAATTGTTGAAAACTAAGCCTCTAATATGGGGAGTATGAACAATAATTAGTAATAATACAAGATGAGAAAAATTATGTATGAAATTGTAAAATCCGATAAATTTATTTAAAAATTAAGAAAACAGTTCGGTAAAAAAAATTATGAAGACAGTATTTATGGGTATAATGTGTTTAAAAATAAAGGAATAAATATTGTTTCTTTTAAATCAATTTCATATTAAAATTACTAAAACACAATTTTTTTTTTGTTTTATCAAGAAAAACAATAATTTTTGTTAAGATAATTAAACCAAAAAAAAAAAAAAAAAACAAGAACCGATAAAGAAGAATCACTTTGCCTATTCACAAGAAAATAACTTAAAAAGGGAATGTAGACTAGGCTTTTCGACAAAAACCACTTGTTTAGGGGTTTATAGACAATTGTTTTCTTAAGGGGGAAAAAAAAAAAACCACCTCAGGCAATAGAATATAGTAGACCTGTTAAAAATGTGAACCAGTTTTACACACCCTGTTCTGGACTACAACCCATCCATATATAAATTTGCAACTCCAAATGTGGGAAATACTAATCCTTGAGAAAATGTTCTTTCTTTCTTTTTTACTAATTAGTAATTACTGTTGCAGTCATTAATATAGTTTGCATAACTTCACTGCAATGAGCAAGTCCACATTGAGCATCACACATCGAGTCCTCAACTTTTTACAAATAAATCAAAATTCGTATATGACATCAATTTTGGTTTTATTAGAAGCTTTAACAATGAAACTAAAACACAACACAACACAACACACAAATTTAATTTGTAATATAAAACGAAAACACAACACAGCACACAAATACATGAATTATGATAATAATGATCAATAGAATACACCAACACAAAATACATGAGTGATAAATGATGATCCCTTCTTTTCTTTTCTTTTTTGGTCAAATGATGATGATCTCTACTTAGCCAACAAATTGTGTAAAGAAAAGCATACCAAGCAAAACAAAGTGGAAGAACAGGAAGAAAGAAATCCCACATTGAGCATACCATTTATAATGCATTTGTCATAAAATCAAATCAAAGTCTCAGACATTAAAACATTTCCAAAATGCAACTTACACACAGCATAAGGAAATCGATCAATTACACATGATATTCAAAAGTGTTCCTTTCTAATGCTGGAGTAAAACTAAACTTTCGGTGTAAGTATCCGCAAAATACTCATAGTAGGGATTCAACCTAATTCCAGTTTCAGTAACCTGCTTGGATTCAAGATCATATAAAGCCAGATTTACAGATCCGTCAAAACGTTTTTCAGGATACCTGATGAGGAGTTCATTATTCATTCGAAAGTTCAACGGGGTAAGAATCTTTCCAGGAAGAACAACAGTGTACAACTTTTTAAACGACTTTTGTTGGAGAACCCATATGTCAACAGGAAACTCTTGCTCAAATAGACTGCGTTGAAACAAGAAAATTGATTCCTTGTACTCTGTAATAGATGGATATCCCTTCAAAGAATCTGGTAGCAGCAATTCTTCAAATACCTCACTGGCGGTATCAAAAGACACAAGATAGAGAGAATGATTATCATTTCTCATAAGCCAATATGCTACTCCACCACAAATTGCATATCCAGAATACCAACACATGGTCTTTATCAAAGGAGGAATTACATCAATCCTCTTCCAAGACTCTCTGCTTAAACTATAAACCTCCACTTCAATGTAACACTTCTTACCATCATAAGACACCATCCTTACTACCTTGTAGTCATTGAGCCCCGGGTGGAACCCGAATGCAAGAACATTGGCATAAGGGGAAAAGCGCCGTAGCGAAATGGTGGTCAATGGAAGGATCACATGTTTCCTAATTGATGGGTTATATATGCATATACGACTCTTCAAACGTACTCGTTGTTCTGACAGGCAAACTAAACCATTACAACAACCATAGATCCCAAAAATTTTATTCATCCCTAAGGGACGTCTAATCTCCGAGCACTCCTTAAATGTTTCATTAAAGAAAAGGGAGTGGCAATTGTTGCGTTTACCTCTAGTACGGCAGTGGGAAGCAATTAGAAAATTATGGGCATGCTTTGTGACATTCCTATTAAGATGTCTGCCAATAAAACTAGAGCTTCCAATCAAACCATTCCATGACTTGCATACACATCTAAACCGAAGGAGGGATTTTACAGGTAGCCTTACTAGGATGTCGACCAAGATTTCTTCAGGGATGTGATTGGAACCCTTCCAGTGTGTGTTTCTCATCCTGAAAAAGATCAAAACGATAATAAGTCAAAAATGGTAGTTCGACTTTTACAAAAGAAACCCAATGACTCACTTCTGGCGTAGCTAATGAAAAACTGAGAAAAGAATAAATTTTTTAGAGAAATGGCATCTTTGTGTCATAAGACTCTAGTTCATAACAAGAAAGATGCATAAATTCTTAGTTCTCTGAAACACATGAAGCAGTAAAAAGTATCCAAACTGAGAGTTACTTCTTAGCAGAGAGGTACAAATTCTTGTTCTGTGAAGCAGGCACTGAGTAAAAGACAAAACCATAGCTATAGAGGGAAGAAAATAGAAAACCCCAATACCTGAGAAGCTCCAATTCGGTGGTGGTGTGGGAGAGAGGGGAGAGGATCTTTGACTTTTGCTGGTGATGGAAGAATATGAGTACTTTTATTTCAACTCATAAAACTAGGCTAAAATCTTATAAGCAAAAAAAAAAAACTATTCTAAAAAAAATATCATTGTTAATTCACACATGATATGGTCAAGTCAACTGGTGTCATCTTTCTTACATTACTCGTTTAGTTAGTTCTCCATTTTGTTTATTGACGATATTGGTTCTTTGTTGAATGTCATGGTTTAACAACAAATAATTTCGTGCCGCTACTATATAGTATTCCCCTCTACTTTGTGACCAATAAAGCACTAGTACCTTTTCAAGTAAATGAGAATGGTAGTTGGTGTGCAGTCCAATTAGAAGAGTCATAGAATTTGTCTTTTTGCTGCTTTCAAGTTCGATTCTCCATTTTTCTAAATTAAAAAAAAAATAAATATAAATCCCCTTCCAATATTAATACACTAATGAAAGACACACACAAGCTAACTGTCTAACAAAAAGCAATCAAATTCCTTCCATTTCATACATGTTGCTGAGTGAGAGTGACATCAAAGCTTCCAAAAGACCAAAAAAAAAAAAAGGAAATACTTAAGAGCAGAACAAAAAAAGATAACCACCTGTATAGACAAAAAAAAAAAACCGTTGAAACTTTATTATCAATGTAGTGTTTAAAAGGACATTTTTCAACATTTTCTAACAAAAATATATTATGTGTAGTTTTTCTTATAGTTAAGAAGAGCACGAAAAGCTTGTTCGGAAAACATATTACATGAAGTTCTTGAGTTAATTTAACAATAATGCTAGTTGTCCCATATTTTTTTTCTCACATTTGTATCTCACCTGATGTGTCATTACTTTACTGGAAGGATATTTTCTTTTTCTTTTTTAAATTTTATTTTTTAATTTTTAGTATCAAATGTATGAATGCCATGTAAGATGATATGAAATTGTGGTATAAAAATGTGGTAAGTGTAGCATTACTGTTAATTTAAATAGTGAGGTAGAGTGAGATAATGAATTAAAATTAGAGATAATTAGACTTAGATCTTAAACAAAAAAAAAACAGTTTTTATATAGAAATTGAGGGTGTTTTAGAATTTATAAAAAAAATCATTTTAATTCATAATAATTTATAATAAAATCATTTTAATTTATAATAAAGTCCTTCTCCGGTTTGATAACTATGATGTGAACCAAATTATTCATTTTGCTCTTCATAATATTCTTTTTTTTAAGTAATAATTTGTTTAAATTAGATTGAAACCTAATTAGTAAATTTGGGTATCATTTTAAAATAGGTTAATGTTTCTCATACACTTTTCAATTATAGGGGTATAATACATTTTTTTTTCCCCTGAAACAAACATATTTTACATGAATGAGGATCCTTACTGAGCCAACAGATTGTGTAAAAGAAGAGCATACCAAGCAAAAAGAAAGTGGAAGGACAGGAGAAAATAGGGGGGGCTGTTCAGACCACCATAATCCACTAAGTTGACCACCCCACTTAAATTTTTGCCCATTTTTGCCCATTTTGCCCCTGCATCAAAAAAAAAAAACCATCTCCAATTTTGGCCGGCCACCCCTCCCCGCCGCCGCGGAGCTTCACGACGTCGATTAGCCGCGCACAGTGGTCGGATGAACAAGGGAAGACCAGGGTTGGACTCGCCGTGACCTGGGGAACAAAACCCAAGTGGTCCAGCGTCTCAACTCTGCCGGAAAAGGAAGATCGCCGGCGAAAGGGCCGTCGGGTCTTTGCCTGGGTGGGTGGGTCTTCGCCTGGGAGGGGTGGGGTCGACCGGCGAAGGGGAGGGGTGGGGTCGCGCCGACGGTGGGGAGAGGGTGGGGTTGCGCCGGCGGCGGGGAGGGGTGGCCGGCCAAAATTGGAGATGGTTTTTTTTTTTTTTAATGCAGGGGCAAAATAGGGCAAAAATTTAAAGGGGTGGTCAACTTAGTGGATTAGGGTAGTCTGAATACCCCCCCCCCCTCTCCCGCGGAGAAAATATCCCATATTGAGAACGCTTTTGTCATAAAATTAACTCAGAGTCTCAAAAATTAAAACATTTCCAAAATGCAACTGCTCATATTGCTCCCAAAAAATATAAGGTAAAAGTCCATTTTCCAACAATTTTTTAAATAAAATACATGAACGATGATCCCTACTTAACCCAGAAATTATGCAAAGAAAGCATACCAAGCTTTGGGTTTCTCCCAGCTGAACCACGTACGTCTAATCCTCTTCTTCTCCTTTTCTTGTTTTCTTGCTGTTTTATTTTTTCTATAGGTAGTCTTACACTCTTACTAGGAGGTTGATCAAGATTTCTTCAGGGATGTGATTGGAATTAAACCTTCGGTCTTGTATTTCTTATCCTGAAATAGATTAAATGAAAATAAGTTAGAATATGTAAACATCATAAACCAAGCCCCACTAAAGGGGAAAAAACCAAATGCCTCAAACCCTTCACATAGAAATGGTAGTTTCACCTAAGTAGAACCCAATCCAATTGCAGATGTATATATTCAACTACATATTCGACCAATTAAATACTTAACTTTAAATGTAATAGCTGAGTCAAATTTAGTGAAACCAATACTTTGTAAAAACTAATACCTCAGCCATTTTTCTTAGAAAGAAAAAGAGTATGTAATCTCATCCATGACCCCCTAGCTTGCAAAATTCAAATATATATCAAAAATACTATTTTGGCTTGGATTCTTAAACCATTTTGACTCACTGGTCAATAAACTATTTGGCAGCAACGCAACATCAATTCCCAAATAACTCACTTAAAACATTAAAAGACAATAAATTTCCAAAGGGTTGCAACATTTCCCACAATAAAATTAGCAAATCTAGTGATATATACCACAAGGTGCTCTTGAGAGAACGGAGGATGAACTAAGAACTACTTCAAAGCTCAATCATTATCTAATTGTCCATGTTGAGATTGCATACCTCAACTCTATTTAAGACATTTTTTCCTTAGTTGTCTTTTTATTTTTAGTAATGCGTGTCTTTACTCTTTACTCTTTACAATTTTATTTTTATGTTTTTTTATCACAAAAATTGTGCTTCCATCATAAACCAAGCACAAAAAATTAAAGCACAAAATCACTAAATAAAAAATCACTAAAATTGGTCAAGATCAACAATTTCAAGTTTGACCATTTAACTAGTCAAAGCCAACTGGTGCAAGTCGTGGGTGCCACACAAAATACACGTGGCGCATGATTCATCAAGACAAAACGGGTCACACCCAAGAATGACACATGGCATTGTGTGATAGGCACATCAATCAAATCGATCAAGTTAAAAGCCAAATTAAAGAAGATAATCAAACCAAATCCGACCCTATATATTTAGACCAAAACTCATCTATTAATCCTAATAATCAACAATCAACTAATAAAAGAAAGAAAAACTTACACAATTTTCTTTACACCGATATCCATTAAAATTACAGTAGTGCTAGGTATACCACATTTTTATATCATAATTTTATACCACCTTATGTGGCAACTTACATGGCATTCATACATTGGATACTAAAAAATAAAAAGAAAAACCCAAAAAGAAAAAGAAAAACTCTGTCCAATAAAGTAATGACACGTGAGATGGTATAAGAATGTGGTATAAGAAATGTGGTAAGTATAACATTATTCTTAAAATTAATATATCCATCAATACATCTGTAAATTTGAACACCGATATTTATTAAATTTCTGGCTTTTCATCATTTGTTATATTAGCATTAACCTTTATTTTAAACTTAACTATATAATTTTATGATACATGACCGGGGTCCCTAACTAGCATTATTCTATAAATAGAATGTGTGTTATGTTATGTATAGACCTGGCAATATCCTATTCGACCCGTTAATATGACACGAAAAAATCAATGTTCGGGTTGAGACTTATCGTATTGTGTTTAAATCGTGTGGACTCGTTAGTGACTTGTTAATTTTCGTGTTGTGTTCGTGTCAACCTGCCATTTTTTCGTATCGTGTTCGTGTTGAAATTTTTTTCATCCGTTAACTTAACATGTCATATTGTGTTCACCTGTTAACTTAACACTAACATGCAGTGCAAAAAATTAACACAAATCATACATATACATATATATATATATATCAATTAAATCAAGCATAATAATTTCTAACATATCAACATATTTAACATATTTTAACATATAATATATCAACATACAAACACAAAAAATGGTCCGGTTATGTATCTAATTTGACTAGCTATAAGTCTAATAGTATTCAGTAATGGTTAGTTTATCATTTTAGTAAGCAATAAAGAATTTTGAGCAAATTACATTTTAGTACCTCAATTTTACATGTTGTTTCAAGTTAATACTCCAACTTTGAAAACTTACAAAAAAGTATCTCAACTTTCATTTTGTGTCAAAATAATACCTCCGTTAGTTTTTCTGTTAATGAAACCGTTATTTGCCAACGTGACAGAGATATTTTTGTCTTTTTCCTACATGTAAAAAAATAATATTTAAAAAACTTTGAAAGTTGGGATACTAATTTGAAATAACATATAAAGTTGAGATGCTAAAATGTAGTTTGCTCAAACAAATTTCGGTGTGGGATGGGCATTGGAATTGCAAACTCCGGCTGTGATGCCTTGCCCAGTTCCATCCCTGTGTACATTGATGATCATACTATATAGAAAGTAATTTTAAAATATGAGTGATTTTATTTTTAAGAGTTATTTACACTTACACCTTTTGAAGTTTATTATCTTTTCACATACACCCTCTGGGGTTTCAAAAATTACCCATACACCCTTACGGTTTCAAAACTGTTGCATATAATCTCTTGCAAGAGAAAATAATAAATAAACAAAAAAGAAGATATTTGTATTGAGGTTGAACCTTATACCTTGAGTAATCTTATTAGGTCATTCCACTCCTTAGTATGCGGGGTATATGTGTAATTTTTGAAATCCTAAGAGGTGTATATGAAAAAATAATAAATCTCAAGGGGTGTAAGTGTAAATAACTTTTATTTTTTACTCATAAATTGCTTGGTTAGTACAATTTTATTTCATGAGTTTTAAATTGCTTGTTTAGTATCTGCTGGCACCATCAATTCTTCAAATTCTTCAAATTCTTCACTGCCCTTATCAAAATCCTACTCCATTGCAAAAGACAGTAGGACAGGTAAAGATAAAAAAGGAAATCTCATATTGAACATACCATTTAGAATGCATTTGTAATAAAATCAACTGAGACATTAAAACATTTCTTTATTGCAACTGCTCTTGAATACTCACAAAAAAAAAAAAAAACCAAGGGGCAAGTGCATCTCCAGAGTACTAACTTTACACAGCATAACCAAATCAATGAAACAACATATTTTAAATCGTTCCTTTATAATCCTTGAGTAAAACTGTAAAAATAAACATTCAAAACAGATCCTTCAGAATCAGAATCATAAGATGCAATGGAGTTCATTATTCATTCTAAGGTCCAATGGAGTAAAACTCATTCCACAAAGAGCAACAGTGTGCAACTTTCAAAAAGACTTCTTGGAGAACCCAGATGACAATATGCACCTCATACTCACCTATATAGCTTTGCAACAAGCAAATTGTTTCCTTGTACTTGTTAATAGATGGATCCCCCTTGTTGCAATAGCATCTGCTAGCAGCAATCTCTCAAATTCCTCACTGCCAGTATCAAAAGACACATAATACTCCTAGAAAAACAAGTACAAGTCAATTTTCAGAGTAATTACTTTACACAGCCTAACAAAATCAGTGATGCAAAACATTCTATGGCGTTCGTTTCCCAGCCTTGAGTAAAACTAAACTTTCAATGTAAGAATCCGCATAATAGTCACAATGGCGACAATAGCTAATTCGGGCCAAACTGATTCCAGTGTTGTTAGCCTCCTCGATTTCAAGATTGCATAAACTCAAATGAGATCCAGGCAGATCAGATCCTTCAGTATGTTCTTCATGATACTCTATGATGAGTTCATTATTTATACTAAAGCCCAATGGGGAAACATTCATTCCAGGAAGAACAACAGTGCCCAAATTTGTTAAAGACTTTTCTTGGAGAACCCATATCTCAATGGACTCCTCTTGCTCACTTATACCGCATTGAATCAAGCAAACTGATTCCTTGTACATGTGAATAGATGGATGTCGCTTACTGGCCATAGTATCTGGTAGCAGCAATGCTTCAAATACCTCACTGTGGGTATCAAAAGACACAAGCAAGAGAGTGCGAATACGTACCATAATCCAATATGCTACTCCATTAAAAATTGCATATCCAGAACACCAATGCAAGCCCCTTATCAAAGGAGGAATTACATTAATCCTCTTCCAAGATTCGGTGCTCAAACTATATAACTCGACATCAAAACGATACTTCCTCTTATACGACACCATCCTTACTACCTTATAGTCATTAAGCCGTGGGTGGAACCCAAATGCAAGAACACTGTCATAAGAAAAGCGTTGGACCGGAATGCTGGACATTGGAAGTATCACATATTTCCTAATTGATGGGTTACATATCCATATAGGACTCCTTAACCGCACTGTTTGATCTGACAGACAAACTAAACCATTAGTAGAACCATATATCACAAAACGTCTTCTGATCCCTAAGGCATGTCCAATCTTCAAGCACTCTTTAAATGTTTCATTACAGAAAAGGGAGTGGCAGAGCTTGTTGTGACCTCTGGTGTAGTGAAGGGCAATTAGAAAAACATGGGCAGGCTTTGTGACATTCCTATTAAGATGTGTGCGAGTAAAACTTGAGCTTCCAATCAAATCACTCCATGGTTTGCATACACATATAAACCGAATTAGGGACTTCACGGGTAGCCTTACTAGGATGTCGATCAAGATTTCTTCAGGGATGTGAATGGAACCCTTCCAGTGTGTGTTTCTCATCCTGAAAAAGATTATAACGAAAAAAAGTTGGAAAATGGAAGCATCATAAACCAAGCTTTAGTGAAAGCAGAGTCAAGATTTAGTGAAAGCAGCCATCTTTTTGGATTTCACACACAAGAACTTCACCATACATTGTAAAAACCAATACATGAGCCATTTTTCTAGAAAAGAAGAAGAGTATGTACTCTTAGCCATGACCCCCTTGCAAAATCCAAAATTCAACCCTAGTTTTGGTTGGATTAATTCTTTTAACCATTTTGACTGAATCCATTAAAAGACAGAATTAATTCCTAAAAGCTAGGTAGCAACCTTTCCCACAATCCAATTAGAAACTCTACTGATGCATGCATATATGTGATACCATAAGGCGTTCTCGAGTCGACTGTTTACCTCAACTTTACAACAATCATTCATTTTCAGAAAAGGTACAATCCTCCATATCCAAAAAAAAAAAGGATAAAGAAAAAGAGGTACAATCCACAGAAGGGTGTCAAGGTTTCTAATCAACAGGTTCCATAAACATACAGAGAGAGAGAGAGACACACACACTCACACACATAGAGAGAGATCTTGAAATGCAAACAAACTAAAAGAGTGAAATACCCAGAAAACACATGTTTATGTCATACGTGTTAAAAGTATAAATTCTTGGTTCTATGAACCAGAAAACATATCAAGAAACAAAAAATGAGCGAACCAGAAAGGGCTATTCTACAGTTACTCTATTCTGTTTACATTTTGGTGTGGAGCAAATGAAAGAGGGAAGACAATTCTTGTTTCACAGGAGAAGGTACTGAGTGAAAAGCAAAACCCATTCACAAACATACAATAAAACCCTAAATCTAGAGGAAAGAAGAAGAGAAGAAACCATACCTTAGAAGTGAGAAGCTCGATTGTGACGCGGGAGAGAAATGATGGAAGAAAGAAGAACAAGGCTATTTGTTTGTTATATATACGCGGGAGAAGAGAGAGGGAAGAAAAAAAAAATTTAAAAATTTAAAAACCGTCAGATTTCAGTATTAATTCCCACCGTCGGATGAGATCCAATGGTTGAAGGTGAGTCTGCTTCTTTTTCTTTAGTTTCTCTTTTCTTTTATTTGTTTCTTTCTTCTGTTTTTCATTTTTCCTGTGTGATTTTTATTTTGGTCAATGTATGATTAGCGCCTGTAATTGCTAAGAACTCATAAAATTCGACATACTTGTATCATTGTATGGTTTTTCAAGTGCCACAAACATAAGAAGCTACTATGGGACTGTGCTTCTTTGGTGGAGCACATGGTTTGAACACTTGTGATGAATGAAATAGTGATGGCTTAAATTTTGGATTAATAAACTCAATCACTAAAGTTACACACTCTCTTTAACAATTAATTGAGTAAAACCAAACTTTCTATGTAAGTAATTCCAAGTGCTTCTCAAACAAATAAAAATTCAAGAACCACTTGTTACTCAATTAGAAGTGATTTTGGTCCTTCTAAAAGCAGTATCAAATGAGCCCAGTAGTTTTGTCAATTGTCAGTTGTTACTCTAAAAAAACACATTAATATTGCTAAAGGCACTCCCAAATAAGGGTGGGTCGGTGTTGATAACTGAACTGAAACACCAATACTGACCTCCGAATCGCTACACGCTAGAATGACCATATTCAATGCTGCCACCGCCACCAAAAATGTCGAGTTCTGACAACTTTAGAATCGGTCAGGTTTAGTCGATAGCATTCGGTATCGGAGAAAAAGAAAGAGAGAGGCAGGGGATGGTAGTGGGTTGGTGGCTGTGTGATGGTTTTGTTGAGCTCGCAGAAACCAAAGAAGAAGAAGAAGAAGAAAAGAAGAAGAGAAGAAGCAGCCACACCGGAGGAAGAAGAAGGAAGAATAAGAAGATTCGGTATTGTAGTCGGTATCGGAATATCGACGGTCTGGGACATCACAGACCATTTTCGATGCTGAGTTCGCCGATATCGGTCAGTAATCCTATCGATGCCAAAAGTTCATGAAATCCAACCGAACCGTCAGTATCGGAGTCGGCATGCGATTGGTTTTTTCGGTAATTTGGAGAAAAAACCCAGCCCAACTCCCAAATAAATTCTAAGCCAAGTAATAACTGCAAACGACGTCGTGGACTCATGTTGTAAATGTTAAAAACCAACGACAATAAAAAAAGTGTCGTCCTGTCCGCATTTTCTGAAGTCCCCCTTTACACCCGTCCCTCTGATCTCTCTCTGGAGGTTTTAGCAGAATTAGCTCCATCTTCTTCTTCAAAGAAATGGCGTCCAAAACCCTAATCCGAACCGGAGCTTCCCTAATGAACCGGTTCTTATCGAAACCATTGCTCCAACCGAACCCGAATCCGAATCCGATTCAACAGATTGTATCTCATGGCCTCGAAATCACTCCCAAGCTATTCCCATCTCTCTCCAACTTAGAGACCTCCCTCCGTTTGCCCCAAAACGACGCCGAATCGCTCAAAAGGGTCTCCTCTGAGGGGTTCGTGTACCCTTGTGGCCTCCCCTCTCTCCCCTTCTTCCTACCCGACGGTACTCTCTCTTTCTCTCTCTTCATCGGTTTATGCTCTTTTTAGATTGTACGGAAAATTTGAATATTGTTCTCAGTTTTTTGTTTGGTTGGTAAGATAATGTAGTAAGTATTGCGTTTTTAGGACTGCACAAAGCAGACTGCTTTATTTACAGTGTAGATATTTGTACTTTTAGTGAGTGCACTGATGACTTTAATTTGGGTTTTGCTTGGTTGCTGAGAAAATTTCGGGACACAGAAATCTTTTAATTGAATAGGAATGAATATTTCGATTGATTGAGTTCGCAGCTTTCAGCATCAATATCAACCAGAATGAAGCATCCCAGTAGTATTTTGTCATATGTTCCGAGTTGTATATGAGTATAGAAACAAGGTTTAGCTTCTAAGCATGTCCCTCATTGGCAGTTTCTCGTGCCTCTACATTGTGCTTACCTGGATGCTTCCATTTGATAATTTTGATGGGTTGGGATCTAAAGCTCAATCAGTCTCATGAGCTTTCTTGAGGCTTAAATCCTTAATGTATGTTACATGAAACATTTTGTTTTGTAATTGGCATTTATGTTTTTGGGCAACCAAGTATATTTTCTATTCCATTTTCTTTTCTAATTTTATTGACCAAATGATAAGAAGTTAGGACATAACATGCCTAATCTTTAAATTGGGGTTCCACTATTATGAGTCACACTAATTATGATAGATCATTGATATCATGACCATGACATAGAGGACGCAAAGATGCTTAAATTCATTAGGTTGTGTTCTAAAGTTTAAAATTTAAATTTTCATGTAGGGTAACTGATTGACAGAAACAGCCCTCATATTTTGATAGTCTTAATGCTATGTTTCTGTATGATCAATAGATTTAAGCTTATGTGGGACAAAAACAAGTTTCTCTTGTGATATATATATGGTTGTTTTTTTTTTGGGGGGGGAGAACCTTGAGGAAAGAGAGTATCCTTGAATAGGTTCAGAAGTTTTAGATCACTTGCATGTCTGTGTGAAGTTGTGTACTTCAGAACAGAGATTTGTATAAGTAGGCTAAGAAGTTTTAACTCACTTGCATGTCTCATTTTTTTGCCCTTTGGACAGTTGGCAGTTCTTTTATTTTGTCCCCTGTTAAATTATAGTTGTCATTGTAGACTGGGAGCCCAACCTCTGCTGTTTGTCCTATAGATAGAGTGAGTGTGTGTGCAGGGTGTAGGTATACCACTTACGAGAAAGAACCCCAAGTCAGTAAATAAAGTAGTTAACCAAACACAAGTAAGTAGTTTGTCTGTCCTTCCTCCGACGCCTCCCGTTCATTCTTCTTCTCAATTCAAGTTTGTTGTGTTGTTTTGTTCTTAGGTCCCAAGCCTTCTTAGAAAGCCCTCCAGACAATGCCTTCCAAGTATACCAACAGGAAAAAAGTCAACTTGTATTAAAAGTAATTTTGACTGTGACACCATTTGTGTTTTCTTTTGGTTTCTGCTTAACTGATATATGTTTTATTCATCAGGTGATGATTCAGGAGAGCCAATGCTATTATTTCCAAAGCGGACATTCCAGCCTAGTACCATCCGGCGGAAGAGGAACCATGGATTTTTTGCTCGGTCTCTCTCTCTCTCTCTCTCTCTCTCTCACACACACACACACACACACACCAGACAAAAGAAAACACACGAGCACACACACACACACACACAACAAGAGAAACCTCTGGTTTCTTCGAACAAGTAGTCTTTCTTTTAACATACAGTAAGTTGGAGTTTTTAGGCTGCCTTTTAGAATTAGTGTTATGGTTTTAGTTATGAGAATACATATAATGCAAAATTTTTAGTATTATCTGTTTATGAAGGATTAAGGCAATTTAAGGGCTACCTTTTGCCTAACAATGGTTTGATGTTTTGATCTAATTGACTTCTTTTCTGTGATAGGCGACATTACTTTTAGGCTTTTAGCAAATTTCCAGATGCAATTTTAATTCACTGGTCAATGGATCCTTAAAATTAGCCTTGGCCATAACTGTTCAGTCCACTTGGGAAGTCATTGAACTTGTATACTTTTTCAAAATATAATGCCAGTTTTACTGTCAGATGAGCTTATTAGAATGCTTAATTTTGTCTCATCAAAAAAATTAGAATGTCCAACTTTTGTAATCTTATCTTTATTTTACTTCAGTTTTTGTTTCAATGGTCCCTTTTTTTGTGGGTGTGACACGCTTTTATTCTTTGGCACAATTTCTCTTCTCTTAATCAAGCTTTAACTAGACCAAGAAAGATCAACTAGTGATCTGTAGATTTCTTTTACATGAATGACTAACATATTTATCACATGAACAGCAAGGCAACCAAGGGCGGACGCAGAGTAATTGCCAGAAGAGTAGCAAAGGGTCGATCAAGAATTACAGCTTAGCGTCTCTTTCTCTAGCCTAGTCTTGATTGATTAAAAATTGAGTGAAATCTAGTTTAGAAGCTTCCCTTGGATCATGGTAATCTTTGTTTTTTCGTAGTTGCTTGGCCTTGTTGCACTCAGGCTTCAAACTTGAAACAGAATTGGTTTGATGACATTTTCTTCTGCAACGTTCAAGCGTCAACTACTAATTTATGTTCCATGCGTTGATGCTTGTCATAAATTTGCTTCTTGCCTCAGAATTTCATCATATTTGCGAGATTAAACCAAACACGGTTACCGCATTAGATTCACATAGCCGTGCTTATTGTACGTTCAAATATTTCCATGCAACTCCTTTGACACATTTAAGACTCACTCAGCCCCAAGAGTTTATCTAAGGGCCCTGTGAACTTGCTAAGTTTTACGTCCAGAGCCTGTCTCATTAATAACACTCTAAATTACTTGTGGTTTGAACTTAATGTTAATCTATATTATTGTACTGAGAGAACCAATTTTGTCAACCATGACATGTAAAATCCCAAGTGTACTCTTATTACTTTAATTGTAATAATTAACTTAAAAGTTAAAAGAATAATATTGTAATTACATACTATTCAAGTTCAACTAGCTTTCATCCAACTAGCAGTGCCATGACAAGTGAAGTAGAGAATTCATGTTTGAAATATTTTTGGCCTAAAATTTCTTTTGTTGACTTCTAGCTAGCTAGGCTGCTGCGTAGGATTTGTCTTTATTTGATGCTCTCATAAATGGTGAAGAGAGAGAGAGAGAGAGAGAGAGAGAGAGAGAGAGAGAGAGAGAGAGAGAGAGAGAGAGAGATCCTCACTAGGAAAATAATAATGAACCAGGTGCTAGAGTACAGTATGATTGATATATAAATAGAGAATATTTTGATGGGGATTAATGTCCCATATAAAACTACATAATAAAAGTGACCAACATGTGAAAGAAGGTATACATATTTATGGAGCCTCACCAGGCATTACTCCTTAAGGAGCCTGAACTAGCAACACTTAGGTTTTCTAGTTATGGGAATACCATTACCTTATGCAAATTTCAAGAAATAAATATATGCATTGTTTATTCATTTATGAATATTCAACCATACAAAATACCTAAATAATTAATTTCAAATTAATTAGTACCATGTCTAGCTAGGCTTCCCAAGCTTTAATGAACATTAGGGTTTGCGATGAATTGGCTGCTTGATAATGGCGACAAGGATGAAGATGCCGACAATGGGGAAGAGGATGATGAAGATGACGGCAATGATGACATGATCATGGCATCGATGAACTCCAATTGATTGGATGGAAATTGCAGATCGTTTGGATAAGACAGTCCATGAGCAGATGGAAGAGTACTAGTGGCACATGATAATTTGGCAAGTGCAGTTGAGTCAAGTTCTTGAGATGGATCAGATGGATATAATGGCATTGATCTACAAACATTAGCATCAATAATCTCACAGAATTTAGGCATTGTGGGTACAATTGATGGATTATTGTCATGATCATCATAAGATGGTATACTAATTGGAACCATGAGTGCTTCGTTACCAATGTCATAATGTGGAGCTGCTTGATCAATATTATTGCTGATAAAAGTTTGATGATCTTGTACTTGATAATTGGGATCCAAATGATGATGGGGTTGATATCCCAAAGACCATATTGATGAGGAGTCAAATGAGGTTGAATTTGATGGTAATTGAATGGGAGGCGGAAAATGAAAGAAACTGGAACTATAATTGGTTTGGTCTAACTTGAGATTATTGATGATATCATGATGACCATGATAAAAACTTGGTGGCATTGGTGTTGGAATGGGAAGGTAAAGCTGCTGTTGTTGGTGAGGACCCAAATTAGGGTTTGTAGTGAGAGTGAAGAAACCTTCCTCAGAAGTACCACTATGGTTGTGAATGTTAGAAAAAGAGGCCATAGCAGGAAGGACTTCATGGGGTATGAGCTTCTTCTTTATGCTCGAGTTCCAAAAGTTCTTCACTTCATTATCTGTTCTTCCTGGTAGGTGCTTGGCTATTTGAGCCCATCTGCTTAGTAATTGCATGAATTTCATAAATAATGAAGCTGATGATGATGATTAATATACAAAATTTAAGTTATTATAATATACGTACCTGTTGCCTAGAATGCTATGGAGTTCAATGATGACTGCAGCTTCTTGGGGAGAGAAGCTCCCACGTTTCAAGTCAGGTCTGAGGTAATTTATCCATCTCAATCTGCAGCTCTTTCCACATCTCTGTAGGCCTGTCTCATGAAATTAAACCAAACCCCAAAATTAAGTGAGAAATAAGAAAATTTAGGAAACAAATTATAATGGGTTCAGGCCAAAAACAAAAGAAAAATTATAATAATGGGTTAATTAAATAGCAGCAAAAATCCCACTCAAGCCAAGACTTGTATAGATTAACATGTTAAAGAATCAATAAAGATGCAAGACTCTGCATGTGTTTGTGTATTGGGAGGAAAGTGAGAGAGAGAGAGAGAGAGAGATGACCTGCAAGTTTAGGAACCGAGCTCCAGCAGCCATGGCCATAAGTTGTAATGTAGTTGATGAGTTTTTCATCTTCTTCTGGGGACCATAGCCCCCTCTTCACCTTCTGTTTGTTGCAGCAAGAGTGGTGTCCCATCTCTCTCTCTCTCTCAAAGCAGTATTGCAGCCAATGGCAGAAGAAGATCAGTATTGGGTATATATATATTATTTAAAATGACAAAAGAACGAAGGAAAAAGCTATAGCTAGAGAGCAATAGAGAAAGGAACTGAGACTCTTTTATCTTTAGCTAGCTAGCAGCTCTAGCTCTAAGCAAGGGATGAATTAGATCGACAGACTTAATTACAAAAAGAAGCAGCTAGTGAGAAGAGTACTACTAGTGTGACTTGTTGTGACAGAGAAAATGGATGCATGACATGTAAGTGTAAGTACAATGAGGTGGTGAATTTAATGCCGGGAGCTGTACTCTAATATATATGGTGGCCCGGTTAGGGTTTGTGGCAAAGGGTTAAGACCTGCCTGCACCACCCTTCTGTAAGCCTTTTATGGCTTATAATGGATCCATCCCCCCTTTGCTCACTCAGAGATTAATTGGCCGGCATGTCCACGTGTCTCACATGCAGGCTGGTGGGTCCCGGATGTGTATTGTCAGGTCCCACTCTCCACTTATCTATCTACCCATAGAAAATCAACTCTAAACAGTTGAATGAAAATGTGTCCAATTAGCATGCAGCAGCCAGCAGGCATGGTTCATAAGTTTGGAATGTTGTATATTAATTGTATATAGGGGGCCCACGGACAGAACAAGCGAGCGAGCGAGAGTGCTTGTACTGCGCTGCATACGGGTGGACGGGCTATAAGGTATATTGGATATGGCAGCACCGCATGCACAATACGTGGGACATATGCGAACTCTCGAAAGCTTCATGCATAGTACTCGACAGTCATGGGAATTGACTTGGGTTCAACCATGCTCAATATATACATGATGCTGGCAAAGGTATATATGAGACATCGGTTGTATCTTCATTTAAGATATAGAGTTTAGGGTATAAGATATTTAATATAAGTTACAGCAAATTTTGTGATAATATCTAAACTCTTATTTTAGAACAAATGCTTGACTCTTTATGGAAATAAGTAGTGATTTTTTCTTAAAACTTGAACAAATTAATAGCAGTTTATTTTCACTTAATTACAAGGATGCTGAGCTAGTGGTTTGCTGTGAAAGTTGTGTTCTTATCTTGGGGAACCTTACCTAATAAATCTGTGCTGAAACCACACATTCATAGTACATATATATGGGATATATGCATATAGAAATTTCTCGTATGAATGTGTTCTTTGTCTTCCTTTAAATAAAATTCTTAGTTTATATGGTCATAAAATATTTAACTAAAGCTGATGATGAGCAGTCTTATACTTTTACTATTTGTATGCCTTTCAATATGCTTTTGCCCCCCTTTAACCCATTAATTATAGAGTGCACGCAGTGATGTAGATGATCATGCATTTTAATATGTAATTAATTACAAGTTTAAACACTCTGAATCACATTGTAAAAAATCCGTTATTAATATATTAATTAACTTGATGAAACTATATATATACGTGACTACTGCTAGATCACTCTAGCTACTTGAACTTGTTTGAATTTTAATTAGTTATTGGAAATTAACTTGTTTGATATCCATACTCACAAACGTTGGATCAAATATATTTTTGTTTAAGTAAATACCATTAAGGATTGTTTATAATATATCAATATATGTGATGAAATTGTATACAATATACCAATATGCTCGATTGGAGCCAGTCCCATATAATCGATATACTTGAAGGCCTAACTAATCAAGGTTAGGAGATCTATTTAGTGTTTGTTTTGCCGGAACAAGTATGAGATTTTTTTCTCATATTTGGCTGGTATGCACATTCTTAGAATTGATATGGATACTCGATCTATTTAGATTGTCACTGTTTATATAAGTTGTGTTAATTTAATTTAAACTAGTAATGACAATTATATCATATATAGCTAACAACTATTAGGATCAATATTATAAGTTTATAATTATCTTTCAGGAACACGAAATAGACAAAGCGCGCAACTCAATGAAAGAAGTGAAGAATCTGGTTTGTGTGAATTTGGGGCTCCATTTTGTTTTAAAACTGATGAAAAGCATGCAATTGGTAAAAAGTAGGCTTTTACATTCTGTTTAAGGATTCGTTGTTGATAATATAATAGTGGCCGGCATAACTTTCTTTTTGTTTTGATGGATTCTTTTGATGGATTCTCTCGATGAGGAATATATTAATTCTATATAAAAAAAACAATGTTTAAAGTACTTTGCTTGCTGATTTGAGCTGGCAAATTCATGAAATTAGACAAGTCTAATCCAAATCATTTGGACTACTTTCGATGGCTATTATTAATACAGATCCCATTAGTGAGACACATTTATGGTTCAAATTTTGTTTTTTTTTTTTGTTTTAATTATAAAAAAAGAGTCAAGAATCCCACATGTCCTAAACTTCAAGTGTGTAAGATAAATTACTATGGAAATTAAAACAAAACACGTGCTAAATTTTCATCTAGTCTATTCCACTTTCTTACAACAATGTGTGGATTTGCGTGTGCTAAACCGTTTAGATGAAATTATGTCTCATTGGTCTTTTTTTGGGTGAGATATGTCTTATTGGTCTTAATTTACAATCTAAGGGGTTTTTTTTCCCTCGAAGGTTACTATTGAAATTTAGGCCCCTCTCTTAGTTTCACTCACATTGCACACACAAAAATGCAATTCCAAGATATATAGAATAAACTTGAGGCAATGCTTTCTCTTGTGGTGAAATAAGCAGCTGCCAAGCACCCAAGTCATATTGGTTGCTTCTGATAGAAAAAGCAAAAGTTTGGAATGCTTGTGATGGAAGAAATATGACCAAACAAGATTCTTGATTTATTGTTGCACATGCAACAATTAATTGCGGCAGGACTGTTTTGCTTTATTTGTTGAGCCATCAGAGGACACAAGCTGCAAGAGTTTTTTGTTTTTTTCCCTACTTATTGGGGAATCAAATGAAGAACATGAAAGAATGACTAGGTCATTCCTTGTCCTCTATCACCAGGATATTGATTTTGGTATGGGTCATTTTCACTTCAAATATTATTGTTTCACAAACTCAATCAAATTTCAATTTCCATGTTCTTGTAATTTTTCCCTCCAATATTGTTTCTTGCGCGCTTTACTTGTATGAAATTAGATGAGGAACAAAACAAGAGCAGTTTTAAAATGATCACTCATGGGATCTATAACATTTCAGAGAAAACTTGAGAGCAGAACCAATTGAGTAATGATGAAGACTTAAGAGCATATTATGCCTTATATACCATGTTTCTCTTATCTCTTTACTGTTTTTTTATTTGGGCCGGGATAACCTAACCCCTGAAAAGATGGAAAAAGAAAATCTAGTTAGGAGTCAAATTTGTCATAGAGGTGAAAACACATAATACTTAAGTTTTAAAGTTCTAGCAACTGTCCTTTTGATCCACTCCATAGGTTCTATATGACTGCAGAATAAGGAACAACTATCATAAAAGTAGAAGTTCAAATGAAATCTGCAACCACAAATACTTTAATTGGTTAAATGATCTCAGTATATTTGGGGTTGGGAAGATGACTTTTAACCTATAAAATATCATCAAGCTAATAAACTATATATATCAATATATGTTACAAATGTATCACCAAAATATGTTGCAAATATGTGTGTGTGTCAATGAACTAAAGTAGTCATGCTTGCTGAACACACACATACACACAAAACTTGATACTATCTAACATAGCTGTACTCCTCATGAGTACGTCATGACATACATAAAGGAGTTGAAAAGCTTACAAATTATTGCATCTAATCCAAAAGACATGCTCAAAATCAATTCGGATTAATTGACTTTAATTACAGTAATAAAGCTTTCAAATTGATGGGAATAAAAGGTGATCAAAACCCACAAAAACATTTTTGTCACAAAAAAAAAAGTAAATTTGAGTTCTTCTCGAATCAATCACAATGAGCAATATCCAACACATATTTATCTCAGTAATCTGCACTCCATTAACAAACAAAACCACAAATATAGACCCCACAGAGAATATGACACACAAGAAATGAATTAAAGGGTATGCAAGAAAACAGAGATGTTATATCATAAGCCCCCACACTGCATTGCATTGCTTCTCTTCATGGCAACCCCCCCATGAAAGAAAGTTTACGTATTTACTCACAATTGAAGAAAGCTTGCCATCCCTTTTATCTTTCCAATTCACTCTGAGAGAGAATCCCATCGAATGACATCAACAAATTTCCTAGCTTTTGGTGGCATCCTGATTTCTTGCCTTTGTTAGCGCATGCCCCCCCACGTGAGCAGCTCGTGGACCCATCACTCTGCACCATCTTCAGCAATGTGTAGGCCATGCACCAGAGAGAAGTCAAACTCTAACGGACTGGAGATACTGTCTAAAACTTCTGAAGTTGACCCTTGAACCATTTCATCACTGTTTGGTCTATTTGAAATTTGAAACCGCTATGTGTTCATGTCACTGTTGTTTTTACATCTAGCTCTCCTCTCTGCTTTTCATTTCTTGAAGATGGGATGATCATGTGCTCACAATACTTCAGGCAATCAGTAATGCTACATGGACCACGTTGTGTACCCCATCACTAATAAAAGTGAGACTCACCTATATAAGTGAGTTTTGTTAGTTTGATATACATTATTGACTCATTCTCTAATAGCTTAAACATTTGAAGTCGAGTAGTTATCTGACATGGCATCAAAGTTTTGGTTCTAAAAAGTCCTGGGTTTGAAACCAACAATCATGATCCCCAACTTATTTCTTGTTGGGTGAACCAATACTATCTGCATCTGTATGCATATGTCTCTCCACGTGCATGATAGAGTTGCATGTAAGACATGGTGTTAATTTGATATACATTGTTGATTTATTTCCTAACATTTTAAGTTTTTGGGATTTATTGATTGTTTGAATCTCACATTTATCAATGACCTGATAAACAATGTGGTACAATAATGTGGTTCATGTATCATTACTCTTTAAGCAGCTGGCTAGCTAGCTATTTGCGAATGGTGGGACCATATTTTATACTTGTGTGAAGGGAATATATATGGTTTAATCATGTATGCTTAGCATTAATTACTGATAATGGGGATGCCTTCCTTTTCTTTTTTGTCTTAATGGCGATACCCACATCTACATAATTGTTCATGTTCCCAAGTGGAGTTAACAAGTTAATTTCATGTAAAGCTTAATTCTTTTCCAAACATGATTGAAAAGGAATCATCCCTGCAATTATAAAAGGTTGAGCTTTAAAGAGCCAAGTAGGGTCTTTTTAGAGAAAAACAGAGAAAAGAAAAGAAAACTGAAAAAGTAAAACCCCAATATAAAAGATCCTGATGGGATTTACAAAACAGTGAAATTAACATCCTTGTATGTACAGTATTTGTCTTTTGCGTGTGGGGTACTAAGGCTACAGTAAGCACCAGGAGTCCTTGCCAAGCATCTTAAATTTTTCTCTTAAACTGTACACATGCCAACCAGGACTCATTAAAATTGCACATAGAAATACAAGGGCTCCCATTTGGTTTCATTGCTCATATATGGTATGAAAAAGTAGAAGTGCCCAAGGGATCTTTATATAACAACTCAATCATTCTACATCTTGTAAATGTGGCATGCCAAAATACTTGTGACAATCAATTTGAGCCATTTCAGACCACAAACAATTGATCTAGAGCTGAACAAATCGTTGTACATACTCTTACCACAAAAAGATCCTGGAAAATAAATAAATTAAACACTCTTGATATGTGCAAATTAAAGAACATTCTTCAAATTAGTTTAATTTTCATCTCAGTACTTCATGCATCATGAGTATGCACACTCACAGACTTCAGAAAACAATCACACATTACCTTAAAATACAAGATTACCAACAATAAATATACTAAGTCTTGAAGTCTTGACAAGTCTTAGATGCTTGAAAACACTATTCAATCATAGGGCACACCCAACTCAGGCATGGAGTTGCCTACAGTTTTTGAATTCTTTGTTCACTCTCTCCAAAAATCTGTACTTATTGACAATATAATCACAAACAATTAATTCTCCTGAAACTTGTTTTAGTTCTCTATCAGTAATCCTTTGATGCAAACTCAGTGTAATTTGAAGGTCGAAATCGTAGACAACAAGCTGTTGAAATAACGGAAAAAATACACAAGATTTGCCTGATGATATATGAAGGATGATATATGAAGGCAATTCTTAATTAGTAGCCCTTACTGTCATCGATACCTTACTCGTTCGACTCTGCCCAATGATGTTGGAGGGTATAGATCCTTGCACAAATTACCTGAAAGATCAAAACTGCCACTGCTTTTTGTATCCCCATTAGAAAATGCCATTGACTTGTTATGAAACTGATACATATTCAAACAATTGGAAGTTTTCTGCTTGGCCTTAATTGATTCTGTGAGGTTCAAGTAACTGGGTCTCCATATATTAGTTTCCTCTACACTTTCCACCTTGGGAGTGTTGCCAAACACAAGAGTTGGAGAAGCAGAAGTACAAGAAGTCGATGCTGAGCTCTCATCATGTAGAAAATCAGAACTTGGGGCAGAAGACGAGCGAGTTATTTGACTAACTGTGTGAGGAGGTCTAGCAGAGATCCTGGTTGTGACATTGTTCCTTCTTACTTTCACTGAGTTCTGTTCTGAAGAATATGGATAAAAGCCAACACTGTCATCTCCACTCTTCCTGGAGTAAGGAGTCATTTCTGATGGCACACTTTGAATCTCTTCCATGACCATCAGCCTGTTTTCCCATGGCTTCGCTGCCATCCATCCTTCTAACCAGTTCCATCCCGAATCGTTATCATGCCTAACATCCTTTGCTGTCTTGTTTGTCCTTCTATATGGACTGGCAGTTGATCTTGGTCTCTGAAAAAGCAACATAATCATGCATACTCAAAACTCTATTCAACTAAGCCATGTTTTTCAGTTAACTCTCTTACCGAAAAGAAAGAAAGAAATTGCATTACCTGTTGAGAGAGGGAGTATGCAATTGCTCTCTCCCTCTTTATGTTTCCTCTTTGCCTCATTTGTAGCTTTGATCTAACTTCACTCACCGTTCCAGGACTATCACACCATCCTTGCTGAAAAATTGTTGTAAATGCAATATTGAATATAGAGTTAATCTCAACCTCATAAGAAGTTACTACTATTATTGTCAAGATAATATGTATAACATCATCACCATGTAGAATGCAAGAAAATTTTGATACATATACCTCAGCCTGCTTAATGGGATCAGCTTGGTGATGTTCATCCAAAGCTTGCTCGTCTGGAGACTCCCTCACACACTTAGCTCGTACTCGAGCCTGAACTCGAACAAGTGCCTGCATGCACCTCAATGTAACTTCGGCTTGCTTCCTAACCTGCCGACCACGAAATATAGCTTGAAGCCTCACCACTGCTTTCAAGGCCCTCAATGCCTGCCTTGCCTGCAGTTATCACATTAACCATTATCAAATGCAAATGAAAGGAATAAGAGAACATTAAACATTTGCCGATATGCAACAAAAATGGACATCCTGCTACATGCTTTATTGAAAAGAATACCTCAAACTCAAAGTTCATGTTGTCTCATTCATTGGATGGATGATCAAAAACCAGCTTCTTAAAAATATTTTTTTTCTTTGCTTTTCTTGGGAACCAAATAATGTTTCACTCTGAAGCTATGACTCAACCTATCAAACCCATAATCGTCTTAACCTCCAAGTAATTCTAGCTTTGAATATGATCCGTTCAAGCAGCTCAATTGAAAATATGACATTCATTATTTACTTCTCAACCACCTCTCACACTTAAAAAGATTTCGATTTCTTTTGAGACTGGACCGGCTCAAATCAACCACACAAGGACCTACAATTAGTACACATATTCACTAGAAAATTTGAAAGAAGACAAAAATAAAAAAGACTTAAATCTGCAATCTACAGCTAAAACTTTTCCGGAGGAAATAGAGATGAAGCTATATATAATATATCAAAGTTAGACGGTGTCCAAACCCTTATTTCTGCTCATCCAAGACCTAAATTTGATTCCACAAAAACCCAATAAATTTGCTTGGGTTTTCTTTGATACCAACTATCAAAAAAATGTATTTGGCACTCAGAGTTTAATCTATTTATAAAGTAAGCAACAGAGGACATAAAGCTAGTGCAAAGATTATGAGGTTTCTGACCTTATGAACTGAATTCTGTATACAACATATAGCTAAATTCAGTAAGCTTGTATATGAGCTAAATACATAGTAATGGAAATAGAAAAAGGAGAGAGAACAAGTTACCAAAAATCCCCGAAACACTGTTTGTATCCGAATAGCTGCCCACTCTTGCTTGATAGCCTTGAAATCTTTAGGTTGAGCTCGGACCAGAGTGGCCATGGCAGCAGCCAATGCATGATCAACCGCAAACGAAGAATCCGAGGGCTCCGAAGCGGCCACTTGGCCGCTCTTCATGCCACCTTTGGATGAAGATCCAAACCCTTCTGATGAACTTCTCCACAGCTTCCACTTCTTCTTGCCCTTGTCCCCCAGCTTCTCCTAAAAGAACCCAAAACAACAAAAACAGAGAAAAACAGAGTAAAACAGAGGAAACAGAGCAAAAAAGGAAAACAAAAAAACAGAGGTCGAGGAATGTTTTGGGTTGCTTACGTGGTCACTTGTGGTGGGCTTTTTGAGATTAACAAGCGACTTCAACCATTTTCCTGGAGTACCCATTGGAGCAAAACAAAACTATGAAACTGAATCAAGCTTCAATGGCTCTCTCTCTCTGTGTTGTGGAAAATGCTTTGGTAATGCTTGTTTTCAGTGTTTGCAGAGAGTGTAGTGTTTTTCGAAACCAGAAATAGAAACTGAGCAAGCAGAGAGTGTCAGTCTGGGTTTTTTTGGGATTGGGTTTAGAATTTATTAATTAAGGGGCTTTCAAAATAATATTAATTAAGAGTGGCAAGGTTTTATTAGTAATTTTGAATTTCGAAATTCGAAAGAAAAAGTCAATTAAAGAATGTAACGGATACAAATTGCAATGGACATTTTTAAGTTTTTAACCGCCGCTCCTTCCTTGAAACGACGACGTCCGTCCAAAACATCCAATCCCTCTTGGCGACAAGGTGGGGGCCCAGTAACAAGTTACACGTACGGCACTTCTGATATGGGCCCAGTTTAAGAATTTAGTGGCAAGCCTAATAACCATGTTGTTCAGAAGAATCAGAAGTGGGCCTTGGGCCTCATTTTTGGAGCCCTTTTAGAATCACCTTAGGTGGTGTTTGCTTGACCAATTATAGAAAGCATGTTACATTGATGGAGATGATCTTCCATGAGCATGACCCATTTAAGAAATAGTGTATTTTGATGTACTTGAGTTGGGGATGTTTGACACAATTAATTTTGAACAAATACTTAATAGGGCAGAATGCTTAAATACTTAAAAGTTCTAACGGTTAATAAAAAATGTGTCATTTACGTAAATTTTCTAAACCTTTACACTATTAATAGTGGGATGAAAATTTGATGGTTTAAAACATGATAAATTCATAATTACATTACTAGCCGGTAAGTGTTATAGAATTATCATTTCAAGATTATCAAAATTGGTTTTTAGGGTGTGATAAAAAAAAAAAATATTGGTTTCTAGGGTCAACGGTTGGAAAAATTAGTCTAAAATTTTCCAAGTGGGGATGTTCATAGTTGATAAACTTGGTATATGTGTGCAATATTTTGGTCTTGAAGAATGGTCAAACTCTAAGAAAAGAGGCTGGCCAAAAAAAAAAACTCTAAGAAAAGAGGGAAGAGAGGAGAGAGAGCGAGAGAGAGAGAGAGAGATTGGACACATTCACAGGTGTATTTGAATTATGATTACAATAACAAAACTTGCATGGAAAGACTAATTAATTACAAAACAATCTCTTCCAATGATTATTTAAATGATGAATACAATGAAAAGACCCTACAAGGAAAAAGTGTCCCAACCCCTGAAAGGTCCAAAAAATGGTGGAAGAGATCAAATAATTTGGCAAAGGCAATACTGGCCTACATAGCTACATGATCAATTCAACGTCAAGAAAAAGACCAAATGAAAGACATTCTAGTCAGGTTAGTGTCTTCAAACCCCTTTGTACTCAATGCCACAAGTCCTAAATCATTAGGTCCAACACACCCTTAAATAAATTCACCCTGGGGTTAATTGGCTGAAAGATCTAGTGATGAGTTGGCAGTTAAATTATGTACTCTTGGGCTAGGAAGCCCCATATATGCAAGCCTAGGTGATAGGTGGATCTTTGGACTAGGCCTTGGTGAAGGGACCGGAGCATTGCTAGCAGAGTGTTCTGGTGTGACTCTAGGTGATAGATTGACCTGCTCAAGTGCCTGACACTGGAGCTGTGCCGGGTAGTCTCTTACACATCCAATCCGAGGACCAGCTCCGGTAGTCCATTTGCAGGACAAACGGCTGCCAGACTCAAATTTTGGTGCTTCCACATTGTCTTCATGGTGATCATTTGCAATAGCAGTGTCAATGGCATGCTCATTTTCATTGGTCACATCGATATTCGTGGATGGGTTATCTTCGATGCTGCTTCTTATAGACTCTGATTTCCTCTCTTTAAAGGTGGCTTGTGAAGGTGGAACATCATCATCTATAGGACATTTCTGCAGAGAACAATTACGAAATTATAGAAAGGCATAATGGGAATCAAATTAAAAATGCTTCATTACTTGCAGTACAAGAAACAAGTTCAGGCCAGTTATGCAAGACAATATCAAGGCTAAGAATGTATAATTACTTTGACATTTGTCAAGTCCACCTGACGCTCCTCTAAGAAGCTAATGAATTCCATAAAATGCTCTTCTGTTGGGCGATAGTGGCCACTATAGCACCATACAGCCTGAATAATGTGAAAATCAAAAGGTTAAAAAATTTATGGGGAGAAAATATGTCTCAAGAAATGTAATGTCCATATGACAATGTATTGTGTCTGAATAAGAAGCACACCTCAAGAACCCCATTACGGGCAACCAATCTCCCGGCTGCAATGGTGGCACCACCAGCTAGAAAACTGGAATGCTGGAAAAGGCCTTTCTTCTTCTCCCCAACGTACATATTCCTCGATGCGCTGAGGACAAAGATCCATTTAGAACCCTCAACAGTATTCACAAGGTTCCCACTTGGTCTGTACACAAGCTTCCCACTGTCCACAATCACTTCATAGGCGTCCCTCTCTTTCTGTAAGAGCAATGTAAAGATAAAGACATCATTAACCACACATCAAACCACTATATATTCATACTAAAATATATTGAAACTTGAACTTAAAATGCATTTTCCTTTTTTACTTTGTGAATGTATATTTTTAGTATCTGGGAAAACTAAAAGTAATGAAATACATTGATACTTACTGGTCCAAGGTATTTGATGCACTGACGCTGAAGATCAGTTCTTGGACAATTCTCAAGATTTTCTTCTTTGCCATCTCCAACATCCAACCTTCATTTCAGATGCAAAATCAGAAGATTATAAAAGAAGCCCTAACATTTCTTAAACAGAGAAGTTGGGTTCTGAAGGAATTCTACCAGTAGAAGAAAGGTTGAGAGCTCCCACTGCTAAACCAGACATTATAATACAAGTGCAGATTGTGTCCATAACGATGGCGTGGATCAATCTGTACATCACAAGGAGAAGGTAAGCATGCTTTATCCGTATATCATAGTTCCAAGCTCATTGTGGGATTTTGAAATGTAATGTAAGGAAAAGAATTTAGAGATTTTGAAATATTGTATTGACATGTTTATATAAGTACATGCCAGATAGAGTATAGAGTATATTATAAACCTGACTCAAAATTCGGTAGACACTTGATTTGACCATGATAAACAGAATAATGAACCAAATATGAACTACTTATGAAGTAAGAATATGGTTAATGTGAGCTTACAGCCTCAAGCCAATGTCTTAGAGCCAATTTCTGAGCCTTCTCATCTTTGGACAAACCCTTCCCAACCTACAATCAACCATATGATAGATAATCAACACTTAATGTCTAGAAAATAGTAGTTCTTGCAAAAATTTATAAACTTTGACTGAGTCATTCATTTTGGTCATGGTCAAAATACAAAACAAAGAAGAAAATGGATTAAAAAATATTTTAAAGAAGACTGAATTGAGTCCAAATGTTGAAATGAATGATGTTAAAGAATTTTTAAAGCTAAGTACGTAACTTTCACTGCAAGGTAAAGAAAGATCACCTTGGCAGCTCTAGTCCTAGCCCGTGCCCATCTTGAAACAGCAGTTTCTGATTTATCAGAGTCAAAGAATGACACAGAGCTCCGCCTAAGAGCAGCAAAGTCTAATGCCTTCCACCTACAACAATGAAAAGAAGAGAATAAGCGTGACTGTACGACTACAACTATATGCAGCAGATTAAGAAACAATAGTAGAACAAACCATAGCTCCTCAACAACAACAGCGCAATCTGCAAGGTTTCGTCTAGTCCGGTAACTCTTGTAAAATTTCTGCAGCTTGATTGCAGCTACATCAAGCTCACTTCGCTTCTGTGAACAAAACCAATCTTCTGCCTTGGGTAAAGAAATTGTAGGATTGGACCTCTCGATGAAATTATCAATTTTTCCCTCTATACTCTTGAATGAAGCATTTGTCCCAAGCTTTAGCTCTCCTGCTTTCCTTTTCTTGCAGCTTATAGATTCTTCAAAAATCATTTTATCTAGCCCATCAGATTTATTGGTGCTACTCAAATCAGTTTTCTTAAAGCTAACTGTTCTAAATGTTGCCTTCTCTTGCTTGGACTCAAAACTGATGGATGCCAGTGTGACCATTTCTATAATTTCTGTCAAACAAAAAAGCATGTGCCTCAGAAAACAGATATTCCTATTATTTTTAAGCAGTAATACATCAATATTTGACTACTGACAAATGCACCTGCTCAACAAGATAATTTGTTGAACCTCTTTGAAATCTTCAGTACTCCAAGGAAGAAAATACAGGTAGGTATACAATGAAAATTATGAAAAAATCTACTTTTAGAGTTTCTCAAAATCATGCAAAATAAAATTCTCAGTTTGGATCATAAGAAAATCTGAATTCAAGTTAATGAATTTCCACAAAGAGACTTATAGTTTCTCCATAGATACAAACTCACACTAAATATTAAAGATAAGAAAAACCACCTTGCTGGTACTCTACTGTCACAAAGAGAGACAAGTTTATTCATATGATGAGGTTTGCAACTAAACTAGATAACCCATCATTTTTTTTCTTGATAGATATTATCCATCATTTTTAGATCTCTTTTTACAAAAATAAGCCACATTTTCACTTTGAAAATGATCAAATTCAAGACAAAACTTAGTATCTTAACCAAACAACAGAAGAGCCAACTTCTATGAAAACCATTTAGAAACATTTAGATGAATGTTGCTCACCTGAATGTAAAATGCAAGTGTCTCCAACAACTTGGTTTGGTACTTCTGAATCAGAGCACGTCCCTCCTTTATAGATATTCTACACAATCCTCTGAAGGACAATGAAAATGAAGTTTGTTGAACCTTGGTAGTTGGTACCTTCCTATACGTATTGGACAAAGATTGCAGAAAATAGAAGAGGTTTGAAATTTTGCCCATCATTGGGGGTGTTTTGAATGAAAAAAGGGAAAACTGGCGTGATTTTGACAACCCCACGAGGGGGTTGATTCTTGAACTTGAAGTGTTCAAGTTCACATATATGTATTTGTATGGTTACGTTATTTGGAACAAAATGTGATGAAAGGTTTAACGTGTGTTGGGACCTGAGAGGGAGAGAGAGAGAATGGGTCAAACATAACATTGACATACTTGTCAAGAGTGTGAAAGGTTCCAAGAAAGCATTGGAGAACAAGAAAATTCGGGAGTATTGACTCACGAGTCACGACCGGTTCGGCTTTACTCAGATTTTGTTGGTCATATCAACTTATTAAATATTCCTTGGCCGGTTGGTTGGCCCCATGACAAAAAAAAAAAAAAAAAAGATCATTGGCCCAAGAAATCAAATTACATATTCATATATCTTATGTTGCGTTTGATGTTTAGCTAATCACGTGATCCTTGTTGTGAGAGAATGATATACAGTGTAAGTTTTTATTTTAAATTGCTTACTGTAGCTGTGTTATTTATTTATTTAGTATTTCATTACTTCTAAATCTACCAAATTAAGAATACATATATATATATATATATATATATTTGGCTCAATTACAAAATGCACCCACTAACTATAGATAGTATTTCAGATTGGTTCATAAACAAAAAAATGTTTTAGATTGGTCCACTAACTAATAGAAAGTTATAAAAAAACACATCTATTATGAATTCCGTCAAAAAAGATAGTTAAATGCCACTTTGGACAACAATGACGTAAATTAGTTGAATGATGTTGACACTAAATTTGCTTCACATGGATTAATAATGTCATATTGATTAATAAAATAAAAATAAAAACTAACAAAACTTTTAAACCTCTAAAAATACGATTAAATATGACATCATTAATCCATGTGATTTAAATTAGGTGTCCACATCATTCAAAAAATACATGTCAACACTGTCTATACTGGCATTTAACGTACTTAATAATGAGATTTGTAACGGATGTGCTATTTTGTAAATTTCTATTAGTTAGTGTATTAATATGAAATATTTTTTTATTCATGAACCAATTTGAAATACCCTTTATAATTGGTGGGTGTACTTGTAATTGAACCTATATATTTCTTCTAATAGTTTATTTGAATTTATTGGTGGCAAAATTTTGATAGCTCAGTTAAAAGTGCAGTCAATGATCAAAGGTGTGATGATAAGTGATCACGCAATTATAATGAAATCTCTTGTAAAAGCAAAGATTAAAGAGAAGATCATTGGAGTTTAGGAACATCGATCAGTGTGGTGCCGACCAAATAATTTATGATGCCAGAGTCTGTTCTATAACATTTTGGCAAAGTAGGTCGCATCTATATATAGCATGTGAGTTTCCCTTATATAGAATGAGAAAAGTGATTGAACTCATGTCCTTATATAGACTATAGAGTGAGAAAAGTGATTGAACTCAAGTCCTTCTCAGGCCTTAACTAAAGATAGAAACATGAAAGTATCTAATGGTTGGATTCATCAACCGGCATCTGCACAATATGGCGTTATTTGGAAAGCTTGCAAGTAGGTGAGTTCTACAAATAAGGGTTGGCGCCAACAGAGCTTAAACAATGTTTAACAAACGAATAACTAAGTATATTGAAGTGAATAATAATGTACAAGAGAAAGCCTATTTGTAGGCTTTAAGCTTAGGGAAGAGCTCTACTACAAGCAGTTGTTAGAGATAGTACGAGTGCAGTAGTAAGAATCTAGACCTAACTTGTGTTCTAAGTTAATTATATTTAAAAGTGAAATTAATATGTGACATGCATATACATGTGAGATAAAAATTAAAGTTGGACCTAACCTATTTCTAGGTTAATTATACATGTAAAATATGTGAATATACACTAGCAACATCAATGTTAGCAGCTGGGATATCTTCAAGAGTGCTTCTTATAGAATCTGACTTCTCCTCTTTCTTGGTAGCATATGAAGGTGGAACATCATCATCTATGGGATATTTCTGCAGAGAACAATTAGGAACATATAGATAGGCTTAATCAGAATCAGATGAAATTAATGCTCCATAAGCACCAAGTTTATGAAGGCTTAAGAATAATTTACTTTAACATCTGTCAAGTCCACCTGATGCTCCTCTAAGAAGCCAATGAATTCCATAAAATTCTCTTCTGTCGGGCAATAATGACCACTGTAGGGCCACACAGCCTGTACAGTTTGAACATAAAATTGAAATTCATATTCAAAATTATGGGAGGAAGTTAATGAAATTTTGTATTTTGTGTGTGTGTGTGTGTGTAAGAAAATGCAACACATGACATCACCTCAAGAACCCCATTAGAAGCAGCCAATCTGCCAGCTGCAATGGTGGCACCTCCAGCTAGAAAAGTAGAGTGCTGGAAAAGGCCTTTCTTCTTTTCCCCAACATACATATTCCTTGATGTGCTGAGCACAAAGATCCATTTGGAACCCTCAGGAGTAGTATTCACAAGCTTCCCACTTTGTCTGTACACAAGCTTCCCACTCTCCACAATCACTTCATAAGCTTCCCTCTCTTTCTGTAACAGCAAATACATACAGATTAACCAAACATCATTAACCACACATCCAATGATCCAACCCCTACATATTCATACTAAAATATATCTAATCCTGATTAAAAAAAAACTTAAATATAGGTGAAAATTCCATAGATACCTTATAAATTGATCATTGTATATATATTTTTTCAGTATCTGGGAAAAGTAATAAAGTATATTGATACTTACTGGTCCAAGGTATTTGATGCATTGATGCTGCAGATCAATTCTTGGGCACTTCTCAAGATTTACTTCCTTACCATCTCCAACATCCAACCTTCATTTTGGATGGAGAATCAAAAGATTACAAAATTAAAAAAGCTGAAATATTAATTTCTAAAAGCAGGAAAATTGGCTTCTCTAGGAATTCTACCAGTAGAAGAAAGGTTGAGAGCTCCCACTACTAAACCAGACATCATAATAAAAGTGCAGATTGTGTCCATAACGATGGCGTGGATCAATCTAAACGGCACAAGAAGAAGGTAAGCTTGATTTATCCATATATGATATCTCCCACTCATTGAGATACAAAGAAATTAGTCTATACATGCTAATGCTAGTCATGTGGTTTGGTAGGTTCTGAGATTCCCAAATGTTTGTATTGACATGTCAATGCAAATCCATGCCAGATAGAGTAGTTTATATTATCAACCTGACTCAAAATTCATTTGACACTAGAGTTAACCCTGTTTTTTTTTTTTTTTTGCCCACTTAGAGTTAACCCTGTTAATAATGAGTTAAAAGTACAAAGTAAGAATATTCTAATTAGTTTGAGCTTACAGCCTCAAGCCAATGCCTTCGAGCTAGTTTCTGAGCCTTCTCATCCTTGCACAAACCCTTCCCAACCTACATCAATCAAGCATATTCTACTTTTTATCACCACTCCATGTGTACAAAATAGCAGTTCTTACATGATTTTATAAATTTTGAATTAGTTAGTTATCCATTTTGGTCTTGGTCAAAATACAAAGCAATGAAGCACATAGACTTTCTGCCTTAAAAAGTCTGAATTGGGTCCAAATGTTGAAATGAATGATATTTTATTATCTTCAATATATTGCAAAGCAAGTAACTTTAACTGCATTGCATAGAAAAATCACCTTGGCAGCTCTAGTCCTGGCTCTTGCCCATCTTGAAACTGCAGTTTCTGATTTAACAGAGTCAAAGAATGACACAGAGCTCCGCCTAAGAGAAGCAAAGTCTAATGCCTTCCGCCTACAACAATTAGAAGAAGAAAATAAGCATGACTGTACTATTCGAAGTAGTAATTTGACTATGTGCAGCAGAGTAGGAAATGATAATCCAACAAACCATAGCTCCTCAACAACGACACAATCTGCAAGGTTTCGTCTAGTCCGGTAACTCTTGTAGACTTTCTGTAGCTTGATTGCAGCTGCTTCAAGCTCACTTGGGGACCGCAGAGAAAACCAATCTTCTGGCTTGGCCAAAGATATTGTTGGATTGAACTTCTCAATGAAATTATCAGTGTTTCCCTCTGTATTCTTGAATGAAACATTCGTCCTGAGCTTTAGCTCTCCTACTTTGCTTTTCTTGCTGCTTATGGATTGTTCGATAATGATTTCATCTATCCCTTCAGATTTATTGGTGTTGCTAAATTCAGTTTTCTCAAAGCTAACTGTTCTAGATGTTGCCTTTCTCTTGGACTCAAATTTGATGGATGTCAGTATGACCATTTCTATAATTTCTGTTAAACGAAAAACCATGTGCCTCAGAAAACAGATATCCAGAGTTTCTCAAATCATGCAAAATGGTATTCTGAGTTTGGATCATAAGAAAATTTGAATTCAAGTTTATGAATTTCCAGAAAGAAAAACTTAGTTTCTTGAAGATACTAACTCACACTAAATATTAAAGATAAGAAAACCTTGGTGGCACTCTACTCTCTCAAAGAGAGACATGCATGCTTATTACCAGATTGAGAATGCTATTCTTATATATGAATGGTTTTGAACCTAAACTAGATAACCCATCATCTTCACTTGGACCATGATCAAATATTCATGACACATTTAAACTTGGGTAATAACTTGAAGCATATCAAGAAGTTATCAAAATTAGTATCTTAACCAAACACCAGAACAACCACAAAGGGAGCCAACTTTTCTGAAAACCATTTACAGACACAAACAATTAGATATATTTGGATATGAAGGTTGCTCACCTGAATCTGAATGCAAGTGTCTCCCTCTCTAAAGCAATATCTTGGTTTAGTTGTAAGTAAAATCAGACCACTACCCTCCTTTAAATACTGCGCAATCCTCTGAAGGGCAATGAAAATGAAGTTTGAAATTGTGTCCCATCACACGGGGTTGCTTGAATGGCGAAAGAAAATTGGCGTGAGTGAACAACACTATGAAGGGTTTGAATTTGAAGTATTCAAAGGTTGTATTTATAAATAGAGTGTTCAGACTTCAGACACTTAGCAATTAGTATTTCAGTAAGGCATTTACCATGTGCATTCACTTTCTTTAGAAAGAAATGTTATGAAAATGTTATGTGTGCTCTTTGTGCGTGTGTGTGTGTGTGTGTGTGTGTGTGAGAGAGAGAGAGAGAGAGAGAGAGAGAGAGAGAGAGAGAGAGAGAGAGAGAGAGAGAGAGAGAGGCAATCAGTCAAACATGTGCTATGAAATTTTCCAAGAAGCAGAGAAAGAGTACTGAGAGGATTTTGTTAAGGCAAAGTCCAAGAAAACAACAAGAAACGATAAAGAAAGCGAGTGTTTGTCTGCGACATACAAAAATATTCAAAGGTGGCGAAATCTATATCCCACTAGTCAAAAGTGAATCTATCAAAATTCAAGAATTAAAAATGCATTTGTCATATGTATATGTTACATCTTTATGGTGGGATTTTCCGTACAAAGGACCAAAAACACAAAGAAATGCAACCATGCTTATGAACAAGGTTATTCCTTCACATCAAATTGCTTTGTAGGCAGGCAAAGCAGCTTAAACACAGAAACATCGTACTACTGAAAAACCTAGGCATAGCCATATATGTCTTCATTATAACTTATTTAACAAACATGTCTTCACCATATATGTTTCCTTGGACCCTAACAACATCAGGTTCAGTAAATTTCTATGTCGCTGAAAGGTAATTCATTAAGATTATAAAAGATGGACTTGACAACGTTTCCCACACGTTTTGCAACTGCCCTCTTGCAGGTTGCTTCCCTATAACAAACATGGCAATGATATCGCAATTATCCATTTGTTGACTAGTCTTTGGTTGTCTTGGTCATAGCTAAAGTGACATGACTAGAGATAGATTATATTACGTTGGGCAAAAAAAAAAAAAAGAGATAATTAAGTTTTAAAATTTATAAGAAAATCATTTTGAATTCATAATAAAGTCCTTTAATTTATTTTTAATTCATAATAAAGTCCTATTAATTTATAAGAAAATTCTTAATTCATAATAAAGTCCTCTCTCGATTTGAAGGGTATTTCCCCTTCTAGGATGTAGAGTGAGGTTTGTAGAGACTGCATGTTAGGTTTTAACTCCAGAATTTTGGGTAGAGCCCAAAATTCCGGAGTTAAAACCTAATATAAAGCCGTTAAAAAAGAAAAATAAAAGGACTTGATTAAAAACTCTAAATCACTATCGGTCTTAGTAAAAGAAAGATTCATAAAATAGACTGGAGTCTAATCCTCCTTAAATTATATTATGAAAGATAGAAATCTACGTGTGGTTCGCATGAATTCTAATACGAAGCGTGTTACCATATACACGAATAGGATCTAAAAGATGTTATGTGCCCTTTTTTTTTTTTTTGGTCACTGATGTTACGTGCCCTTTGAGTGAGGGTAAAATTGACAATTTATGCCCAAAGCTTACATATGTCTTGTGGGTCTTTCTCACCCAATTTTGTTTCTTTTTGAAGGTTTTTAAAAATGAGACAAATATTGTTAATGTCAAACCGCTTCCAAGTTCCAACACTTTGGGCATGAAGCCATGAACTGTTTATTTTTCCTTTACGTAATCTTTTGGACAAAAATTTGAATGAAATTTTAAAAAATTGATCCATATTTTTACAAATTTGATGGCTTAATTAACCAAATTTTTAATTTGGGACAATTTGATGGCTATGAAGCCAAAAAAAAGTGTGTTATTGTTTCATCGTAAACTGTGTTGAATGAGGATGCGATGATATTTAGGAAGCATATCTTGGGCCTTCAGTCTCATTGGACTCTGTAAGGCATTACTGGCCCCACACTGATCCAGTTCAAACTTCAAAGCCTCGTGGAGCTCCAAACCCAACCACAAATTAGTTCACATTAGAATGCGCTGGTACAAGTTCTTTGTGCAGCAGCAAATCACAACCGCCAAAAATCATGACACGGCCGTACTTGTGGGTCCCAAAATATTAACGGTCAGGATGCGCTGGAACAGAGAAACCAAACTGTCTTAGCTATCAAGACCAACAAAATTTCTCAGAGAAACTCCGATGGCGGAACCAAAACCAGAGCCCAAAAACACTCTCTCAGTCTCAGGTACTTTTAAGTCCTACAGCTTAGTTTCATTTCTTTGTATTTACAGAAACCCCAATATTTATCCTGTGCACTTTTAATTTGTTGTATTTATATATTTTTTTTTATATTTTGCTTTCTGGGTTTCTTTTGCTTGATATTGTGAAGATCTTCCATTGATCTTCTGAAGAAAAAATTTAATCTTGGTGATGGGTTTAATTAAAAAATGATATTTTTATGGTGTAGGGAGTATTCTATTTAGTAAAGACCATGTACAAAATTACAAATGATATTTCTATTAGTTAAGTATGGCTTTTTTTCTTTTTTGGTGATTAAAGGATAGCCTTTAAATTATATCGATTTATTTTTACGTTTATGGCAGAGAAATCACCGGGACATCACAGTGAGGAATTACCAAAACATGACCATGAAACGCATGGAAAGAGTGATGACATAGATGAGAACACCCCAGCAGAAGAAGTCAAAGGCCCAAATGTGTTTGAACGGGTGAAGGAAGAAGTCGAAGCCATTGTTGAAGCCATTCTTCCTAAGAAAAAATCTGATAGTCATGATTCTCATGACTCATCTTCTAAGTGAGAGGTTGGTTGAGCCTCAGTTGTAAGCATGCTTCACAAATATAGCTCTCAGTAGGAGTAAATGGGAGAAGCCAATATTGTACTGTCAATGTTTGTGTAATTTCTTTGATTTGTATCATTGTATGTTTGTTTCAGTCTAACTATTCACATGTGATGGAGCATGATTGTTGTTTGGAGGGACCCTTTTAAGGAAAATGTTGTATGATACCGCAAAAATAATTATCATCATATCATGTTACTTGTTCTTTGATTATAATGTTTACTGACATTTAAATTTTGATTTTATTTCTTGAGGCTAGTCATAAACACCCCCAAATGTAGAACCTTAATAGTAACATGACCATTCTAGTTCCATCCAGTGTGCTTTAGGTTGCAGTGGCTAGATGTTATATTGTTAGATGCTGATACCCATTTTGGCATTTCTTGTATGTTGGAGAAGGAGAAGGGTGTTGTGGGCTTGTGTGGCAGCCTTGTTTTGCTTTCTCATACATGAGTTGATTTCACTACTCTGATCTTGAATATAACTGCTTCATGCAGTTTCCTGTTCAATATAGTTGAGATTAACTTACTCAACAATTACAGAATTACTTGAACCAAATCAGATTCAAACTTGATGGACTCATGAATGATAATGTTGAAAGGTTAAAACATTGAGTGGTCTTGGTTTTACACAGGAAACCACAGGTGGGTTGCCCTGGTTTATACAGGGTTTCTGGATGCATAAACCGTCAGGTGTCATGTCAGGTGTGGTGAACTATCAATTGTGGGTTGATCAGGGTTTGCTTTACTTTAGGATTTTTAATATACAAAGAATCATTATGTTTGATAAATTTAACAGTTGATGTATACTCATTTTTCTCGTAAATTTCTAATAAACTTTTTATCATTTATGATATCTGGATAAATCATATATTACAGTGTTTATTTTTAATACATTTTTACAAATATGATCCACTACATAAGATCTATTGAGCAGTAAATTTTGAACTGTAATCTCGTTATCAACATTTAAACTAACAGACCAAATTGTACTTAAATATTCTCTCCTATGAAATCTTTATCTGAAATTTGTTCATATACTTCACCAGGGAAGTTTTGGCTCCTGTCTAGAGACTTGGGAGTTGGGATAGTCTAAGCCTTGTGTATAGAAGCATTCTATACCCCTATTGGAGGAGACATTAAGAATTATATAGATTTGGACTTGGTTTTTGTATTGGTTCTTGTTAAACTTTGATTTTTCTTTTGAAGATAGAATCACCACATTGAGTTTTGCCTGAGCAAAGTGGTGTTCAATGGGGAGGTTTGGAATGACCATATATCATATGATATGAGTCATATGACCTTTCTTCATACTAAAAAATAAATGCATGACCTGTAGTTTTAGTGGGGGGTTTATCAGGGTGTGCTCCAGCTGGTGTAAGCTCTTTTGAAAGTACAATAAATGAGCCGATACCTTCTTCCACCCCTCTGTACTCTGTAGTTTCAGGTGGAAGAGAATCAAGAAATATAGCCTTACTGGGTAAACTCAGCACATTGAATACTCCAACAAGTCTCATACAAGGCATACAACTAACAAGGGGAAATTTCTAGGCAACATTGTACATGATATGTATATATATGTATGCATGTATGGGTGCTTTCGAAGTTGGTCTGAGCTGTGCCTACCAGTCTTCCTTTTTATGTCCATCACAGATGTTCGGCTAATATCTGTTTATGACGTCCCTAACCTGACTAAATTATCCCATTTTAGGCAAAATATTTGCAACAAATCCACACCCAAATTAAGTTATTACGGCTCAGCAGTGCCTACTACTTCCTAAAGAAACCAACTAGAGAGGGAGAGACTGCACTGAATGGTGCAATCAAGCTTGCTTATCAGACTTGCTTTCACAGCACAAACCTCAAGAAATTAATAATTTACTAAACAAGTTTAGTTCTATTAAATAGCTTATCCACTGCACATTGTTACATTGCATGCATTCGAAAAAAGGAGAGAGTTTTTTTTTTGGCCAGGAAAAAAAAAAAGGGGGAGAGTTAAAGAGTAAAAAGCTAAACAAAACAAAAGATAATCTTGATTAGTGTGTGGTGGCAGAATATACTGCTAATTGATGTGATCATCTGGAGGTGCCTTGAAGGAAACCAAAGCCACCCAAAATATTAAATGTCCAATCTGGTGAAGGTCCAGATGGAGGGTCCAGAATGGATGGGGGTATACTAACCTGTATGTTTCCCACCTACCAACCTGTAAAAAAGCCTGTAAAAAAGTTGACCCAAGTACCTAATTTTTAATCCATTTAACTAACTCATTAAATTTTTCTGAGGTGCTGAAAGTCTCAGACATTGGTTGCTTTCTAGTTTCTTCCACCTTTATACAATGGCTTCTGCCACTGACACTGGAGCCTGGATTACATTTTGGGATTTTCCTTTTTAAATGAGTGGACATATTAGAGAAAAAAGAGGGTGGAAAAATAGCTCTGTAAGCTAGGGAGCTAAAAAGGTCTACCAAATTTTCAGACCCAAGACGGGGAGCTGTTATTTTGAGCTTAGGGACCAGCTCATTTACTAGAACTCTGGTGGACTGATTTGAGAGAGAGAGAGAGAGAGAGAGAGATTGTGTAAAAGAGTAAGAAATCAAAGATCAGAGGTGGAGAGGCAGAGAAAACAGATTACTCATAGGAAGATACAACAGAGCATCAGCATCTTCCTTAGCCAAAAGGGTCTTGAAGTGAGTTGTCAAATGAGCTGGAAACTTGTTTGTGTTATTCACTTATTTGACAAGAAAGCCCACAATCACTTGCTTGTGATGCAAACTCTATCCACCAGTGCAATATAGACTAGAGAGAACCAAGAAATTTAGAGGTTCTAACTAGCTTTTTTGGGAATAGGATTTTTCACCTTCTTATATATCTCAGCAATCATGCATGACATCCTGTGCTGTGAGTGATTCAATCTCTCTCTCTCTCTCTCTCTCTATTTCTCTATGTCCCTCTTCCCATCTAATAGTCATCATTACCACCATAATCATTTTAGCTTTGAAGCAATGAAAGGAAGTTATTGTCTTGTAATAGCTCTGCAAATTCTGTGTTGGGTTTCTGTAACAAGCAGGCCGTTTCCTCCAAATGATGGTCTTGGTGGTCATCAAGCAGGTTACTTACTTGCCTTCCCTTTAGAAATTAAGATGCCCTTTTCAATCATGAGCATAAAAGTGAGCTTTTAAGCCTTTTTTATAGCAATGATCAACCTAGTTGGTTTAGGACTGATACTTTTTGTTTGTTTCCTCTATAGAATGATTTCTCTTGCATCTTGTTTAGGTAGAAAGCTTCATTTTGAATTTTCTTGACATGCATTTGGCATATGCATATTTTTGTTTTGACATTCCCCTCATATATAATATATATATATGCATTTCCTATACTAGTAGACCAACTTTATGCAGTTTAGAGAACACATTTTTAATAATACCTTATACTAATCACCATCATTTTTTCTCTCTTTCCCCTTCTTTTGGAGGGATTGAAAAGAAATACGAACTGTTTTGGCATCAGGGTCCTAAGAAACTGGACTACTGGAATCAGCTTTTCACAGCCATTCTCAGTGAAAGTTCCTTTTTGGCATTTCATTACATACAAACACCTTTTCTTCTTCTTATCTCGGTTACTCTGTATTGATCAAACACCCTTTTCCTTAAAAACCATTTTTCTTCCTAATTTAGCCTTTTTGCTTTTTCTCTCATACATTCTGGGTAATCTCCCGAGTTTCTCTGCTAACTTGCATTAATGCTTGAACAGACCCAAGCCAGAGCCCAGAGTCTTTACAAGTTACCTTAGAAGAGGTATCTTTCTCTCCCTCTGTGTGTGTGTGTATTCTCTTATTGCAATGTTATTGAATTTGTTGTCTTTTAAGGGTTCAAAAAGCTGGAATGGAGAGGCAAAGATGAATGAAATAGCAAACTACAGAGGGGCTAGCAAATTAGGGTCAAGCCCTCCCAGCTGTGAGCACAAGTGCTATGGATGCACTCCATGTGAAGCCATTCAAGTTCCCACCACCAAAAAGCACACCCCTTTAGGGGTTCAATATGCAAATTATGAGCCTGAGGGTTGGAAATGCAAGTGTGGCCCGACATTTTTCAGCCCATGAAAAATCCCATAGGCATTCTAACATACTTTGGCTCCTGTTTCTCTCTGAGCTTTATGTATGCAATTGATCATTCCCATTGTACAAAATTCAAATTTCCAATTAACTTCTTAACTAAATTATATATGTTTGAATTTTTATTTTGTTTGTTTTAACAGCATTTATAATGACTTGTACCATCATTTTCAATTGGGCAACTATACCATGCATCCTTTACAAGACTTTCCTAATGGGTTGGTGCCTGCCTTTTGTAGGCAAATTTTTATGGTACTAGAAAGTCCTTGAAACTAATTTGGGGTGATTGTTATTTACCCAAACAAAGTCCTTAAACTTGAAACTTGATCCACACATTAGTGTGAAATAGAAATAGTTGTAATGCTTCAATGAGGTCATGAATACAACTTAAAATCAGTAACACAATCAACTTCCTTATACAGATAATTTGTAGGTGATTGTACTTATTCAGTGTTAAACTTTGCCTCATTAAAATGATATGCAACTGTGTTACGGCTGAAACCACATTTCCTATTTTCTCACTTCCACTTCCTTGCACCTCAGATTCACATTTATTCATAAAAAATAAAAATAAAAAACAAAAAGACAAGCAAAAGTAGATGTGTTTGCTAAACGACATGACGTTTGGCCTCCTAAAGTAAATCAAAATGACGAAATTACCCATCTTCCTCCCTCGCTCTGAAGAAAAAGTAGTAACCACCAAACATTGTACACAAACTCTGTTAACTGTAATAAGCGAAAGCTCTCTCTGTTTTTCACATTACGTCAAAATGGGCAGCCTCTTCGGCTATCGTGTAAGTCTCTCTCTCTCTCTCTCTCTCTCTCTCTCTCTCTCTCTCTCTCTCTCTCTCTCTCTCCCTGAAATCTGGGCTTTCTCTGATTCCAATTTTCGATAAGAACCATTTCTGGGTCTCAGAGTAATTGTGATACAAGATCCGTAAAATTCTGAGAAAATGTCTGGAATGAGATGAAATTAAATCTAATTTTCTCTGTGCTTGTCGGTTTGTTTGGAACAATTAATTGGGAACTGTTTTGTATTGATTTGGAGATTACATCCGAATGGAGCATTGGGTGAGATCTTTTTCTTTTCCATTTTCTCAGGAACCAAACAGTTTGTGAGCATATACGCGTTCTATTTGTTTCTCGATATCACATCAAATTTGGACTCTTTTTTTCTCCGTGTGTTTCCCATTTTTAGATCCTTATGTATATTATACAAAATGGTGTGTGGACAAGCTTGATACTTGAGACATGAGCTCAACAAAGGTTTCTTATTTATAGAATGTGAAAATTTTGGTGATTTGTGGTTTTAGCTGACTTAGAATGAACTGGGCACCAGGTAGGAAATACTTTGAAATTGGGTTTGTGAATAATGTGGTTAATTAAGGATAAAATGATGTTGTTATAGATTATGGTGGTACTTGAATGGCAAGAATCACCTGAGGATCTGTTAGCACTTTGGTTAGACCCTATAGAGTTTTGGAATAAAATGAAAAGTTGCACTTTTATGCATGAATTTGAACTGCATAACAAATAGGGTATGGATCCCAATTTGCAAGTTGTTCTCAGCTAAGGATATTCATCTTGATGAATAGAAGCTTGATGTGATGTGAAGAGAACTTATGATGGATACTACATTGATCCATAAGGATAATGCCCAAAGAATTGGAGTAATCTTTACACCAGAAGTATATAGATGTAGTATTCTATTAATACACTTTTTTATTTTGTCTAGGATTCATGCCCATCTGTAAAGAACATTCTTCTTCTGGACTCTGAAGGGAAGCGTGTGGCCGTCAAGTATTACTCAGATGATTGGCCAACAAACAGTGCAAAGTTAGCTTTTGAAAAATCTGTGTTCACCAAGACTCTGAAGACAAATGCTCGCATAGAAGGTATGCAGCATAAATGTAACTGAAATAAATATAGAGCCTGTCCGGTGGATAATTTTCATCAATGTGCTACACAAAAGTCATGTTATATCACCAGAGTTTCTGTGCTCATACTTTTCTATTTTATCATCTGCAGCAGAGATAATGATGTTTGAGAGCAACATTGTTATATATAAGTTCCTGCAGGACCTTCACTTCTTTGTGACTGGAGGTGACGATGAAAATGAACTCATTTTATCCACAGTACTTCAGGGGTTCTTTGATGCAGTTGCCCTTCTCTTGAGGTATTTGCCTTCATTTCTTTTCCTTTCTGATGATTATCTTTTTTCAGACCTTTGATATATATTCTTGCATCTCCTTCTCGTAGGAACAATGTCGACAAAAGAGAAGCACTAGAGAATCTGGATCTCATACTCTTATGTTTTGATGAGATTGTTGATGGGGGGTATGGAATATGCTTCCTAAATTCTCACGCTCTATGTCTATGCAGCTATTAATATTTTCCATGGTAGATGGAGAGAGAGAGAGAGAGAGAGAGAGAGAGAGTGTGTGTGTGTGTGTGTTTGGGGGGATGGGGGAAACAAAGGGGGTAAACTTCATCATAACACAATGAACCATCAATTATCCTTGTCTATAAACTATAAGTTCCACTCCACCATATGCTTCCCCCCCCCTAGTCAAATAAGTGTTTGATTATATATTTATGTAGTTAATTTATATGGCAGGATGATACTCGAAACAGATCCAACCGTTATTGCAGGAAAGGTGGCAACTCACAGCATGGATGCTGATGCACCCTTGTCTGAGCAGGTAATGCAAATTCTTTATTTGTTGGCCCTTAGGTCAAACCAAATAGTTTAACTTTCACGAATGCCATTATTTGAATAAGAAGAAGAGTTGTTGATAGCTTGCTGTCTAATACCATTGGCCACCTGCTACAATAATTTCATACTGGTGTTCTTTAGTATTAATCTAATCCATCGACTTCTTTTCTAATATTGCAGACCATAACACAAGCGTGGGCTACAGCAAGGGAACATCTAACCAGAACCCTCCTCAAATGATTTGTGTGCGCACAGAGAGAATCAGTTGGCATTTTTCTTTTTTTCTCATGATGAATTTTTTTTTAATATGTTGGCAAGGTCTTGTTTCCTTCTTTTCATATTGTAGAACGCCATGGGCTTGTTATGGCTCTATATATCATATTCTCTTTTTGGGCTTCATTATTGGTTGGGTGATTGGATCTTATGGTTTTTCACTTTTTATATATAGCATGGATGCATATATAATTCTTTATTTATTCTGATGAGTTTCTAATGATTTTTTTTTTTTTTTTTTTGGTGTTAGTTCATTAGAATCAAAATTGCTTTTTTTTTTTTTTTTTTTTTTATAACAATTTAACACCAATTAATTTTGTTTTGACTTCCTAGTAATTACTTCAAACCAACCCACTGTGACACACAGTATGTGAGGCTTTTTTCTTTTTTTGGGCCATTAACAGTATGTGAGACTTTAACTTCAAGATGAGGTCAAAATTGCTTTCATTAGAACTTACAATGCTTGTGAGATTGTAATGTTAATCCTTCAGTAACTACAGTTAAACTAAGCCTAGAAGTTGATGTACTTCACTTGTGGATCCATATGTACTATTCCTCTCGAAGGTCAACATAGAGGGGTCAAGAGTCAGCATAATGTACGTCCCTGATTGGTCCCAGCAGCTTACACGCTGGCGCGTTGCTTTGTGTGTAAATGTGTGTTTGAAATTTTTTGAGCAAAACATAATGCAGTTGGTACTTGGTAGGTAGAATTCCAAAAATAAAATCATTCTGCCAGACTAGCAAGAAAGAAAAAACAAAATTGTTGTTTCTTGACTTTTCTCTGTTTTAGTCGTCCCAAAAATGAAAAATAGATTGTTTTTCTTTTCAGCATTCATTTTTTAAGTAACAAATGTAAGACAACTGTATTTAAGTAACACTTGTATTTTGCCAATTACAATTTGGCTCAGTGGATGTTATTGATCAAGTCTTTTTTCGTCAGAGGAGGTCTTGAGTTCAAATCTCATATACAATAATTAATACCGAATGTCATCACCTATAAATTTTTTAAAACATGACTAACTATTTTGTTTAGTGGTCTTTCTCTCCTCAATATTAGAGAAAAACATGTTTATTAAGTTTATAATTTTATTTGCAAAGGCTAACTGATATTTCATATGACAAATATAATATAGGAAAGATTGTGATGATTTTGTTTATTTTGTTTCCAATGCATCGATACAATACTTGTAGTTTGAGCAGAGAAGCCGCCCGTCCACATTGACTCAAAGTCTCAAACCCTGAAATTTCCACAACGTGTACATGCAAATGCAAGTTGGTGAGAGATCCAAAACCAACGACTATTCTTAATCAAGCCACTGATAATTAAGGCATGGAAAACGAATTTACCAAGAAAGTCATCAAATGGACAAATAAATAGGAACAAAAACTTGTAATCAAGCCACTGATAATTAAGGCATGGAAAACGAATTTGCCAAGAAAGTCATTAAATGGACAAATAAATAGGAACAAAAACTTGGGTACCGAGGATGACTAGTCTTTTTGGTTCTTGTCCTAATTGAAATGATAAAATCCCATAAACAAAATATATGAATAAGTCATAAGTTTGATATATTCGTTGTTTCTAAATCATGTAAATATTCTCCATCTTAATTACTATGCTATTTATAGTTTTATTAAATTAATAATTTAACAATATAACATATTAGATTGTTGATCAACGTGAAAACATTCGTGATTTGAAATCATCGGCTCACTTTGTAAGACTCTTAAAAAATAATGGTTTCTAGATAAACATATTTTAATGAAGATATTGTTGCTGGTAGAACTTTAATTCAAAACAAACCACTTGCATTTTATAGTCACTACAATATCGATGTTGATGAATTGTGATGATGATGTGGAGCCCATGGAACGATATTATATGCTACAGCATAATGTTATCAAATTTCTGTAGCTTACTGTAGGCCATGCCTTTGTGAACATATCTGAATAATTTCAGTGTCAGCATCTTAATTAGTTAGAAGAGTGTTGGATTAATCAAATAATATTCATTTCTTAGCTAATTAATTAATTCTGAGGTACTCATCAAACTAATCAAAATCGTTCACACCTTCAAGAGTTCAAGGTTCAAGTTTTGAATGTTTGACAAGTCATTGTCCCCCAAACGAGACAAGTATAAAGGTTAAAAAGAAGAAGACTTATTTATATCATTGGCCCTTGTAAGATACAAATTTTTTTACTTTACCCCTTGAAACTTAAATCCTCTTAGTTTGCCACCTGAACTTCACAAAGTTATTGCAAAAGACCCTATGCCGTTAACTCTGTCAATTTTTTGGTTAAAATAGCTGACGTGACACCTATATGGCATGAGTGAGACCTTTTTTTAGTTATGTAAAATCCATGTGGACAAAAAAAAAATTTAAAACTAAAAATAATAAGATCCATGTCAATTTTTTATAATTTTGCTTGTCTACATGGATCTTACATAACTAAAAAATGGTCTCACTCATGCCATATAGGTGCCATGTCAGCTATTTTAACGGAAAAATTGACAGAGTTAACGGCATAGAGTCTTTTGCAACAACTTTGTGAGGTTCAGGTGGCAAACTGAGAGAATTTAAGTTTCATGGGGCAAAGTGAAAAAAAGTGTATCTTACAGGGGACAACGGTGTGAATAAGCCTAAAAAGAATATTGGAGATGTTGTTTACACTTCAAATTTGGAGATGTCACGTACACTTTTTTGGTGCATGGATGATCATATTAACTTATAGAGTAATGATCATGTACATATTAACAAATGGTAAATTGGATTACAAATTCAAGTACAAATTAATATAATCAATTATTCAAATTTACTGTTTAATAATTAAAACATTTGATGTTGTCTGTTTGACAATAAATTATTTATCTATAAGTATGAAATTAATTTTTGAAATTTAATTCATAAGATAAAATTTTAATAAATTAAAAATTAAATTAAGTTTTCTTAATTTTTAGTGCTTAAGATATCATTAAATTTATTACAATTACATTGTACAATCCATCGATAGATTATTCAAAGAAAAATAAAATATTATACCAACTTTATATATTCATACTCATTTCATAATAATAAAAAATTGTACAGTCAACAAATGTTTTTTATTTTCTAAGGAATCTTCCTTGATTGACAACATATGATATGCTAACAATTTATTAAATTTGATTGATAAATATCATCTTTTTTTTTTCTCACATTCTAATTGATACGCGGTACGATAAATTTGTTTTTTAATCAAATGACATATCACACATTCAATGTTTGAATTGTTGCTATATTTTCACTTCAAATATTGTCAATTTAGTATTAGAATTAGGATTCTCAAAAAAATAAAATTAAAGGCTTCAAATACACACACACACATATATATTTATTTAAAAAACCAAAATATAGAGAGAATATAAAACATGTACAAATTGTTAGTCATACTTCAAACACTCATATTTCCCATAAAATTCAAATTTCACATCTCCTAATAGAGAATTACTCATTATAATTAATTAAGATGCTTTCTATAATTAGTTAATATCTACATGGACAAGAGTGCGCTCACCATGGGTCCCATAGGCCTTATTTTTCTAATTAAAAATATGATTTACAACCATATGATGTAATTGATCAGTTACTGGGTAATTAGTTATGATCGAATACATATGCCCCAAATTCAGTGTCATAAACTATATAAGTCATCATTTAATTTTCCTTTAATAGGTAGTGCAATAAACAGGCAATTATCATTTGGCTTAATGAATAACACCTAGTCTTGTTTTATCATAGTAAATTTAATTTAAATATCATTGACGACAATTGATTAATCTAAAAAATTTAGTGTAATAAGTGAAAATAACCAATAAATCATGTTATGAATTCAAATAATTGATTTGGGCATGGCCGAAAGACAAGTTAATTATTTTATTTGGTGCATTAATCGCAACTTAAATAATATTCAAACTTGGTGAGATATTTATATATCGCCAATTCAAATCTTATTGTTTGTAAAATAAAAATTATCATTTGTATAAAGTTTTAGATTAATTAAATCCAATAAAGAAAGATATTTTATATGAATTTCCATTTAGAAGGTTCTTTTTAACATGAGTTTAGGCAAATCAAAGGTTCAGCAAGATTTTTGGATGAAAAATTATCTTAGTCCAAAGAAGGGCTCCTAAACATCTGCCAAACTTAGCGTTCTAAACTTCCAATCTTAAAAAAACCAGGTGGCCCCACTAGTAATAACTATTTTCTCTAATTAATTAATTAATTTTTATTTAGCTTGCAAATACGTGTAACAGTTGTAATAATAAAAAAACAGAAAAGAAAAATAGGAAGCGGCAAGACCAATTGACATTTGCCCATGTGATACTATTAACGGAAATATTGGACAGAACGGAGTTGCTGACTGGCCACGTCGGTCAATGTGGGTCCCACGCTCTCCGCAACAGTTTAAGGAAAAAAAAAAAAAAAACCTTAAAAAACAGCAACAAAAAAAAGACTGACGGGTTGATTCTCCGTTCTCCTTTGGAGGCTGGCTTGGCTGATCAATCAAACAAACAAAACAAAGACCAAGAAAAAAAAAAAAAAAAAAAACTGGCCAGGTAAGCAATCAATCTTGCAGAGTTTTCCTCGAAAAAGAAAAAAAGAAGCTAAAAAAAACCAAAAAGAGTCATATAAGAAAAGGGAAATATATAAATATAAATATAGGAAAAGGAGGGCCCGGAAATTCCTGGCATTGGTTTAGTCTTCACGACCGGGAGAGAGAGAGAGAGAGAGGGGAAGAAGGTCATTCTCTTCTTTCTTTTCTTTCTTTTCTTTCTTTTCTGTCTGTCTTTGTTTTTCTAATTCATTTGTATATGTTTGGCCGAAAACCCAGTTCTTCTTTCTCTCTCTCTTTTCTCTTTCTGTATCTGTAGACTTTGTCCCTCTCTCACTCTGTCTCTCTCCCTGATCTGCAGCTCAGACTTGTCTCTCTCCCTCTCTCCCTCCCTTTCTGCTAAGTGGGTTCTTGTTAATTTGTCTTGAGGATGGCCCAGGGCTCCTGATGGCAGGTACCCGTTGTGTTTGCTTCTGTGTTTTTGTTTGACTTTGTGATTTTGTTTGGGAAGAGATTTCATTTTCCCTTCTGGGTTGATTTGTTTCTCATGTTTTTTGAATTGGGTTGCCTTCTTTCAAGGATTTTAAGGTTTTGGTACGAGGAATCTGTGCTTTTCTTAATGATTGTTTCACAGTTTGAGCTGGACATTGTCTGATTCTAAGCTATTACATTTATAGTTTTCTTCATTTTCTTTTCCAAGACAAACAAAAAATTTATTACATTTCTTTAATAATTTCGCATTCAAGATGAATGTACCATTAGGATTGAGATTGTAGCTTATATTCTTCCTTGGTTTATCAAATTTTATCTTTTATCATTTTGGTAATTGAAAAGAAAATGATTTTGAGTGTGTATTTCTTTGTTAGGGCCTTTTTGAATTTTTTTTGTAGCTGTAATTGTAAGTAAGTTTTCAGATTTGACCAAAAGTTCTTTTCTTTAATTCATCAAATCTGAAAGCTTGAAAAAGTTAGAAATCTTAGCATGCAAGGCATTTGATCGCAGCTTTGAATAGGAGCTCTTTTAAGAAATGAACTTAGTATTTATAAATATTAATGCATGAAGTTTGATTAATTACATGGCCTATGAAATTGAAAATAAATTTTGAATCTTATTTTCTGGGAGTTAATTTTTATCCGGGTTTGTTCATTTAGGCACTAGAAGGAGAAATTGGAGATAAGGGGTGCCATTTATCCTAGGGTGAGGACAAAGTTTGGGTACTTTCTTTAATGGATATTTGCCAATTATAATTGGTTTTGACTGAGATTGAGAAAAATGGCACATGGAAGGATAAGGGCAAAGTTACGGCGGAGCCAGCTCTACACATTCTGCCATAAGCCAACGGAAACTGAGGCCGAGGGGCCTCATCCAATCCAAGGCCCCAGGTACTCAAGAACTGTATATTGTAACCAACCTCATCTTCATGAAAAGAAACCTTTGAAATACCGTTCGAATTTCATATCAACCACGAAGTATAACCCTATCACGTTCTTTCCCAAGGCACTTTTTGAGCAGTTCAGACGGGTTGCCAATGTGTACTTTCTTTTGGCTGCCATTCTTTCTCTCACACCTGTTTCTCCATTCTCTCCCGTGAGCATGATTGCTCCTTTGGCATTTGTTGTTGGTCTCAGTATGGCGAAGGAAGCTATGGAGGATTGGAATAGATTCTTGCAAGATATGAAGGTTAATCTTCGGAAGGTAAATGTTCATAAAGGAGATGGTGTTTTTGGTTATAGGCCATGGCATAAGATTCGGGTTGGAGATGTGCTGAAAGTGGAAAAGGATCAATTCTTTCCTGCAGATTTGCTTATTTTGGCATCAAGTTATGAGGATGGGATATGCTATGTTGAGACTATGAACTTAGATGGTGAGACAAATTTGAAGGTAAAGAGATGTTTGGAAGTAACCTTACCTTTTGATGATGATGGAGCTTTCAAGGATTTCACCGGAACAATTCAATGTGAAGACCCAAACCCCAATCTTTACTCCTTTGTGGGGAATCTTGAGTATGATCGTGAGATTTATCCTCTTGAACCCGGTCATATACTGCTGAGAGATTCGAAGCTTAGAAATACAACTTATGTGTATGGGGTGGTGATATTTACTGGTCATGATAGTAAAGTCATGCAGAATTCGACAAAGTCCCCTTCAAAAAGGAGCAGAATAGAAAAGAAAATGGATCATATTATCTATATTCTTTTCACCATCCTTGTAGGCATCTCAATGATCAGCTCAATAGGCTTTGCTTTGAAGATAAAATTGGATATGCCAGAATCATGGTACTTACGACCTGATAACACGGAAGATATGTATAACCCAAAAAAACCTGCCTTGTCTGGCCTTATCCATCTAATCACTGCTCTCATTCTGTTTGGATATCTAATACCCATCTCTCTTTATGTTTCAATTGAGGTTGTGAAGGTTTTGCAAGCAACCTTCATTAACCAAGACATACACATGTATGATGAAGAGACTGGGAATCCTGCTAACGCACGGACTTCAAATTTGAATGAGGAGTTAGGCCAGGTAGACACAATCCTCTCTGATAAAACTGGCACTTTAACCTGCAACCAGATGGACTTTCTGAAGTGTTCCATTGGTGGTACTGCATATGGTATCCGTTCCAGTGAAGTTGAACTAGCTGCAGCAAAACAGATGGCTAATGACTTTGAGGAGAATGACAACGAACTTTCTGATTTTCCCATGCGAAAACCCAGTGCACATGAATCATGGAATAATGGAATAGGGTCAGAAATTGAGCTGGAGACTGTTGTTACATCCAATGATGATAAGGATCGAAAACCTGCCATAAAGGGGTTTAGCTTTGATGACAACCGCCTAATGGGTGGAAATTGGTTGAAAGAGCCCAACTCTGATGTGATTTTATTATTTTTTCGGATATTAGCAGTTTGCCACACTGCAATTCCCGAGCTAAATGAAGAGACTGGCAGTTTTACATATGAAGCAGAGTCACCTGATGAAGGCGCTTTTCTTGTTGCAGTAAGAGAGTTTGGTTTTGAGTTTTGTAAAAGAAATCAATCAAGTGTGTTTGTCAATGAAAGGTATCCTCATCCGGGACAACCAGTGGAAAGGTGAGGATGTGAATGAATTATGTTATTAAGGCATTCCTTCAAACTTTCTGTTGAATTCCTTTTGTCTTAACATCTCTGTTCTCTTGGGAACTTACAGGGAGTACAAAGTCTTAAATCTGTTGGAATTCACTAGCAAAAGGAAGCGTATGTCTGTAATTGTGCGTGATGAAGATGGGCAGCTTTTCCTTTTCTGCAAAGGTGCTGACAGGTTAGGCTCACAACTCTTCTTTCATTCTTTAGGGGAATTGGTAGCATTATGTAGTTGGACTAGTGCCTTCAGTCGGGTTTTCATGTGCTGTTCAGTGTTAAATGTTTATTTTTGTTCAGGCCAAGCATTATGTAGTGTCTTTGGTCAGATTTCATATGTTATGTGTTAAATGTGTATTTTGGGTTTCATCTTGGCCAAATAATCTACTATTAAGTGTACTGTTTGATGCCTTAAGCAGTTGGAGGCTTTAAAGCTGAAAACTATAAGTGTCGAGCTATAACAAACATTATCTCATCATCTCTCTCTCTAAAAATAAATAAATAATAAAAAAAAAAGAATGAGAAAAGAGGGAGAGAAAAACAAGGATTTTTATTTTTAAATTGTCTATGTTTTCTTATCCTCTTTGACTCCTATGGTCATTTCTTTACTCGGATTATACAGCATCATTTTCGATCGATTATCAAAGAATGGAAGAATGTATGAGGAAACTACCACTAAGCATTTGAATGAATATGGAGAAGCTGGATTGCGTACGTTGGCACTTTCTTATAGAAAGCTCGAGGAGTCCGAGTACTCTGCTTGGAGCAATGAGTTTCAGAAAGCAAAAACATCTATTGGGGCAGATAGGGAAGGAATGCTTGAGCGAGTAGCAGATAAGATGGAAAGAGAGTTGATCCTTGTTGGTTGTACAGCTGTGGAGGACAAATTGCAAAAAGGGGTAGATAAGTTGTTGATTATGTCATAATAAAGAAATTGCCTTACTGATTTACTGCAACTTAGTTCCAGTTTTTCTTCTCTTTAGGTTCCCCAGTGCATAGACAATCTTGCGCAAGCTGGTCTCAAGATCTGGGTTTTGACAGGGGATAAGATGGAAACTGCCATCAACATAGGGTTTGTCTCTAACCAATCAAGTAGAAAGCACTTCTATGGATACGAGGAACTATTGTCTACTGTTCCTGTTAAATTATGCTCCTCGGGACGAATGCAATTATTTTTTGTCCTGGTTTTTGCGGTGCAGATTTGCATGTAGTTTGCTCCGACAGGGCATGAGGCAGATCTGTATATCAACAGCAAATTCAGACACGTTGGGACAAGATGGCAAAGGGGTACATTATTCTTTGAGAAAGAGAACATGAATTTCTTTTCAGCAGATAATTTATATGATGTTAGACTTTGTTTCTTCTCACTGATGATCAGGCTGTGAAAGACAACATTTTGAATCAAATTACGAATGCCTCACAAATGATCAAGTTGGAGAAAGATCCGCATGCAGCATTTGCATTAATTATTGATGGAAAAACTTTAACCTATGCTTTAGAGGATGATATGAAGCATCTATTCTTGGGATTAGCTGTTGACTGTGCATCTGTCATATGCTGCCGTGTTTCTCCCAAGCAGAAGGCACTGGTAACAAGGTTAGTCAAACAAGGTACTGGAAAAACTACGTTAGCAATTGGTGATGGTGCAAATGATGTTGGAATGATTCAAGAAGCTGACATTGGTGTTGGAATCAGTGGGGTTGAAGGTATGCAGGTTGGTAGCATTTCTGACTGACTCTCTCTCATATTGTATTTATTATGCATCGCTACTTTCTTTTTTTTCTTTCTTTTTCAATTTTTCTGTCTCTAGTATACACTAGCTGTTGGATATTTCATTAAAAATGGTCACGCGTTGAACACATGACCACATTTTAGGGGCATAATCGTCACTGCAGACCTCAAATTTCAATAGTGCCCTCTGAATTTTGGTCTCTGAATTTTAAAGTGTGCTACTTAATGTTATATACATTCAGGGGGCCTCAGTGTTATTTACCCAATAATTATGTAAATAATATTTTTAGCCAATTACATACATTTTTCACAATAAAATTCAGTTTCTTTTTGTTTTATGAAGCTTTTAAGTAATCATTGGTTCATTGTTTTTAATTTTAAGATAATAAATAGAAAAATCAAATTAAGGCTTTATTGAATTTTATTTTTTAAAATATTTTCGCTATAAGGAAGGGAGGACAATAGGCCAAAAATTAATATAATTCTACAATGAATTAATATTTAAAAAGGTAATAAAAACAAATTAATTGCATAAGATTTATGTTTTTAAGGCTCTTATGCCTTCCATTGATTAGGTTTGATTCATAGTGCAAGTAATGAAAACAATATTTGGACACGTGACAATTTAATATAATTCCTTTGAAGGAGAAAAACTACAATGCTATGTGGTGCTTTTCTGGAGTTGTCACCCAACTTTGTATATAGATATACAGATATGTATACTCACATACACATATAATATATGTGTTTGTGTACCATATTATAGCTTACTTGTGAGAAGATTTGTATTATAAAGTCCAAATGGGAGGCAAGGTATCCATGGTGGAATATGGAAGCATGAATAATTTATGGTGATTCTCATAATACTTGGTAATTGCTTGCAGGCTGTGATGGCTAGTGACTTCTCAATTTCCCAGTTTCGGTTTTTGGAGAGACTTTTGGTAGTCCACGGGCATTGGTGCTATAAGAGGATTGCTCAGATGGTAATATCAGTAAAGCCCCCCTTACTACTTTACTTTCATCAATTCAATGTTTTTAATTTTGCATGTGCTGTATGCTTGCTCAAAGGCACATGCTTCATACTTGGAATAAAATTGCATGTGTGTGTGTGTGTGTGTGTGCACACGTCTTCTTCTTGTTTTTTAAAATCGACATATTAATTGGGATGTTTGGCATTCAGATTTGCTATTTCTTCTACAAAAATATTGCGTTTGGTCTCACCCTCTTCTACTTCGAGGCATTTACGGGTTTTTCTGGGCAATCAATATATGATGACTGGTACATGCTATCATTCAATGTCATTCTTACCTCATTGCCTGTCATTTCACTCGGAGTATTTGAACAAGATGTTTCTTCTGAGGTCTGCTTACAGGTTAGTCCTGCTAACAATGCCTTTGTTAATATTCTAACCATGATTTTTGATAGCCCTGCAATGACATTTAAAACAACATGTGTTTTGCAGTTCCCTGCACTGTATCAGCAAGGACCCAGAAATTTATTCTTCGACTGGTATAGGATACTGGGGTGGATGGGCAATGGTGTCTATTCCTCTCTCATTATCTTCTTCCTCAACATTATCATCTTCTTTGACCAGGCCTTCCGTGCTAATGGCCAGACTGCTGATATGGCTGCTATGGGTACCACTATGTTCAGTTGCATCATCTGGGCCGTCAACTGCCAGATTGCTCTCACAATGAGCCACTTTACATGGATTCAGCACCTCTTTGTGTGGGGAAGTATTGCAATGTGGTACATATTTCTCCTATTTTATGGCATGTTGAGTCCAGATTACTCCAAAAATGCCTACCAAATTCTAGTTGAAGCTCTTGGTCCTGCACCAATGTTTTGGACAGCCACCCTTTTAATTACAGTTGCATGTAATCTCCCTTACATTGCCCACATAGCCTACCAAAGAAGTTTCAATCCAATGGATCATCATATCATCCAAGAAATCAAATACTACAAGAAAGATGTTGAGGACCAGCGCATGTGGAAGAGGGAGGCGTCTAAAGCAAGACAAGAAACCAAGATTGGGTTTACAGCTAGGGTGGATGCAAAGATCAGGCATCTGAGAGGCAAGCTGCATAGGAAACACGCCCCTGTAATTACGCCAAATCCGATGTCCCCGTTGTAATCAATGTCCCTGATTATACAGTTTTGAAATCTTATTTTTTAGGGTTTGCGGCCGATTGCAGTTTTATGTTGTGGCCCCTGTGTAATTCCTTTCTTGGTATTGTTTTATCCACATATATGTGGGGTTGGTTCAAGTTCCATTCATTATAGAAAAAAGCCTTGGAGCTGCTGTTATATGTACAATATCTGTAAGATTGAAAAAGTGAATAGATGTAATTTGGCTATGTTTGTTTTCTTTGCCCCCCCATCTGTTTCTGCATATCTTCTGGACTCTCTTAAGCTGAAGTTACTTTGTAGTTCAATATTTCTCATCCAATGATTCATTTTCCTTGACCAATTCCAAACAACCAGTCTATTAGTTGTTAACTGAAATATGAACTCATTTATATTTATGATTTGAACTGCACATCATTCTCTCTTCTGTTATTATTTGATTTCCAAATATGAATACAATTTTCAAATAATTTTTATATGGTCTTGGTGATTCACTCATATATTGTGTATAATATTTCAAGTAAAATTGAGTTGACTATAATCATTCATAGATTTCATATTAAATCAACCATGTCTTGACTTCATCCAAGGTGGTTGAGTGTGATGAGCTGCTCACCATAAAAATATCTTTTGGTTGCCCTACTTGAAAATTTAAAACTATCATGCAATTAAACACATTTATACATTCTTTTCACCTAACCTGTGATCATATATTATTAAAGCAGTTTTGATTTCTTTTTTATTTGAAATTAAAAAAAGCACATTTCATTATTCTACTAGCATCATGCTAGTAGAATTGTGTTGATAACTTTTCTAAGGTTTGATTTTATATTTGGACCATTTACAGTTGAATATTATTTTATTGAAGAATAGTTAATGGATAAGGATAATAAAACCAATAATTCTAAAAGAGAGGGTTTTGCTTTTTAATATGCTAAATATTTCATGTTTTATCGAAAAATAATAATAATAATATCTTGAAGCAGCCAAACGAAGTCGTTTTGGCTCATCACCTGAAAAAGAAACGAGGAGTCGTTTTATAAAGGGGGTGGCCGGGTGGGAAATTTCCTCTTCGATTGGATCGAAGCGCGAAGTAGAGTCTTCCATCTCTCTCACTCTAACACCATACTTCTAGAGAGAGAAAGTCTCCCAACTTTCCATTTTTACCCTTACCGTCTCTTCCAATTCCATGGCTGTCCTCCCAACTTTCCTCCGCAGCTAATTTATCTATCTACTCCCTCATCAAGACTTGGGTTTGGTCAAGGCCTTGTACGGTCCCCATTTTTTTTATTCTCTTTCTTTCTTTTAGGGAATTGGTAGGATTAGGGTTTTGATTTAGGGCTAGGGTTTCGCTGTGATCGTTGGGTTCTTGGGCTATGGAGCCTCGAGTTGGGGGCAGGTTTCGACTCGGCAGGAAGATCGGTAGCGGATCGTTCGGAGAGATCTACTTAGGTTGGTCAATTTCGTTTGGTGCTTTTTCTACTTTTTCTCTGCTTGTCATTTCTCTTAACTTTCTGCTGTTTTTTTTTTTAATTATTATTTTTTTATGATTTTCAGGTACTAATATTCAGACAAACGAGGAAGTTGCAATTAAGCTTGTGAGTTCTTCTTCTTTGTTTTTGTTTTTGTTTGAATGATTGCTTTTAGTGGCATTAAGAAACCATTGGTTTTACATTACTTAGATATGTATGCTATATAATAATCTTTTCGAAATTGACCTCAAAATTTTAATCAATTTGTATTTATATACAGCTGGACTGCTAGTTGATGATCATGCTGTATAAGTGTTATAGAAGTAAAAATTTTGGCTCATTTTAATGCATAATTGAGGTTGGATGGCTCTGTAAATGTGTTTAGCTGTTGTAATTCAATTATTAGTAAGGAGGGCATTGCATTTAAGGGCATGATGTTGACGGTTATAACTGAATTTAGTATCTGTTCTGGCCTTGGGACTTGAAGCTGTCTACCTTTATCTTCCTTGTTGTGCATGGTCGGAATTGGGTGATAGTGGAAATGGTGATTTGGAAATGCAGAATGCGATTAGTATAGTTCAGCTCTGTTTGGGGCATGCTGTTACACTGTATTTGGTTGCCCAAGTGGACTAATCTGTTCAATAGTTTAGTGTCAATTCCTGTTAGTTTCGTAGGTTAAAAAGGTTCCACTTAATACTATGATTTGGGTCTTCTCTTGAGCTAGAACACTCTCTTGAACTTGTTTCTGTTTGAAAAATTTATGCACCCTGAACTTTATAATGCTTTCAGTGTCCCCTATTATTCTTTTCTTTAGTTTGTTTTTGCATGACAGTAATGACTCTCACTAAAGCATCAACTGCTGCAGTTTGCTCCCATGAACTGTGTTTGAGTATGAATGTTAGAAGCCTGATTATTATTTGTTATCTTTTATCTTTCTTTTGTATATTTGGATTGATTTTATGATTTATATTTGTCTATTTTTCTTTAATCATATGGATTGCTACATTTGCATCTTTCAGAATTTTGTGGATGATAACCCAATGTTTTGCTTCTTGCAGAATTTCTTAAATTTCATAATACTTCTTTTTTCTCAGGAAAATGTCAAGACAAAGCATCCCCAATTGCTGTATGAATCGAAGTTGTATAAAATACTACAGGGAGGAAGTAAGTCCTTCTACCACTATTCATGTTGCTTTTTAATATTTTTTATGATCTGCTAAGCTTTTTTAACTCTTTATTGGTTGCCACTTTATACGAATTTGGCAGCTGGAATCCCAAATGTGAGATGGTTTGGCACTGAGGGTGACTACAATGTTCTTGTGATGGATTTACTGGGACCTAGTCTTGAGGATTTATTCAATTTTTGTAGTAGGAAATTGTCTCTTAAGACTGTCCTCATGCTTGCAGATCAAATGGTAGGTCCTTTTTATGGATGCATATTCTTCGATAATCTAGTCTACCTTGCAGTTTGATCATCCTAATCTTGAAATTTATGTCAGATCAATCGAGTGGAGTTTGTCCATTCCAAATCATTTCTACATCGGGATATCAAGCCTGACAACTTCCTAATGGGTTTGGGTCGACGTGCAAATCAGGTTTTTGGAACTTACTACCAAATTTTGATTTTATGTTCTATGTAAGTAATTTTGATTTTGTGTTATAAGTACATGCATCAATTTATCTCTGCTTTGGTGTAGATTTACATCATTGACTTTGGTCTCGCTAAGAAGTATAGAGACACTTCAACTCATCAGCATATTCCTTACAGGTTGGTTGCTCTGAACTATTTAATAGTTGATTTTATCTTTGAAAGGTTTAATGTTAACTGGTTTCAAACTCACCTCTACTTTTGACATGCTGCAAGTATGCTTCTCTTGTCCCTATTTTCAATAGTTAATCGTGTTTTGAGATTTTGAGCCCAAATTTGTAGATGTCTAGTGCACCATCGGTTCACTCTCATTTGTTTTCTAGGAAGTTGAGGGTTTACCCACATGCTAATATATAACTTCATTTTTATTTTTAATTAAATACAACCATTTAGGTGTAGGAACTGTATTTAATTATCTTTTAATTTCGTTTGGGCAAATTATGACTCTGGTCTAGAGCAGGTTTCTTAAGCCTTGGTATGTTTAATATAAGTTTAAATGTTTAATGATTAAAGAGAGTAGCAAAGCATTTCCAATAATGTTAGTTTTTGACTAGTGGTGTTTTTGGAGACATGATGTTGTTTATTTGTTCATATTGTCTTTTCCAACTGTCTAAGCCTGGAGGATGGAGGGCTGTAGTTGGTCAGTGTCTACCACAAATAAATGAGGTCAAATTGAACGGTTTGGACACTAGAAATGATTAAGTTTCTGGATTGTTTTTTTGGTTAATGTTTCCTGATGTATTTAATACTTCTGAGACTTGTGATGTCCAATATTATTAAGGAAGAAAACCACCCATTATGGTTTGAATTCAATTTATTCTCTGTTGTGTTCAATTTTTCCTTTTTTGGGTGGGTACTACTACTGCCCCAGCTCAATATTTAATTTGCCGTTGCCTATAAATGATTATATATGAAGGCTAACTCTACTTTTTTTGTCCCAAAATATTTGATATTGTCATATAAATGCAGAGAAAATAAGAATTTGACAGGTACTGCAAGATATGCAAGCATGAATACTCATCTTGGCATTGGTAAGCCAATTTGCTCTCTCTCTCTCTCTCTCTCTCTCTCTCTCTCTCTCTCTCTCCCCCTCTTGCTAACTCTGATCATGTTAATTCTATGTTGCACAGAACAAAGCCGCAGGGATGATTTAGAATCACTGGGTTATGTGCTTATGTACTTTCTAAGAGGAAGGTAAATGTTCTGTCGCCCGTGTTATGTATTTCTTTTTGAATACCTATTATTTTATGACCTTTTTTTTGTTTTTTTCAGTCTTCCTTGGCAGGGATTGAAAGCAGGAACTAAAAAGCAAAAGTATGAGAAGATCAGTGAAAAGAAAGTGACAACTTCGATTGAGGTAAGCTGAAATCTAATAATAATTCTTTTTATAGGACATAATAATGGTTTAGTAAAATATTTATTTAAGTTTGGAATATTCACTGCTGCTTTCTTATTTCTTTCTAGGCCTTATGCCGTGGTTATCCTACAGAATTTGCGTCATACTTCCATTACTGTAGGTCTCTACGGTTTGATGATAAACCAGACTATGCTTATCTGAAGAGACTCTTTCGTGACCTTTTTATCCGCGAAGGTTTGAAATTTTTTTTTAATATACATATGTATATAGTGGTTCTTTGATGGGTTACTTGCAGCTGCTCTAGTGGTCTTATAGTAGTGCCGTGAACTATTTTTGTTTCTATGGTTGTTTTCTTGCTTCAGGTTTTCAGTTTGATTATGTCTTTGATTGGACTATCTTGAAATATCAGCAGTCACAGATTGCCACACCTCCTACTACTCGTCCTCTTGTAAGTGATGTAATGGTACCTTTTGAATGCATCCTTAGTTCAACCATTTATCTCACATTATTTTCTATTTAATAGGGTCCCGGTGCTGGACCGAGCTCTGGCTTGCCTCCAGCTGTTGCAAATGCTGATAGACAATCTGGTAATTCTGCCATTCTTTTTCTTTTCTGCATCACAGTAGTCCATTTACTTGTTAAAATTTTGTTTAAAGTTTACCTATGGTACTTCTTTTTGTGTCTTATGAAACACAGTCGTAATATATTTGTTTTTCTTGGATTGTGCTGGTTATTTTATATGAATATTATAAGTATTTTCCCTGAGTTTTTTGTTTCTTTAATTTTTTTTTTTTTTGTTTTAGATTCAATTCCAGTAATTTTGGATATCTTTCTCTTCAAATGGCTGAGATGTTAATTATGATTTATTTGATTTTTTTAGGCGGTGAGGAAGGTAGACCTACAGGCTGGTCATTGGCAGATCCCACTCGTAGGAGAAACTCTGGACCAATTGTAAATTCTGGAAACTTGTCTAAACAAAAAGGCCCTGTTGCAAATGATCCATCTCTGTCTAAAGACGCAATGGTAAATCATTTCTGTTTGTATTCTGATTAATAAAAGTTCTGTTCCATTGACCAGTTTGACATGTACAGTTCAGTTGTACTAGATGTACACCTATTTTTGTTCAATTTATTCATTGCTTTGGATTTATCTATGTCATTCATTTTGCTGGGATTCATGCAGTTATCAAGTTCTAATTTCTTGCGGTCAAGTGCATCATCGAGGAGGGCTGCAGTCTCTAGCAGTCGTGATGCGGTGATTGTTGGCAGTGAATCCGATGCCTCTCGCCCTCAAACCACAGAGACAAACCTGGGAACACTGGGTAAAATTTCTAGTGGCCAAAGAAGTTCACCAGTTGTATCTTCAGAGCAAAACCGTACATCTTCTGGTAGAAATATTTCAAACGTAAAGAACTTAGAGTCCACCCTCAGGGGTATTGAGAGCCTGCACTTTAATAATGATGAGAGAGTACAGTATTAGCAGCCGCCTCTCTCAATTTGTTGCCCACTGTAAATTTGAAAAAAACGGTATACATTTGTCACGTACTTGGGGTGGAATTTGTTTTTTAAAGTGTATTATGTTTGAGGAAAGCTGCAACAATTTGGGGGTTGCCTCTCTAAGCAGTTTGCAATAAAAGACAAGACACAGAAGTGGAAATTGGATGCCCGGAAGACCTGCATACCCAGGTAAAAAGGCCTTTGTGAATACAGTTCGAGTTGTGTCACCCTGGTTTCACCTTCTTGATACCTTTGTTTGACTTCATCTTTATCATGCATGTTTGTGCTTTCATCAAACACTGTAATGCGTGGGTCAAATGCAGATAGGCGCTGTAAAACTGTAACTACACCAATGTTTTGATTTTGCGATGAATATTATGATATTGTAATCCTAGTTATAACAGTAAAAGAACTGAGTGTTCAACCCTACAAGTTGCTGTTGGTACTTCTGCTACTATATATGTATTTGAAGCACCATGTGGACAATGGTATTTTCATATGTGTGCGTATTCCATAATTTCATATCCATTTTCAAGTTTTCATTATGCAAAACAAACGATACTTAAAGAGACTACAGTATTATTAAAATACAGTTTGTGATTTATGATATTTCTCCCCCACAATGTTGGAAAGGTTCTTAGTTCAAATCATCTTTCCTTTTTTTTCTACCTATTCTTTCCCAATTTACAAGGCAAAAAAATAGTTTTGTACATTACGCATAAATTCACAACAGAATGCTGTTTCCAAATTTTCGGGAAAAGATACGAAAAGGGTTAGATTTTCGCCTAAAAACATTGAGTCTATTTTTGCTGACTACCAAGGGTGGTCAGTGGTGTAGCGTTACCATTACTCTATAAATATGAAACTTATCTTATAAGCTAATCAAGCTAATATATCTATAATTAATTTCAAATAGTAATTTAAGTATAGTTACTAGAGGAGTGTTTTAAGTCCTCATTCATATATTATCCTTATAAAAATTAATTAAATCAAATATCATTAATCAACATTAATGCGATAATTGTGTTCAAATACCTTTATAATTACTAATTACTATTTTTGATTTTATTGTTCAAATCTTTTATTTTTTAGGTTCTCATTCATATATTATTCTTACAAAAATTAATTAAATCAAATATCATTAATCAACATTAATGGGTTAATTGTGTTCAAATAAATGTATGAACATAATTTTTACAATAAACATTAAATTTAGATTAAAAAATTAACATTGAAATTATTGTTATGATAATTAAATTGTTAAATAATTTTTTATTTGACTAATTTTTTTAATAGATTGACTTTAGTTGGTACATGACAAGCACTTAGGTGGTAATGCTGCTACACTTTTTTTTTTGGGCAAATTACACAAAAGTACCTCAGCTAACCACCTTATTTCACTTGAGTACCTCAATAAAAAAAAGTTGCTCGTAGGTACCTCAATTACTGATTTTGCACACCCAAGTACCTCCGTCAACTATTCCGTCAGGGAAACCGTTAATTGTCCACGTGGCACACTGACATACCTTTAAAAAAATGCCACGTGGACAAAAAAATAATAAAAAATGAAATAATTATTTTAAAAAACTAAAAAAATTTAAAACACAATAATTAAATTTAAAAAACAAAAAAATAAAGAAAAAATGGAGCACTGTTGCAGCACCTCTCCCTCCGCCTCCCACCCCTCCCTCCGAGACCCACCCAACCGAGCCACCACGTCGCCGACCCCAGCCACCACGCCGCCAACCCACCTGGCCACCCTCTCTCTCTCTCTCTCTCTCTCTCTCTCTCTCTCTCTCTCTCTCTCCCCAAAACCCCAACCCCGAGCCCTCATCCCTCCTCCTCCCTCCTCCTCCCCCGCGTCGGCCACCCAATCCAGTGACCCACCATCAGACAAAAAGATAGCACGCAATGTTTCCTGTCAAAGAAGCAAACAAAACAAGTGAGATATCCTAATCTCAAACTTCTGCAGTACAACACCCAAATGGGCTTTGGGCAAAAATAACCAAAATTTTTGCTCAAAAATTCAAATGTACAATACCAGATTTGGGATGGCGAAGCGATAACAGTCGTCCGATGCCGTGTCTAGTTACAACATGATCTGAAGGGTTGTATTTTGAGTGTTCAAAATGGAACGAGAAAAAAAATTAATTGAAAATGAGGAACAGAAAATTGAAAGTAGAAGTTACCAGCTGTAATGAGAAGACGAGTTTCATCGAAACCTTGCCACCAAGCCATGAAATCAAACTCTCAGAGCCCCTTAAACCCTAGCAGTCACCAAAGTTGTAGCTATAAACTGCTACTTAGAGAAAGAGAGAGAGATAGTTAGAGAGAGAGGAGAGGGGCGGGGAAAGAGAGGGTGGGTGGCCAGGTGGGTCGGCGGTGTGGTGGCTGGGGTCGGCGACAAGGTGGCTGGGGTCGGAGGAATGGGTGGTTGGGTTGGGTGGGTCTCGGAGGGAGGGGTGGGAGGGGTAGGAGGCGGAGTGAGGGGTGCTGCAACAGTGCTCCATTTTTTTTTTTTTAATTTAATTATTGTGTTTTTAATTTTTTTAGTTTTTTAAAATAATTATTTCATTTTAAAAAGTTTATTTCATTTTTTATTATTTTTTTGTCCACGTGACATTTTTTTAAAGGTATGTCAGTGTGTTACGTGGACAATTAACGGCTTTTCTGACGGAATAATTGACGGAGGTACCTGGGTGTGCAAAATCAGTAATTGAGGTACCTACGAGCAACTTTTTTTTTATTGGGATACTCAAGTGAAATATGGTGGTTAGTTGAGGTATTTTTGTGTAATTTGCCCTTTTTAGGTTTTTGTCAAAATTTGGTCTCTAAAAACACTTAGTAGTATTTCTTACTAAGTTCAATTAAGCTATAAATAGTTATTGAATTCAAAATATCGTCTAAATTCATTTAAAAAAAAAATTGAAAATGAGAACTTGTATGAGCGCCATTGTACCCTTCAGTCAGTTCCTGGTTTGGCGAGCCGTGAGCGGAGGAGCAAAACCCTAATACCAAATCGACCTAGGAACAAAACCCTAAATCCAGAATTGTCGTAGGAAGCAATTAATTCATCAACATTTAATTGCTAGCCGGTTGAAGCTGAGCAGAGAAACCATTGGTATCTGGTGAGTCCGTTCTTGTTGGCTACAGGTACTGCATTTTTGTCTGATCGTCTGCTCCAATTATGTTTGGTTTCTGCTATAAAAGATTGCAATTTCTACTTCCAAGTTGTTCAATTGTTGGTGATACGGTGACCTATTTGCATTGCTTTCAAAAGGCACCTCTTTTTATCAGATCATATTCATCAAAATCACTATTAGGTGCTGAAAAAGGTCGCTCTTTTACTGTGTCATACCTTATAAACTCATGTGGGATGTCCCCAGAACTCGCTCTCTCTGTGTCCGAGAAGGTACACTTTGATACCCCAGATGGACCAGACTCGGTTCTTACGCTTCTCAAAGACCATGGACTCCGTCATACCCACATCTCCAAACTTATTAAGTACAGCCCAAAGCTGCTTTTAGCCAATGCTGAGAAGACCCTTTCTCCCAAATTTGAGTTTTTAGCTTCAATTGGCCTTTCAGGCACTGGCCTTGTTCAGGTCGTCTGTCGCAACCCATTCATTTTGACACGAAGCTTGAAGAGAAGTCTCATACCCTGTTATGATGTCATCAAAAGTGTGCTTCTTCTAGACGAAAAGGTGACTCATTTTTTCAGGAACTCGCATCGGATAATGCGAGACAAAGTACTAAGCAATATTACTCCCAATATTTCATTTCTGAGAGCTCTTAAAGTGCCAGAACCCTCAATCTCATACTGGGTGACCCATCGTACTGCTGTAGTGTCCCTTGAAGCTGAGAAGTTTAAGGAAAACGTCAACAAGGCCATGAGCATGGGGTTCCTCCCTTCAACTGCGACATTCATGAAAGCAGTGCATGTGATTACTCTGGTGGATGAATCAAAATGGGCACAAAAGGTGGAATTTTATAGGAAGTGTGGTTGGACTGAAGATGATTTTTGGTTTGCATTTAGAACGAATCCCTTGTTTATGTACTCCTCAGAGAAGCAATTTTCGAGTAAAATGGATTTTCTTGTGAACAAAATGGGTTGGCAGCCTGCAGATGTGGCTGGAAGTCCAGGTGTTCTAACTCATAGTTTGGAGAAGTGGATCATACCTAGGTGTTCAGTTATTAGACTTCTTCTGTCAAAGGGCTTAATAGTAAAGGGACAATTTTCGTTAAGTACCATTCTGATGAACAGTAATAAGTACTTCTTGGATAGGTTTGTGATCAGATATGAAGAGCAAGTTTCTGAATTGTTGGCCCTCTTTGAAAGGAAAATGGGTCTTACAGAACTGGGCTTAGGATTTGAGGAAAGAGGTGGAGTGAAATAATTGCAAACAATTGTAGGAATAAGTTTTTGATGTTCTTAGTTTGATGATTAAGAGGTTCATAATAACCACTTAATTCATTGTAAGTTCTGCAATAAACAGTCAAATTTTGCTCTACTGTGAGCATTACAACAGCATTTCTTTTATTTGTATGTGTCTTCCATAGGGTGATTTTAAATGGGTGTGCAGCTTACACACAAAGATGTATTTTTAAGGTGATATGTAAAATATGAATTTCCATATGGCTGAGCAGGCACCCAATCTCCTAAATGGCTGAGCATGGACATTTCAATTGTGAGTATTTAAATTTTCTTAGAACCCTGTTGTTTATGCTAGTTTCTTCATTTGGGTCTATATCCCTTCTGACACTAATTAGGTTATGTCTTGATGGAGATTTGGTCGGCATCAACGACTTACAATGTATTTTATGCTGAATAAAATGGCTGGCGTCCTGTAGATGTGGCCAGAATTCCAAGTTGTCTTTCTATAATTTGAAGAGGAATCATTCCAAGGTGTTCTGTTATCAGAGTCCTACTATCCAAAGACTTGTCCCTATCTATTGTATTGGTATCACCTGAGAAATGTCTTTGGTAAGTTTAAGTGTGAAAAAGATATCAGGAAACATTGTCTCAACTGTTAGATAACTATCTGGATGCATTGGGTCGACTGGAACCAGGCTTTGGATTTGTCGAATAACTTCAAATGAAAACATTGTAAAACAAGCATGCATATCTTACATACTACCCCCATCTTCTTGCTAATGCAAGCATCTGTTCCCTAGAGTTTTTCTTGTATAACAGTGAACTGTATTAGTTTCAAGTCTTGTTATTCTTTCTGCAACATTGGTTTCTTAATTTCAATTTTTTTTCTTTAAGATATGCTAAAATTCAAAAAGGTTTTACTCTGTTCAGAATTCCAGAACATTTGATGCTTTATATGTTTTTTTTTTTTTTGGCTTCACTGGTTTTGCATTTCAAATTGGCAAAGGTTAGATTCAAGAGTAATTTCTTTCTTGATGAGATATTTCTTCTTATATATGCATACATTATTTCCTCTTAGTAGCTCATTATAGCTTGAGTAGGTTCATGCCCGAGAATCTCAAAAATTCATCAGGAGCCCTCCAAAGCCAATCTGGAGCTTTTCAGAAAAGCCTAAGTAAAGCTCCAAGGTGCTTTGCAGTTTGCACCATTCCTAAAGCCCATTTAATGACTCGAATACAAGCATGTAGTAAAACTCAGAGAACCTATTAGTGCCTATAGATTTTAGGAGCCTTGTACTTTTTGAAGGAGTCAACATATGCCATCAAACTATCCAACTTCAGACTGTCTCTCTTCAAATTGCTGCTAGGATTGGCACTGTTGCTTATCGTTTGGAGTTACTAGCTTCCTCGAAACTCCATCCGGTATTTCATATTTCCCTACTCAAAGCAAAGGTGTGGTGTGCTGCTGTTGTTTCCCTACACTAACTCCCATGGATGACCCTAGCATCAACCGTTGGGTTCCTAAGAAATTGTTGCAGACAGGGATGTTCAAGCATAATAATCATGCTGTTACTCGTTGGCTAATTCAGTGGGCAGGTTTACCTCCAGAGGAAGCTACTTGGGAGGATTCAGATCATTTTCAGGCTCGCTTTCGGGATTTTATGGCCTGAGGTCAGGCCTTTTGTAGAGAGGGTGGCATTTGATGAGATACTGTGTTATGTGGATTGAACCTCTAGCTGATTATGTGGATTGAACCCACTACTGACATGGCAGGATGTAATTCACATTTCTTTTACATTTGTAAGGTTGTGCGATAATTGAGTAATATTGCATTTTCTTCTTTTCTTTTCTTTGCTTTCACTGTAGAGAGTCCATCATATTACTTCGTATCCCTCATCTTCGCCAACAAGGTTTGTTTGTTTGTTTTTTTCCTTTAAACTTCTTTTAAACAGTCTCCGTCTCTTTCGATTTATGTTTCTGATCTAACAATTTTTTTTTTTTTTTTTTTTTTAAGATTACAGATATAAGATTAATTATTGTTTAATAAGTTCACTAGATTGTGGAATTGGATTTAATTCATGTTCACTAGGTTGGGGGAATTTCTGTGTTAATATTTTCTGGAGTAAGGGAAGTTTAATCACTTCACTGCATGTCATATTTCAGATTTTTGTGTTAACAGGTTTATATGAATAATATGTATGGATTTTTGTTTTTGTGTTGATTTCTTGTTGATTGAAGCATGTTTGAATAAATTGTAACTGGTTGAATTTTGATGTTCTCCTTTCTTCTGGTTGCATGGTGTGATATTTGGTTAATTATATATCTGGCTGTTTTTGTTAAATTAATTAGTTGATGGGTTTGTGTGATTTGATTTGCAGCGTGAGTTATATTAAAACTAAAAACTTATTTTTCCAACATCTTGTGTGACATATCTGTTCTTATTACCAAGGAACTAATCTAGTTGCTTGTGGCTTTTGTTAATAAAGACACTGAATCACATTGGAAAATTAAAAAGTATGAAATGTTTCTGTAAAATCTTTCTTTCTCTTAGAACATATAAAACAACATGCTGAATTAGTGTGGCATATATTTTTATCAGTTTCAAGAATAGACTTGAACCCCTTGGTCTCAAAGCTGGTCCATTGCTGATACCTATTTTTATGCTGAGCTGAACGCTTATTCAAACCCTAAACCTCTGGGACGCCTCTCCATTATTCCCACAACAAAACAACAATGCTTCATCCATGAATAAAATCAAACGAACATGGCGACCGCCAAATCAGTATGGAGAAGAAGAGCATTATAAGGTACCCTACATTCTGAAATTGCAAGACCACATAATAACAGAGATCTTCTGCAAAATCCCAACAAAGACTGTCTTCCAAAGCAGGTGTGTCTGCAAGGCTTGGCGCGGTTTACTCAGAGACCCCAAGTACACCAAATATCGATTTTCGCAAACACCGGCTTGTCTTTTACTCCATGGCTGCATGAGCATGTACCCCTCACGCGAATTGAAAAAACACTTCAGCTTGGTTTACCTCGACAAGGCCTCAAACCCAAACGATATGGTTCTTCATGAATTTTCCTTAAATTCTGGTTTACAAGTTGTGGGTTCATGTAATGGTTTCCTCTGCTTGTAAGATGGACGTACAACAACCTATGGATCTTTTTACATATGCAATCCCATTACTGGTGAGTCTTTAGCTCTTCCAAGACCTAGTAAGAAAATTAGTAATGTCTCTTTTAATTGTGGGTTTTGTTTTAGTCCCATCTTTGATGTCTACAAAGTGATTCTAATTATCTCTCCAAGCAACACATCTGATGAAGGGAAGGTCATGGTTTTGACTGTTGGCTCTCTGATTTGGAGAAACATTGGGAAATGTGTATACCCTCTTACCCAAAAATATAAACCATATGGGATTTTTCTTAATGGGTTTCTTCATTGGACTGGTCTATGAAATAAGAGTGGTGGTGTGCCTTTGATGTTGATACCAAGCATTTCCAACAGTTTCCACTTCCCCCTTGTCCTTTAGAAGAATCTTTCATTGCTCTTCAAAAGGGACCTTTCCCAAAAGCAACTTTTAGACTTGGAGTCTTGAGAGGTTGGCTCTCCCTCACATATTGAAACTTACAGAGGAGGGACGTGTCTTGCTCACATATAGATATATATTGTTTGCTTATCCAGTAACTAATCATGGAGAAGTGAGTTCTGTGGAGGCTTCCATTGATGGTTTACCAACAATGATTTTGCAAGCATTTGATCATATTCCAAGCTTTGTTTCACTTAAAGATATCATTAGCGGTAGAGAAGGTAACATATGTCAAAGCTTGTTAAGCATTTTGTCTCTTGCTATGTGTAATTTCAAAGTCGTTTTTATTAGCAATAAGAATATAGGATGTCTTGTGTAATTATGTTTACTTTTGCCAGTTAGTTGCGAATAACTCGTGGTAGGAATGCCGAATGCATGCTAGAAAGGTAGACAATGTTGTGTTATGACAATTTGTAGCTAGTCATCTTGCATTTGGGGATCCTCGAATCAGGTTATTTGAAGGGCTCATTGTGGGTTCCGCTTGAAATTGTAGTTTTATAGTTTCAATTATTTATATTTTAAGTATTCATTCAAAGATCATACTCTATAGATATTAAACCTCAAAAAATTATTAACCATTTGATTAAATAATTATCATTTTAATATTTATGATGCGATACGGATCTCACAATGACCTATGATGTCAGACTTATTTTGAACACACTTGTTTTATCTTTGTATTAATGGTTTTTTTTTTTTTGTTTTTTGTTTTTGCAGGAATCTTTATAGTAATATTTAGATTTCATACGATGAAAATTTTGACAAACACTTGTTTCCCACATGGATATAACCAGCCATCAAGATCAAGGTAATGGCAATGGGGCATAACCAGCCATCTGTTACAGGGACCCCTCTATCACCACCGAAAATAGTGGCAATGGGGCTGACAGAGTGGGAATGCTTGCAGTAACTGTTGTTTCGCATGTCTCAAACTAGGGCTGATTTTTTTTACCGATTTACCGAAAAATACCGTTGCCGTTCCGGTACCGTACCGATCGGTATGGTATTTTTTTTGAATTTTCGGTATCGGAGTAAATACTGTACCGTACCGACTAAAAACGGGATTGAAATAGTATTGATATACTCATGCCGACGGTATACCGATCCGTACCGATACCTCTTCTTCTTCTCTTATTCTCATCTTCTTTTTCTCTTATTCTTCTTCTCTGGTTTCAGATTTGCAGAAAGCAGTTCATCATCTTCTATTTTTGATCTGTTTTGTGGGTCTTTTAGCATTTGTCTTGTGTTTGTTTGGGCCTCTGTCGTGTATTTTTATTGGGCCTTTTGTTTGTGTTTTTTTTTTTAGTCAAGCCCAAATCTCACACACCCACACCCTTAAATCCCTAATACATTAATACAATTTACCCAGCCACCACCGATCCCAACTCTCTTTGTCTCTTTGCGATCACAGTCCCAACTCTCTCTTTGTCTCTTAGTTGCTGGCTGCTGCTGCTGCACTCTCCATCAACCATACCACCTTGCTCACCCCCAGTTTGATTAAATGCGTATAACAAACCTGTTGATGGTGTGATTGACTAATCAAACCCACCCATGAAAGGAATTTGCTGCAAATTTCACCACTGATCCACTCCTTGATGATCTCTACCACCACCAGTTGATAAAATATTCATCATGTTGCCACCATCTCTCTCTCTCTCTCTCTCCATCTTCATCTCTCTGTCTCGCTATCTCCATCTTCTTGTCTCTTTCTCTGTCTCGCTCTCTCGATCTCCATCTATCTATCTCGCTGTCTCTCTCAAGTTTCGGCAAGCCAAGTACCATGCCGATGCCGCCCTTCTCCGACCGCAACTGAAAATTGCGGTTATCGCAAACCGTCGGCACAGTATCGGTGACAAAAACAGCGGTTTCGACCTCTAGCGGTCGGGATGCGGTATCAAGGTTTCAGTATGGTAACCGTACCGTTTCCACCCCTATCTCAAACCATCTATTAGTGTTTGGTCATCCAATAATATTAAGTCATCAATTTGAAAGGACTTGGATATATGTAGCTTCTTTATTTTTTTTATGGGATTGAATATCATATATGTAGCTTATAAGCCTTATATAGTGGCATGCCATGAATTTCAGGTATGATTTGCCCATTTAATTTCTTAAAGGGATATTACGTCGAATAATATTAGGAATCTTATATTTGTATTGTAAATTTGGATTCTAAATGATATAACAGTATTTACTCTTATTTCTCAAGTAATGTTTTTACATGTATAATCTCACATCATTTGAAATCTAAATTTGAGACACAAATTTAAGAGTGCTCATTATGTCTACATGCTATTGTTACCTTAATAGACTTTAAAAACATTACCAATTTTTATTTAGTCTTTAGTTCAATTAAGCTATAAAATAGTTATTGATTTCAAAATGGAGAGTACTTGGGTTATCTCCTGGGTACTCCAAGGTCACTCCATAAAAAATTATTAAAAATCATCTTTGCAGAAAATCAAATTAATTGAAAATCGTTATATAACTATTATTAATTAAGTAAAAAAAAAACGATTGTTTTCGATTAAAAATTAATTTTTTGATCAAATCGTTGTTTTATTCTATTTAATCAACAAGAGTTATATATCCAAACAATTTTTGATTTATTTAATTTTTTAGATAAATAATTTATAATAAATAATCCAAAAACAAACGATTATGATCATGCATTAAATAATAATTTGTAATTTTAAAAAATTGAGTGACCTAAGTACTGCACTTAAATACATTAAAAAAGGAAAAAAAAAAAATTGAAAATGAGAACTTTTATGAGCGCCATTGTACCCTTCAGTCAGTTTCTGGTTCTACAAGCCATGAGCGGAGGAGCAAAACCCTAATCCCAAATCGACCTAGGTACAAAACCCTAAATCCAGAATTGTTGTAGGATGCAATTAATTCATCAACATTTAATTGCTAGCCGGTTGAAGTTGAGCAAAGCAACCATTGGTATTTGGTGAGTCCGTTCTTGTTGGCTAGTACTGCATTTTTGTCTGATCGTCTGCTCCAATTATGTTTGGTTTTTGTTACAAAAGACTGAAATTTCTACTTCCAAGTTGTACAATTGTTGGTGATTTGGTGACCCATTTGCATTGCTTTCAAAAGGCACCTCTTTTTATCAGATCATATTCATCAAAATCACTATTCGGTACTGAAAAAGGTCGCTCTTTTACTGTGTCATACCTTATAAACTCATGTGGGTTGTCCCCAGAACTCGCTCTCTCTGTGTGCAAGAAGGTACACTTAGATACCCCGGATGGACCAGACTCGGTTCTTAAGCTTCTCAAAGACCATGGACTCCGTGATACCCACATCTCCAAACTTATTAAGCACCGCCCAAAGCTGCTTTTAGCCAATGCTGAGAAGACCCTTTCTCCCAAACTTGAGTTTTTAGCTTCAATTGGCCTTTCAGGCACTGGCCTTGCTCAGGTCGTCTGTTGCAACCCAGTCATTTTGACACGAAGCTTGGAGTGAAGTCTCATACCCTGTTATAATTTCATCAAAAGTGTGCTTCTCCTAGACGAAAAGTCGGCTTTTTTTCTCAGGAACTCGTATTGGATACTGCGAGACAAAGTACTAAGCAACATTGCTCCCAATATTTCAGTTCTGAGAACACTTAAAGTGTCAGAAGCCTCAATCTCTTGGTGGGTGATCCATCATCTTGGCGTAGTGTCCCTTGAAACTGAGAAGTTTAAGGAAAATGTCAACAAGGCCATGACCATGGGGTTCCTCCCTTCAACTGCGACATTCATGAAAGCAGTGCATGTGATTACTCTGGTGGATGAATCAAAATGGGCACAAAAGGTGGAATTTTATAGGAAGTGTGGTTGGACCGAAGATGATTTTTGGTTTGCATTTAGAACGAATCCCTTGTTTATGAACTTGTCAGAGAAGCATTTTTCGAGTAAAATGGATTTTCTTGTGAACAAAATGGGTTGGCAGCCTGCAGATGTGGCTGGAAGTCCAGGTGTTCTAACTTATAGTTTGGAGAAGTGGATCATACCTAGGTGTTCAGTTATTAGACTTCTTCTGTCAAAGGGCTTAATAGTAAAGGGACAATTTTCGTTAAGTACCATTCTGATGAACAGTACGAAGTACTTCTTGGATAGGTTTGTGATCAGGTATGAAGAGCAAGTTTCTGAATTGTTGGCCCTCTTTGAACGGAAAATGGGTCTTACAGAACTGGGCTTAGGATTTGAGGAAAGAGGTGGAGTGAAATAATTGCAAACAATTGTAGGAATAAGATTTTTGATGTTCTTAGTTTGATGATTAAGAGGTTCATAATAACCACTTAATTCATTGTAAGTTCTGCAACAAACAGTCAAATTTTGCTCTACTGTGAGCATTACAATAGCATTTCTTTTATTTGTATGTGTCTTCCATAGGGTGATTTTAAATGGGTGTGCAGCATACACACAAAGATGTATTTTTAAGGTTATATGTAAAATATGAATTTCCATATGGCTGAGCAGGCACCCAATCTCCTAAATGGCTGAGCATGGACATTTCAATTGTGAGTATTTAAATTTTCTTAGAACCCTGTTGTTTATGCTAGTTTCTTCATTTGGGTCTATATCCCTTCTGACACTAATTAGGTTATGTCTTGATGGAGATTTGGTCGGCATCAACGACTTACAATGTATTTTATGCTGAATAAATGGCTGGCGTCCTGTAGATGTGGCCAGAATTCCAAGTTGTCTTTCTATAATTTGAAGAGGAATCATTCCAAGGTGTTCTGTTATCAGAGTCCTACTATCCAAAGACTTGTCCCTATCTATTGTATTGGTATCACCTGAGAAATGTCTTTGGTAAGTTTAAGTGTGAAAAAGATATCAGGAAACATTGTCTCAACTGTTAGATAACTATCTGGATGCATTGGGTCTACTGGAACCAGGCTTTGGATTTGTTGAAAAACTTCAAATGAAAACATTGTAAAACAAGCATGCATATCTTACATACTACCCCCATCTACTTCTTGCAAATGCAAGCATCTTTTCCCTAGAGTTCCGCTTCTATAACAATGAACTGTATTGGTTTCAGTCTTGTTATTCTTTCTGTAACATTGGTTTCTTATTTCAATTTTTTTTTTTCTTTAAGATATGCCAAACTTTTAAAAGGTTTTACTTTGTTCAGAATCCCAGAACATTTGTTGCTATATATGTTTTTTTTTTTTTTTTGGCTTCACTTGTTTTGCATTTCAAATTTGCAAAAGTTAGATTCAAGAGTAATTTCTTCTTATATATGCATACATTCTTTCCTCTTAGTAGCTCATTATAGCTTGAGTAGGCTCATGCTCGAGGATCTCAAAAATTCATCAGGAGCCCTCCAAAGCTAATCTGGAGCTTATCAGAAAAACCCAAGTAAAGCTCCAGCTGCTTTGCACCCTTCCAAAAGCCCATTTAATGACTCGAATACAAGAATGTAGACCTATTATTGCCTATAGATTTTAGGAACCTTGCACTTTTTGAAGGAGTGAACATATGCCATCAAACTAGCCAGCTTCAGACTGTCTCTTTGTATATTGGAGGAACTCACCAAAGAAAGGTTCACAGACCTACCTGCAGGGGGAGTGGAAACTTGTGAGGGTTTAAGGAGGGCATTTATGTCAACCTTTGCCTATAAAACAGACTTCATTTCCACTAAAAGGGGGAAATAAATTATGAACACTAATTACTCTGGGTTCATTATGTGGCAATCCTAATTACTCTAGGTTCATTATCCAGAGTCCTTATCTGGAGCCATCCAAATACAAATGTATTTATCTGTGACCATTACTCGCACATAGTTAGTAAATTCGCCCTCCCCTCTTTATTATGGGTAAAAGACATTTTTGAGCCAAAAGTACATTTAGTCCTCGTGGTTTCAATTTTGTCAATTTGGTCCATATGTTTTATATTTTTTGCAATTTTGGTACATTATACATCTAACATAAAACTTTTCTTCAAATCAAAACTAATAACTTGTTTAAATTAGCAAGTTTTACTCAAGAATGACTCAAAATTATGTATATAACTTTGAATATTTTATTTTCAAACAAAAATTTAAAGAAATCACAGATTTAAGGTTCAAACCCTAAACATTTTTTTAGCCTCAATTTCTTTAGCAAATAAACATGAAAATGAAAATTGAAAGTAGTTTTAGAAAGACCATTAGATGATCTTTCAATCCCCCAACAAAACGTTTCTTGAAAATAAGTGGATATTTTTTCCCGAAATTGAAGATTTGATTTTTGTTAAAATTGTCCTAAGATTACAAACTTCATAAAACACAGAGATCAAATTAACAAAATTGAAATCACGATGACCAAATGTGCTTTCGGTTCAAAATACAATGACCAAAAATATATTTTACCCCTTTATTATTGTACATTTGTACATTAGCCCAACATGACTGCAACGAGGCCTTTCTCACATCTATCTTTATTTCCAATACACCAAGGGTTCATTTGGTTCGTAAAATGAAGGCTTGAGAATAAGTATGAGATATTCTCATATTGAGTAAGCAGATGCACTCTCACTCATATTTGGTACACACATTCTCACTAAGAGTAGTGCTAGAGTGCTTAATATTTTGCGCCTAATGACATATAACATGACATTACCACATAACCTTCTAAACAAACTATATAACCTCTTTTAATTTTAAGACCTCTTAGAACTATGAAAGTTTGATTTATTACCTTTAAGAATATAAACAACAAAATTTTGTAACAAAAAGGACAATTTCCGTATGTGTTAGACGGTTCTTAGACTGCCGATCAATCGGCAACCACTTTAATAAATATGGGATTAGAAAAAATTTGACTTTTTGATTAAATATACTCCCAAATTCTTGGGAAAGATACATAATGGGGGGTGATTTTTTTTCACCTAACAACAGTGCCCTATAGTTGCTATTTTCCCTTTTTGAAAATATCGTCCAAAATCCAAATACATAAGCAAAGTGAAAATGAGCCCTCGTACATTTATGAGCGCCAGTGTACCCTTCAGTCAGTTCCGGCTCTGTTGAGCGGAGGAGCAAAACCCTCCCAAATCGACGTAGGAAGTAATCAATTCATCAACATTTAATTGCTGGCCGGTTGAAGCTGAGCACAGAGAAGCCATTGGCATTTGGTGAGTTCCTTCCTCTTCGTGTCTCATCGTTTGCTTCAATTATGTTTGGTTTTTGCTGTAAAAGATTGCGATTTCTACTTCCAAGTTGTAGAATTGTTGGTGAATCTGTGACCCATTGGCGTTGGATCCATACGACACCTCTTTTTCTCAGCTCATATTCATCAAAATCATTATTGGGTGCTGAAAAAGGTCGCTCTTTTACTGTGTCATACCTTAAAAACTCATGTGGGTTGTCCCCAAAACTCGCTCTCTCTGTGTCTGGGAAGGTACAGTTTGATAGCCCAGAGGGACCAGACTCGGTTCTTAAGCTTCTCAAAGACCATGGACTCCATGATACCCAAATCTCCATACTTGTTAAGAAACGCCCCAAGGTGCTCTTAGCCAAAGCTCAGAAGACCCTTTTGCCCAAACTTGAGTTTTTCGGTTCTATTGGCCTTTCAGGCACTGCCCTTGGTGAGGTCCTCTGTTCGAACACAAATAATTTGTTTCGAAGCTTAGAGAGAAATCTCATACCTTGTTATCATATCCTCAAAAGTTTACCTGTCCTCGACGAAAAGGTTGCTATTTTCTTTAAGTGCTCTAGGAGGGTATCGAGGGTCAAAATACTAAGCAATATTACTCCCAATATTTCATTTCTGAGAGCTCTTAAAGTGCCAGAAACCTCAATCTCATACTGGGTGACCTATCATCCTGCTGTAGTGTCCCTTGAAGCTGAGAAGTTTAAGGAAAACGTCAACAAGGCCATGAGCATGGGGTTCCTCCCTTCAACTGCGACATTCATGAAAGCAGTGCATGTGATTACTCTGGTGGATGAATCAAAACGGGCACAAAAGGTGGAATTTTATAGGAAGTGTGGTTGGACCGAAGATGATTTTTGGTTTGCATTTAGAACGAATCCCTTGTTTTTGTACTTTTCAGAGAAGCATGTTTCGAGTAAAATGGATTTTCTTGTGAACAAAATGGGTTGGCAGCCTGCTGATGTGGCTGGAAGTCCAGGTGCTCTAACTTATAGTTTGGAGAAGTGGATAATACCTAGGTGTTCAGTTATTAGACTTCTTCTGTCAAAGGGCTTAATAGTAAAGGGACAATTTTTGTTAAGTACCATTCTGATGAGCACTAAGAAGTACTTCTTGGATAGGTTTGTGATCAAATATCAAGAGCAAGTACCTGAATTGTTGGGCCTCTTTGAACGGAAAATGGGTCTTGCAGAACTGGGCTTGGGATTTGAGGAAAGAGTTGGAGTGAAATAATTGCAAACAATTGTAGGAATAAGCTTGTTAATGTTTTTAATTTGATGATTAAGAGGTTTATAAGAACCACTTAATTCATTGTAAGTTCTGCAACATTAGATAACTATCTGGATGCATTGGGTCTCCTGGAACCAGGCTTTGGATTTGTCGAAAAACTTAGAATGAAAACATTGTAAAACAAGCATGCATATCTTACATACTACCCCCATCTACTTCTTGCAAATGCAAGCATCTGTTCCCTAGAGTTTTGCTTCTGTAACAATGAACTGTATTGGTTTCAGTCTTGTTATTCTTGCTGTAACATTGGTTTCTTAATTTCAATTTTTTTTCTTTATGGTATGCCAAACTTTTAAAAGGTTTTACTTTGTTCAGAATCCCACAACATTTGCTGCTATATATGTACTTTTTTTTTTTTTTGGCTTCACTTGTTTTGCATTTCAAATTGGCAAAGGTTATATTCAAGAGTAATTTCTTTCTTGATGAGAAATTTTTTCTTTTATACGCATACATTCTTTCCTCTTAATAGCTCATTATAGCTTGAGTAGCCTCATGTTCGAGGATCTCAAAAATTCATCAGGAGCCCTCCAAAGCCAATCTGGAGCTTATCATAAAAACCCAAGTAAAGCTTCAGGGTTTTTTGCACCATTCCTAAAGCCCATTTAATGACTCGAATACAAGAATGTAGTGAAACTCAGAGAACCTATTATTGCCTATAGATTTTAGGAGCCTTGTACTTTTTGAAGGAGTCAACATATGCCATCAAACTAGCCAACTTCAGACTGTCTCTCTTTGAATAAGACTGGAGGAACTCACAAAAGAAAGGTTCACAGACCTACCTGCAGGGGGGAAAACTGGTAAGGCTCTTAAGGAGGACATTTAATGTCAACCTTTGCCTATAAAACAGACTTCATTTCCACTAAAAGGGGGAAAGAAATTATGAAAACTATGGATGCCAAAATCACCCAATCCTTCCTATCAATCCTAATTGCTCTAGTTCATTATCCAGAGTCCTTATCTGGAGCCATCCCAGTACAAATGTATTTATCTGTGTCCATTACTCGCACCATAGTTAGTAAATTAGGCTTCCTCTCTTTATTACTGTCCATTTGCCCAGCATGACTGCAAAGGGGCCTCTCTCAAGTCTATCTTTATTTCCAATACATCAAGGGTCCATTTGGTTTGTAAAATGAAGGCTTGAGAATAAGTATGAGATATTCTCATATCGAGTACGCACACTATAGCTCGAGGCTTAATTCTTCCATCATAGAATATAAATCTATAAATAGAGGAGTCGGCGGACAAGCGTCGGCGCTTTAGGTCCTATTTCTGCTATTTCCTCAGTGCACTATCCAAAATCCAAATTACGAATCCTTGGAATTAGCTTTGCTTGCTTTCCGTTCTATTATATCAAAGGTATTCCCCAGTCAAACTGGTCTAGAATCAATCAGTAGTACGTCCCGTACTTGATTGGCGAAGGAAAACCGGGAATTTAAAATCTGGACTCTCACTCATATTTGGTAAATACATTTTACTAAGAGTAGTGCTAAGGTGCCAAATAACATGTGACATGTCATTGCCATATAAGTTTTTAAAAAGACTATTTTTAATTTTAAGAGCTCTTAGAATGATACCAGTTTGATCTATTACTTTTAAGAACATAAGCAAAAAAAATTTGTAACAAAAATGACAATTTTTGTGCGCGTTTGATGTTCTTAAACTAGGGGTGCAACTCGGGCGGGTTGAAAGGTCAACCCATACTTTATTTTTCGGGTTCGGATTCGGGCTTGGGTTCTGATTTAGGAGGGTTGCAAATAAGTGAACCCACCACAATCCAACCTCAATTCGGGTTGGGCTCGGGTTGGATTTGGGTTACCCAATTTCTTTGGGTTGGACTCAATCAGCAAAATCAAGGGACGAGTTGGTTTCAACTTGTGAAAAAAAAAAAAAAAAATCTTGATAAAAGTATAACAAAATTTCCCATAGTTCAATTAATCAATTAATCAATTGATAAAAGTATAAAAAAATCAATTAATCAATCCCCATAGTTCAAAATTTCATATATGGACTAAGTTCAAATAAAACAAAACAATATCTTCAAGGCTTCAACATGAAGATAAAATAATAATAACAACATCACAACTGAACACCATAGTTTATGTTTAATTCCACACAAAAATATATAAAATAGAATTCATATTTCGATCTCCTTTTAAATCTTTAGTTCATCTTCAATAACAATATATAAACTAAATATTCTTTATTAATTTAAACTAAAATGTAATCTAATATTTAGATTATAACATAATCTATATAATAAAACACAACTGTTTTTTAATTATCTCCAAGTCCGAATGGCTGAGATCGTTTCAGCTTAAATTCAATGGTCGGTTATATATTTCCCAAATTTACTTTCCAGCCAATGAGAATTGGTTTGCCGCCTCTCTCTCCTTAGTTAATTTTTTCAAATTTACTTTCCGATTAAAATGATTACGCATGCCAAAATATCGGTGTTTACCTAATAGAAAGAGCCGCTTCGCACTCGCGGAAACGAGTGTGGAAAGGCTAGTACTAATACAAATCGAGTTTGAAATTCGGGCTTGGGCGGACATGACCTCTACCCAAGCCCAACCCAAAAAATTCGGATTGAAGTCAAGTTCAAGTTCATGCGGATTTTGACTTTTTCAAATCCTCTCACACGGGTTCAAACACCAAGTTGAGTTCGGACAGGCTCAGGTTGACCCGGTCCAAGTTGCACTCTATCGATCAGTCGATCAAAACCACTTTAATAAATATGGGATTAGAAAAAATTGACTTTTTGATTAAATATATTCCCAAATTCTTGGGAAAGATATATATCGGTGGGTGATTTTTTTCCCCTAAAAATAGTACCTTTTTTTTTTTGGTTGAGAGAGAGTCCTAAAAACTAGGGGTGTGATTTGGATTGGAAAATCCAAATTCTACTTATTCCAATCCGAAAATTTCTAATTTTGGAACGCTCGAATCAAATCAGAAATCCAAAAATGTTGAATTCAGAAAATTTCGAAAAAATTGGATTGAAATTGGAATGTTTATGTAAATTCCAATTCAATCCAAATTCCGATTCGAAAAATTTGAAATTTTCCAAAGACATTCCGATTCGATATTTCTGAAATTATGCCAATTTATTCCGTATTTATATTAATATTATATCATTTATTTAATTTTCTACTATATGTTTCTTTTTTTTTTTCTTTTTTTGAGGGATACCATATATTTCATTAATTTGTTATTTGTTTCAAACATATACAGACATATATATTAAAAAAAATAACTAATACTATTAATATAAACATATGTATATTATAAATATATGTGTATAATAATAACATAAATGCTAACAAAAACACCTACATTTTTGTTTGTTTGTTTGTTTTTATTAAGGGGGATGAAAGATCGAAGATGAGGCAATTTTACTGCGCTTCCAACGGGACTACCTCAACAATTATATAATTACTAAATATTTGAGTTTATTATATTAAAAATTTCAAACATGATATATATATATATATATTTATATATATATATATCATATGTGTGTGTGTGTGTATATATATCTAGTAGCCAGTGACATTTATTCTCACCATGTTGGATGAGGTTTAAAGATTAATCCCCTCTTCTAAGATATTAGATATGGGCTATTATACCAAAAACAAAAACAAAACAAAAACCATAAAGATTATGATTTTTTATCTGAAAATTTTAAATTTTTATCCGAATGTTCTGAAAATGTGATATTCCGAAAAATTTTGAAAATTCTAAGAAATCCAAAAATTCTGAATTGGAATGAGACGTTAAAATTCCGATTTTCTGGATTAAAAATTTCATTCTAAAATTTTTTGGATTAGAATTGAAACACATTATTTCTAATCCGATTCATCTGAAACACACCCCTACTAAAAACAGTACCCTAATATAATTGTTATTTTCCGTTTTTGAAAATATTGTCCAAAATCCAAATACATAAACAAATGAAAATGAGCAGTCGTACATTTATGAGCGCCATTGTACCCTTCTGTCAGTTCCGGCTCTGTTGAGCGGAGGAGTAAAACCCTCCCAAATCGACGTTGGAAGTAATCAAGTCGTCAACATTTAATTGCTAGCCAGTTGAAGCTGAGCAGAGAAGCCATTGACATTTGGTGAGTTCCTTCCTCTTCGTGTCTCATCGTTTGCTCCAATTATGTTTGGTATTTACTGTAAAAGATTGCGATTTTTACTTCCAAGTTGTAGAATTGTTGGTGATTCAGTGACCCATTTGCGTTGGTTCCATAAGAACCCTCTTTTTCAAAGCTCATATTCATCAAAATCATTATTGGGTGCTGAAAAAGGTCGCTCTTTCACTGTGTCATACCTTATAAACTCATGTGGGTTGTCCCCAAAACTCGCTCTCTCTGTGTCCGGGAAGGTACAGTTTGATAGCCCAGAAGGACCAGACTCGGTTCTTAAGCTTCTCAAAGACCATGGACTCCATGATACCCATATCTCCATACTTGTTAAGAAACGCCCAAAGGTGCTCTTAGTCAATGCTGAGAAGACCCTTTTGCCCAAACTTGAGTTTTTCGGTTCTATTGGCCTTTCAGGCACTGCCCTTGGTGAGGTCCTCTGTTCGAACACAAATAATTTGTTTCAAAGCTTAGAGAGAAATCTCATACCTTGTTATCATATTATCATCAAAAGTGTACCTGTCCTCGACGAAAAGGTTGCTATTTTCTTTAAGTGCTCTAGGAGGGTATTGAGGGTCAAAATACTAAGCAATATTGCTCCCAATATTTCATTTCTGAGAGCTCTTAAAGTGCCAGAACCCTCAATCTCATACTGGGTGACCTATCATCCTGCTGCACTGTCCCTTGAAGTTGAGAAGTTTAAGGAAAACGTCAACAAGGCCATGAGCATGGGGGTCCTCCCTTCAACTGCGACATTCATGAAAGCACTGCATGTGATTACTCTGGTGGATGAATCAAAACGGGCACAAAAGATGGAATTTTATAGGAAGTGTGGTTGGACCGAAGATGATTTTTGGTTTGCATTTAGAACGAATCCCATGTTTATGCACTTTTCAGAGAAGAATTCTTCATGTAAATTGGATTTTCTTGTGAACAAAATGGGTTGGCAGCCTGCAGATGTGGCTGGAAGTCCAGGTGTTCTAACTCATAGTTTGGAGAAGTGGATCATACCTAGGTGTTCAGTTATTAGACTTCTTCTGTCAAAGGGCTTAATAGTAAAGGGAGAATTTTCTATGGCTACCATCCTGATGACCAATAATAAGTACTTCTTGGATAGGTTTGTGATCAGATATGAAGAGCAAGTACGCGAATTGTTGAGCATCTTTCAAGGGAAAATGGGTCTTGCAGAACTGGGCTTAGGATTTGAGGAAAGTGGTGGAGTAAAACAATTGTAGAATGAACCTTGTTAATTTTGTTCTTAATTTGATGATTAAGAGGATCAGGAGAACCACTCATTCACTGTAAGTTCTGCTGCCACAAATAGTCAAATCTTGCTCTACTTTGAACATTAGCATTTTATTTACCTTGGAATTGATCTGTCTTGTGAAGAGTGATTTAAATGGCTAAGGACACAAAGAAGTATTTTTAAGGTGATATGTTACCTTGTAATTTCTAATGACAATTTCATTATACCCTGAGGTTCCTTATATATAACTTCACCAAATATGTTGTCCTGAAACCTCCTTTGCTGAGAGATGCATGCTTAAAGACAGACAGTGGTGGGGCACTGTAAGTCTGTGGATTGGCACTCAGATTGAGTTCTATACAAATTTATATTTGCAATCCCAACATAGTTTAACCCAACCCTCCTAAATGACTGACAGACTGAGCATGAAGACATTTCAATTTTGAATATTCAAATTTCCGAGGACCCTCTTATTTGTGCTACTTCTTTCCATTGATGGGACTATATCCCTTCTGACACTTTCTAGTTTAGTTTATGTCTTGAAGGAACTTTTGTTTTTGTTCGCCATCATCAACTTAAAATGTATTTTCTTGTGAATGAAAATGGGCCGGCATCTTGTAGATGTGGTGGCTATCCAAGTTTTCTGTTTTGTAGTTTGAAGAGGATCATTCCAAGGTGTTCATTCAATTATCAGAGTCCTGTTATTCAAAGGTTTGATATAGAGAAACTTTCCCTTGTCTATTCAGATGGTATAAGCTGAGAAATGTCTCTGTGACAAAATATCAGGAAACATTGTCTCAACTGCTGGATATCTATCTGGGTACATTGGGTCTTCTGAAACCAGGCTTTGGATTTGTGGAAAAATGCAGAATGAAAACATTGTAATATAAGCATGTATACCCAAATATTCCAAGGCCTATGTGACAATTTTTCAAGGATGCCAAAGACGGCCGCAATGGAGCTTTAGTTTTTTGTTTTGCTAGGATTCTCTTCGGCTTTCATTGTCTGGAGTGTAATTGTATGAGATGTCTGGAGTATTTTAAATCTTCTTACAATGAAAAAGGACTTACTATTTGACAAGTCATTTTTCAAAGTAGTCTTAGACCAGTTATTTGGAAGTAAACCCTTTCTAAATGAGAGGCCTAGTGGTATATTTGTGTTTGGTTTTTGAAATCTGCAGCAGGAGTGAATGCCCAAAACGAATTGCAGAATTGTTTACACCTACAACCTTCCATGTGGGAAGATCTCAACTGAGCAAAAGTTAGAAACCAAAACTTGCAAGATTAGAATTCAGAAACTAATGAAATTCATTTAGTCATTGTAAAATTCTCACAAAATATCCAGTGGGTTATATTCTTAAAACATTTTATCCGAATCATGCATTCAAACAACAATTTATCCCGATTGATAACATATTATACTGTGTAGACATGCCTACACAAATGTTAACAACAGACCTTCAACAATTTGAATTCCAAAAACAACCATCACACTAGTATAGATCTCAATCACATTGGCTTTGGAGTATGAATAGAGATGTATATAAATTTGATATCATAGACCAAGCACTTTCTTGCTCAGCAGAAAAAAGACTAATTAAGCTTTCTTGAAACCCAATGAAGGACAAGAAGTTCTAAAACTATAATGAATCTATATAGAGCATAAGTATAGGATTCTCTTTTTTTATTATCAATTTCTTTGCCATTCAAGATTCTCAGACAGATAACAAACCTCACAACCCAGAACAACAGATACTGCTGAAAACAAACCCAAAAGGATTCAATTTTTTTTCTCTTTTTTTTTCAAGTACCCAGTAATCATCTCCAGGCATAGACAATGTTCTTGATCCACCTGAAGCTCTTCCTGATAGACCCTTTCATCTTCTCCTCTGCAGTATAAACCTTGTAGCCAGCAACCCTCTTCTTCCTCTGCAACTCTGGGTCACTCAAGATCCAGCTCTTTGATGTGGACCCCAAACTGCTCTTCCCTTTCTTGACCTTCACCTCCTTACCCATCTGATGATGATGATGATGTGGCACACTGTAACTCCTCAGATCCTGCATGCTTGTTGGAGCTGGCTTGCCTCCATAGTACACCTCCATCTGCATCCCCCCATCTCTGCATGACTTGGATCTGTAATCCTCCATGGACAGAGTTCCAAGCTCAATTTCAAAGGGTATATGACAATGATAAGACAGTTGGGGATGGAGAGGAGATGAAGACTAGAGACTTTTCTTTGTTGGGTTTGCTTTTTTCTTTGTCTTTGTTGGTGTGAATTTATTATACCAAAGTTTTGTTGTTGTTGTTATTTTTTTTTTTTATTCTAGTTTTGGAACAGTTCAAGGTGCTGCCTAGCCTGCCTTTAGTCTTTATTGCAGTGTTGTTTTCTTTATTTAATGCACAACATTAACATGCAAGCATATATAACCATTCTTTTATATACCCAATTTGACATCATGCATAAATTTATATATACATATTTTTTTACTATTTAAAGTTTAAAATTGTTGTTGATCTTGTATTTGATCACCGTCATGATTTATCAACAACTTTCATCAAATCGTGGTGGTGATTAAATGTGAAATTGTTTTTAATTTTTGAAATTCAACTTTGCTTTCATAGTTGCATGAGAAGCTAGCTGCCAAGTTTGACTGGCTTTGCAGTTTGCACACGTGAAACAGCTTAAAGTTGTATGTGAAAACTCAAAACTTGAATTCATTCAGCTGAGGTTGGAGAGAGAGAGAGAGAGAGAGATTGTTATAAGTATTAATGCCGTGCCTTGAAAGTCATTGACTTTGCAATTTGCACGGATGGATCAGAAAGGTTTAAAAACTTTACATTTTGTCCTTATGGCTTGGATATTTTTTTACAGATGTTTATTTTACTTTGCAATCAATGTTATATTTGTATCAATTCCCTTTATGATTTGATGTCGTGGCGGGGACATGGTGAATTTGAATTGGCATGAGTGCGAGTCCCCATGTGGGTGCAACATTAATATCAAACCGTCAAAAAAAAATGACGAAATTGTTTTACCTTAATTGCAAATTAAAATAAGTTATAAAAATTTGATAGAACTTTTTGAACTATAATGACTAAAATGAAAAATAACTTAAAACACTGAAATCAAAAGCATAATTAGGCCTTTAAATTTTGAATATAGATAAAATATACTAATTTCATAAATCATTGTACTAAGTAAAGTAATGTTTACCTTAAAAAATAAGGTTTGAGAGTTAAGAATATTAAACTTTTATTTAATTTCTTTTTTGTCTTCAATGGTGTTGTAGAGTGGCTGTTAATTCCCCTCTTTCAAAGAGTAACAAGTCGAAAGTAGCCTATTCTATGTAGATATTTGAAAACTGAGAAAGAAAAAAAAAATACATATGTTCAAGTCTCTCTATAGTTAGCCCTATCAATTAACTTAATTCTTTGATTGTGTGAAATGTAAATTGTCTTCTTCTTTTTTTCCTTAAATGTGGAAAAAGAAATTACAAACTACAACTACAAAGAAATCCAAAGTTGACACATAAAAAAGAAGTTTATTCGCTATTATAAAAAATAACTCCGAGTATAAATAACAATATCTTGTAAGGAATGATCAAAATTAATAAAATCATCAGCAAAAAGTTCGTATTTCATAGATATTTTCCAAAGTAAATTGTGTTTGATAAGGTTATATTTGATGTAATCATAGTTGCATGAACCAGTAAATTTGAGTTTACATATGGCTAAAGAAGAAAAGTTGCCATTACTAAGATAGTGATAGGTGCATAGATGTTAAAGAAGCATACTGCATACAATCTCATGAAGACAAATAAAAGTAAGATATCCAGATCCAACAAGTACTGCCTCCCTTTTGTCAGCCTTGATCCTGGATCAAGCATATGGAGGATTTTAAATGGCTCAAGATCCAAAACTAAGTAAAAATAAATAGTGCTCAGTCCAAATTTGTAGCAACACCAGTCACACAAACATTGATATCTCCATTGCAGATGATACATACAAAAAACAATATTTCAATTCCAGTAATATAATGTACTTATGTACATGACTTCTGTAACACATTGACGAAGATTATTTATTGTGCAGGCCCTATATCTGCTAATATTTTGATAGTGAACTCAAAATTTTCAAAAGCTAACTTTGAACTATTTTTTGGCCAATCATCTGAGACTTTGACAGCTACATGGTTCCCTTCAGAGTCTAGAATAAGAATGCTTTTCACAAAGGGATTGAATCCTATATTTAAGACAAGATTAAAAACAAATATATTGTGGATTGATAGAATAATACATCTTATTGAAAGACCAATTCTCAGCATTTGGTTAAGCTTGATATGATTTTCCTCCAACACTAACTAGTTGGTGGGAGGTGCAGGGCTTGCCACAAATCTTTTAGCTTCTTGGCAAATAGGACCTAGTGTTATATAATCCTTTTGGACCAGTTCAGTTGCTAAATTAACAAATAAAGTCAATGATTTTATATACTACACACACCCCTCCCCAAAATTCAACCCCTTTGTTCTTTAAGCACCAATCAGTTCCATGTATTTGATGGTCAAGGAGAAGCTCCATGAGCAATTCGGTTTGTTGGTCATAATAATCATCTCCAACTCCATGAAATTAATGGGTTTTAAGATTTAACCACAAAATTCTTACATAAAATTGTGAATGTTAAGATGTGAAAAAATTGTGGACTCCTTTTGCACCCTACAAGACAATGCTTAAAAATAATATTTTGTTGGACTCATCCCATTTTGGGCCAGTTTGGTATTGCTGTGAGAAAAAACAACTGTGAAGTAAAGTCAGCTGTAAAGTAAAGCAGTTGAGTGTTTGATAAACTATGTTTTCAAAAGTGCTGTGAGTGCAAAAAATAATATCAAAGTGTTTGGTAAATGTTAATGTAAAAGTGTTGTGACTGTGTATAATTACTAAAATGGACATGATGCTAAAAGTGTATTTTACTTATTTTTAAAATTTGTGGCTCCAAATTTTTGTTAGCATTAATTTTTTTTAAGAACAACATTATTAAATAAGTATTCCTATTATTTTTTTAAGTATATTATAATTTTAATCGTACAAATAAAATATCATAATTAATTATCACAATATAAAATATAACTAACAATGAACATATTTTTTAATTTAAAATTAACAAATATAAATTGTAGAAATCAATAAGGGTAGTATGGGTAAAATAAAATATTTATTGTTGTTGTGATTCACTGCAGTTTTCAAAAGCACCTAGAAACCTGCTTTCTGTTTTTGCTGTGAGAAGTTGAGAATTGTGGGAGAAAGCAGTTTTTTATTTTTTTACCAAACACCAAAACTGCTGTAGGTGATTGAGAATTGTCATCCACAGCAGCTTTTGGATCCTTCACCGCAATCCCAAACAGGGTCTTTATTGTTATCCGCCTTTATTGTTATCCACTAACTTTGGAGCATACTACAGCTCTTATGGAAGGGATCTAAATTTCTACCCAGGAAAAGATTAATGCAGAATGCAAGATTTTATTGATAACTTGACTGACTTCATTATTATTATTATTAAAAATCTTGTTTCATTGCCACTAAATCTTCAGTCAATTAAAATGGGATGGGGAGAGTACTTTGTAAGATCAAAGTAGACATTTGCATCTTCATATCAGGGTTTCAGATCTTTTAAGGTCTCAACCACCACATAAATAAAAGATACACATCAAAGCTGCATGTGATACTCCAAAATGCAGAAGACACTAGCTAGCATAACTTGAAAATTAACAGTGTGCTCAAACAAAGCTCAACATATAAAACCAATCCGAATTAAACTTTCTCTATAATAAATTCTCAAGGTAAGACAATAGAGAAAATAAGAAGTACAACGGAAAACCTAACTGAAACAAAATAATGGAACCTGTGGCACTGAAAGTCTGCAACAGGCTTCCTGGAACAAAATGTCGAAATTGAGAAATTGAGAAAAGAAGGCGCATACCATTAAGCAGTTAGATATGTTTGACAACATAAATTGAGAAAAAAACAAAATGGCGAAAAACATTAAATAGTACTTTCAAAACAGGATAAGAAAATCTGCCTCAAAAAGAAAAAGGGAAACAAAATGAGCTCCTCAAAGAAGATCGGCGACATTTGATGGCAGCTCCTCAATGATCACGTTGTAAAACCTCTGAATGTCAGACAGCATTCTCTCATCATCCTTAGTCACAAAGTTGATAGCAACACCCTTTCTTCCAAACCGTCCACTTCGTCCAATACGATGAAGGTAATTTTCTGGTTGAGTCGGCAAATCATAATTTATTACAAGAGAGACTTGCTGCACATCAATACCACGAGCCAAGAGATCAGTGGTTATCAGCACACGGGAAGAGCCAGAGCGGAATTCACGCATAATAATATCACGAGTGTTCTGGTCCATGTCACCATGGGTAGCAGAGACAGTGTGGTCACGGCTTCTCATCTTGTCAGTAAGCCAGTCCACTTTGCGCCTTGTATTAACAAAAATGACACTCTGGGTGATGGCCAGGGTCTCATAGAGATCACAAAGTGTCTCAAGCTTCCATTCTTCCTTATCAACATTGACATAAAATTGCTTGATACCCTCAAGGGTGAGCTCATCACGCTTTACCAAGATCCTCACAGGTTTGTTCATAAACTTCCTTGTGATTTCAAGGGCTTCTGGTGGCATTGTAGCAGAGAACACCCCAACCTGAACTTTTGATGGCAGAAGCTGGAAAATGTCATAGATCTGACAAACAAAACATCGATGTTAAGACATTAAAGGTCAAAGGGGCATTTAACTTTAAAATACCAGATCAAGAGAAAACAAAGAAATATCCAAACCACCAAAGTAAAGGGCAAAAAACATCATCTTCATGCATAATAACAAACCTGATCCTTAAAACCCCGAGAAAGCATTTCATCAGCCTCATCCAATACAAACATCTTAATGTAATCTGGGCGCAGTGACTGCCTCCGCAACATGTCAAATACACGACCAGGAGTTCCTACAACAATATGAACACCAGCTTGAAGAATGCGTTGATCCTCACGAACACTTGTCCCACCCACACAAGCATGAACCTTCACTCCAAGATAGTCACCAAGTGCTCGCATAACCTTCTCAATCTGCTGTGCCAACTCCCGGGTGGGTGCCAAAACCAAAGCCTGGCACTGGACCAGACCGTAATCAAGTTGCTGCAAAATTCCAGAGCAAAAAGTAGCGGTTTTCCCAGTTCCAGACTGAGCCTGCTGAATCACATCAAGACCCTTGCAGAAAGGAACAATTCCCCTTTGCTGAATTGCAGAAGGCTTCTCAAAACCTTCAAAACAAAAGCAAAATTATACACTTGCAATATCTAGGTAAAGGTAAATATGATGATATGTAAAAAAAAATTAACATTAATAAAGTCTTTGATAACGTGACCTACTAAAAAGTCTAATAACTCAAAATTCAAAAATTATAAGAGAACATTACCAAACAAAACAATGGATTCCTAGCCACTAGGATAAATTATGACAACTTCACAAGATAGAACTGTGTCAACGAAAGGAACAAAACCACATAATAAACCCAGCTACACATACCATAAGCATAAATTCCCCTCAGAAGATTTTCTTGCAATCCCATGGAATCAAAACTGTCATAAACCTCATCGTATGATGTGAAGAACTCTTGTCCATCAGTTGAGAGTCTACAACAAATTAAATTTCAATTACATTAATGGTGACATCAAATAATAAGCATTGATAAATTAGCTACAGACAACAGCACCACAAACTTGACAAAAAGTATATAAAGGTCACCACTGAGCAAGAAACTTACAACTCATTCATTTTAGTATCATATTGTTTAGCATCAAACTGCGAACCTTCAGGAGCAACACCTGCCATATCTGTAGACAGAAAACCATTTGCAACAATAAGATTCAATAAACACCAAAAACAAACCATTTTCAAGCCACAAAGGTTCTGGGGTACACAAGCAGAACATGAGGCAGATCATTTACTACCATGCACTCATAAACAACTCCCTAAAATAAAGATGGAATTTCAAAAGCTTACCAAAGATGGCTTAAAGAATATTTATTGGGCATGATGTGACAGAAGAGCCAAACTTGTTTACCAAAAAAAAGGACTACAATCATTAACTCCTGTAATACACAGGGAATGAACCCCAGAAGCAAACAGACACCACTTTGCCCACTCCCCCAAAGCTCAACAAGACTCAAGCACTTTCATATCTAACAAATATTTTGACTACCCGTAACAAATAATAAAACTCTTTATCTGAGAATGAGAAGATAAAACTGAAAGTACTGAACAAATCTGCTGTAAGACACAAATTGGGAAACAACAATTTTAGCCACCAACAATATATCTTTTAGTCAAAATAGCTAAACACAAATAATAAACTTATCCCACCAATTCCCATAAATCATGATTTTCTAAACCGTATAGGTTTAAATATAAAAGTATGGCATTGCAACATCAAACTAAGACACAGAATAACGAAAGAAAACATATATACAGTGGACAGAGCTTCCTAATACTTAATTCACCATTGTCATGCGCTTACATGATAGCTCCACGAATAGATATCAAAAAAAAAAAAACTAATAGGTTGCCGCCAAAACTGAATAAATCATAATTGATTATTCAAATTGCTTACTGAGACGCCAAAAAAAAGAAAAACAAAGACAAAATCTTTATGGTACTTTTTAATTGTTTTCCCCCTAAAATTTCTTAGCAACCAAACAGAGCACCATTAAATTCCCCCATCCGCAAAATAAAAAGAAAAACAAGAACTTGCACATAAATCAAGCAGATCGATCCAGATATCCCAAGAACAATCAAACACACGCAGATTCATTAACAAAACAAAAAACTTCACCAACAAAATCAACAAATTTTATTGTATATACATTAAAATGAGAGATAGAGATATAGAGAGAGAAAGCGAAACCTGCTGGTGTTGATGAGAGCGCTAGAGAGAGAACAATAAAGAGAGAAGAGAATAGTTGGTTGCTAAAAGAGAGCTAGGGTTTCCCAAACTCCTCGGATCTGCGCCGTGGAGTTTGAAGGTAGGCGAATGTTAAAAAGAGGCTGTGTTTATACTCTCTCACTCTGTTTTAGGTTTTAGGTTTTGCTTTTTCCCACCTGAAATTCCAAATATGCCCTTGGGCTTCTTCTCTTATCGCTACTCCTGGGGCCCGTTTGGTCACTTGGGAACTTTGGTCTTACAAGTAAAAGGAAAATTTGGCAAGTAATTTACCATTTACCACTTAACATGTGGGGATATTTATTTATTTAATCATTTTTTTGGGTCCAATTGGGAGTATTTTCTTTTATCTTTTTTTCTCAAAGGGATAATTATCTTCTAAATTATTGTCTAATGTGAAATTAATTTAATCATGACTTTGACAATTTAGTATTAGCTAAAGGAACTTTAAATTAAACAAAGAATTCTACATGCTTAAGAAATCTTAACATGTAGAATCCTCTATTGTTTATGAAAACTTGTTTATAATGAGTATATCAGTATATACATCATCCATCTCACTTAATTGTTTATAAAAAATTTTCTATAATAAATATATATATATTCTCTCTCTCATAATATCTTATACATTCATCACTCTCACAAAATCTCTTGACGTGTTAAATACGTGACTGCATATTTGGAGAGAGAAAATTTACACATTTTTTTACATGCTAGTTTTTCTTATTATTTATGAGGTCATGTACTTTTATTTGAGAGTGTGACACATTACGCTGAAGTTTACCCAACCTTACCTATGATAAAATGATACAAATGAAAATAAGTGCAAAAGGTCAAATTCAAAAGGAAAAGCCATATATTCTCATTAATTGGGTAAAGATATATGGACATATTCAAGTATTCAACCCAACAAAATATTGAGTTTTAGATAAACATGAAGCATAGTGGAGTTTGAAAGAATAGGACCAATTTGGGATGTAGCCTTTTTTGTGGCAAAAAAGAAGATGAAATAGGAAAAAGCTTGTAGCTTTCGGCCACCACAGTGCCATTGTCATTTTATTTGAGTGGAGCCCATCTTGGACTATGTCCAGCCAAAAATTGGTGCCAAGCCAACATCAACCCACCTCAAATCCAAATCGGATTCCACTTTGGATTTCCTGGTCCACTGATTTTGGGCTTCCAAGAAACCTAACCAAATGAAGCTCTTATGCTGAAACTCAGCGTTTTATGATCTCACGCTATTTTATCTCATGCTATCCTTGTTGATCATCATTTCAACGGATAAGATTGACTGAAGCCAGGTGCAGTCCCTGCTTAATGAATCTCACCGAATCATAGTCTTTGCTTAATGAATCTCAATGAAAGGTAAATTCAGTGTTTTACTCGTTGACGGTGATCATGGATAAGAACCTTTTTAGCCAAACATCACTTCACGGTCGTAGTCTTTTTCTGTAGTCTTTTGTTCAATTATTATTATTATATACTATCAAATTATCGATCAATCATCAAACAACATTAGCAAATTTTTATAAATATTTTATTATAAATATCACACACATACAAAGTAGGTTTAATTACTATATTAATCTAAGTTTTCAAATTTATTATTAAACATATTTTCCACAATATTATTGAAGTGGTTTAATCTTTTGACAAAAAAGTTGTATAATCTAATAAAAAGGTATGAAGAAAATGTTAAAAAAATGTACAATTAGTGTTTTGAAGAATGTTATGTGGCTTTTTTCTTTGTGCCTTATCTCTTATTATGTTAATTCCGCAGTATAGTTTTATGATCAAATAATTTATTTTATAGATCATCATTTAAATATTATATATGTAAAAAATTAACTAAATCAAAAATTATATTATTCAATAAATAGATAGTGAATATATATGTTATCAAAATTGTTTATTTATTTGCTAAACAATTTTTAATATAGTTAATTTATTATAGAAATGATCTTTACAAGGCGACTTAGAAAATGACGATTCTAATCACAAAACTACACTTCATAATAAACATGAAAAGAGAAAAACTACAAAGAAAAAGGCACGTTGCCTTCCTCTAATATTTTATTTTTGATTTAGAAAAGGGATGGAACTTGGATATTGGATGTACAATTTCATGGCCTTTCTAATTAGACTCCTCAATAACTGTCTTCCTCTAATATTTTATAGAAGCTTTATTAATAATAGTACTAATATGTAGGGTTGGGTAAAAATACCGAAATATCGAAAAATACCGATATCGTACCGATTTTATATCGAAAAATACCGATACCGAAAATATCGATAAATTCGGTAACGGTATTAGTTTACAAACCCGGTATCGACGGTATACCGATACCAACTGTATATTGAAAAAGTATAATTAAAATAATTCATTTTTATACATTTCTATACTATACTAGTATACCCTAAATATAAAATACTTAGTATTACCTTTCTATATAATTTATACTTTTATATAATACATTTCTAATTTTCTATAATTTATATCAAACATATATAAATTTATAAACCCTAAACCTATAACTTATTAACTTATATGTTTTTTAATTTATATAATACATTTTTATATAAAAACTAATTAAAAATACCTTTAACCCTAATATTATACTAAATTATAAACCCTATATAGTATATCTGTATATGTATATGATATCTCATATTAAATTACTAATTTATATACCCTAATAGTCTAATACTATAAATTTATAATTCATAGATTCATAGTTGGTAACTTAGAGTTTGGTATATAATATATAGTATAATACTATAATATGGTATAATATGGTATAATATGGTATAGTATAGTATAATATGATAATATTAGTAATTTAGTATATTGTATAATATGATATAATAATAACAGTAATGCTACACTTACCACATTTTTATACCACAATTTCATACCATCTTACATGGCATTCATACATTGGATACTACAAATTAAAAAATAAAACTTAAAAAAGAAAAAAGAAATACATATCCAGTAAAATAATGACACATCAGGTGGGATACAAATGTGGGAAAAAAAATGTGGGACAACTAGCATTATTGATAATAATAATATAGTAAAATATGGTATAATATATTAATATTAATATGGACTATGGAGTTATGGACTATTTATGATTTATGTAATTACGTCAATCATAAATGTATAATATGGTATAATATATTATTATTAGTATATAGTATTAGCCATTTAGCCTAACAGCCCTATTAGGTATATGACCTATACCATATACCCTAAGGTTTAGAAGATGATATAAATTAAAAAACAAGTAAACTATTAAGTTATTGATTATATACTATAAATTATAAAAAAATATGTAATAAAAATAAAAAACTCCAAACCCCAAAGTCCAAACCCCAATTGAAATTTGAAACCCCAAAATACCCTAAACCCTAAGCCCCAAAATCCAAACCCTCCCCTGCGCACACCCAACTCACTGACTTCTCTCTCTCTCTCAGGCAACACTCCCCTGCTCACACCCAGCTCCACCCAAGTCCAGCCCCTCCGGCCATTTTCCTCGACAACCCAAGATCATCGACGAGTTGTTCGCCGGCGCCAACCCCCTCATACCAGTCCCCTTTGTTAGCCCGCAACCCACCTCTGCACGCACAGACCTCAACTACCCAGCCACTTCGGCCACCGCCCGACCAGAAACTGACCACTGTATGAGTCCCCTTTGCTAGCCCGCAACCCACCCCTGCACGCACAGACCTCAACTACCCAGCCACTTCGGCCACCGCCCGACCAAAAACTAACCACCAGCGAGATCCTCTCGCTGGCGCCGACTCCTGCAGAACCCTCTCCACACCAACCGACCTTTGTGCACGCGAAAACACCAGGAAACCACCTCAGACCACCGCTCTCTCTCTCTCTCTCTGTTGTAGTCGACACCGCCACTCTCCGACCAATACCGAAGTGATTGGTTACCGACCCATATCGGTCGAAATTCGGTATGGGTGTTTCGGTACGGTTACCGTACCGAACCCACCCCTAAAAATGCATATTACTAATATGCATTTTGTTTGGTACGAAAATATAGTATACATAATAATAGAAAATGTACTTATAATGACAAATTTGCCCATCAATTATGCTTAAAATTGCAGAAGAATAACTCTATTTCCGCTTCTTTTCCACCATTTCCAATAGCACCTATGACCCACCCGCCTCTTCTACTTCTCCGATGCTTCTCTCCTGAGAAACCCTAGATCGAGCGAGCTCTGAACAGATCGGCTCCAAGTTTTACTCTCATACCCAGAAATTTGAGGTAATATTTCATCCCTTTTTTTTGTATTTTTTTTTTCAAAGTATTTAACTTCTGGTTTGTTGAGTTCGGAAAATTATACCAAAGGGCATATCTTAATTCATAGTGCTGAATTGGTAAAATTGATAAGCTAAATTGGTCAAAATTTCTGCTGAATTGGTAGTTAAACGGTGTGTCTTGGTGATTATTGGGAATTTTTATGCTCATCTTGCTGCTTAGATATTGGAGTTATGCTGTTTCCTATATGCATTGTATATGCGATGTTTGGTTGCCGAGAAAATTGAGGGAATGCAGGGGAAATCAAGTTTCCAATCGATCCAGAAAATATTGGTTTTCTGAATCTAGGTGGCCTTGCTGCCTTGTATTGGCTTCTTTATTTTCTGCTTGGTTTCTAGGAAGATTGAGCCAAGAAAAGAAGAAAATAAAGAAATTAAAATTTTGTTTCCTATTGTGTTTGGCTTGTTGAAAAGATAAAACAGGATGGAAATGGAACCAATTTCAAGTAACCTAAATAGTTATTCTGGTTTGTTTGAATTGGATTTCTTTTCAACTTTTTTAGCAACAAGTGTTTGTGGCTTGTTAGAAATTATTGTACTTTACTAATCACTCGTACAGCTTGAAGTTTTTTTATTGGTGCATTACTTGAATTTGTATTCTCTTTATTTGGATGAAGTATGCCTGTACTCGGACGAGGCACTGTATTCTTGTTATTGTGCATCCTTGTAAAAATAAACTTACTTTATTTCCATGTTTTCTTGCTACTGTATGGATCAATATGATTTCTTCTTCTGTAGCTGGTTTTATTATTTTTTTAGCTTTTCCTGCTCTTTTCTCCGTGCATTTATAAACCTGATTGCAAGTTTTGTTATATTTCAGTACTCCTAGAGAAATTGACAATAAGATAGGATGTTACTGTGCTGATTGTTCCCTAGGTCTTTCCAAAATTGGGAAAAAAGAGAGGAAAATAAAGTCCCTATCCCAATTAAGGTCAAATATAGTTTTGTTACAACACTTGAGTGGAGGTTTTTGCTATAATGTAAAATAGAGCAAAAGAAAATTTCTATTTGACTAATGAAATTATTTACTTTGCTGTCTTGCAGGCTGACTTTAAATTAGTTCAAAATGGTCGATAGCAACACATCTTCTGGAACACCTGAAGACACTCCAAACCCCAACCCTGATGGAAATGCACCTTCTGAGAGTGACCTTACGCTTGATTCTCTAGCCCGAAAGGTTCAAGAATCACTCTCTCTTGGAAAGAGACATAAATTTTGGGAAACCCAACCTGTCGGTCAATTCAAGGACCTGGGGGACAACAGTTTGCCTGAAGGCCCAATTGAAGACCCAACACCATTATCTGAAGTCAAACAGGAACCCTACAAACTTCCCAACCTCTATGAATGGATCACATGTGATATGGATTCTGAAGAGATGTGCGCAGAGGTCTATAACCTTCTTAAAACTAACTATGTTGAGGACGATGAGAACATGTTTAGATTTAACTATTCAAAGGAGTTTCTTAGCTGGGCTCTGCGCCCTCCAGGTTATTTTAGGAGTTGGCACATTGGTGTTCGTGTGATAAGTTCAAAGAAGTTGGTTGCCTTCATTACTGGTGTTCCTTCTAGAATCCGGGTCCGTAATGATGTTGTTACCATGGCAGAGATTAATTTCCTATGTGTTCATAAGAAGCTTAGAACAAAGCGACTTGCTCCTGTTATGATCAAAGAGGTGACCAGGAGGGTTCACTTGGAGAATATATGGCAAGCAGCTTATACCGCTGGTGTTGTTCTCCCGACGCCTATATCAACTTGCCAATATTGGCACAGATCTTTGAATCCAAAGAAGCTGATTGATGTTGGATTTTCTAGACTTGGTGCAAGAATGACAATGAGTCGAACAATCAAACTTTACAAGTTACCAGAGTCAACAGTCACCCCAGGGTTCAGAAAAATGGAGCTCCACGATGTTCCTGCAGTTACACGGCTACTTAGGGAATATTTAAGCCAGTTTGTTGTTGCACCTGATCTTGATGAAAATGATGTGGACCACTGGCTACTTTCAAAGGAAAATGTTGTGGATAGTTATCTGGTTGAAAGTCCTGAGACTCATGAGATCACTGATTTCTGCAGTTTTTACACTCTCCCTTCATCTATCCTTGGCAATCAGAACCATTCGATTCTAAAAGCAGCTTATTCCTATTATAACGTTTCAACAAAGACTCCTCTGCTTCAATTGATGAATGATGCTCTTATTGTTGCAAAGCAGAAGGATTATGATGTTTTCAATGCGTTGGATGTCATGCAAAATGAATCATTCTTGAAGGAGCTGAAATTTGGGCCAGGTGATGGGAAGCTTCATTACTATCTTTACAATTATCGGTTAAGAAATCCATTGAGACCATCGGAGCTTGGGCTTGTGCTCTTATAATCTGAGAATTTCTATTTGGGCGTCAATTAGGAGCCACTTTAGGGAAAATTTGCCACTTTGGGCATCAATAATTGTAAGGTTGCATTGTTTGTGGGAATCCATTCCTTCAGATCTTAGATTTCGTTCTGCCAGCCAAGCAATTTTGTGATCATTTCTTTGCTAGAATTTATGCTGTTGAGACTCGAAGAAGACTGGAATGTTGGCAACCATTTTTGTTATAGAACATTTAGCTCATCCTTTTGCCGATGTGCCTAGTCCCTACCAGTTCATGACCAGTGTGAGATATGTTCTTACTTTTGAGATATGCTCTGTCACTCTGTGGATCCACTTTGATGATGATGAGATCTGTGGGTCGACTTTGATGGATCGTACACATCAGAAATCAAGATATTTAAGACCAGAGAGCTTGATGATGAGACTGTTTAGTCCATATCTTTGACCAGTATTCTTTATTCTCATTCTTATGGTTTTATCTTATTTGGTTCCCTTTTTTTTTTTGCCAATATTTGGTCACTTTCTAATTTAATCTGAATCACCCGATTGCTTATATATTGTTCGAGGATCTAGATTACTGTACCTTTATCTGTTGAAATTAATTTATCATCCAAGGCTACCTAGTTGATATAAATTTGAATGGTACTATAATTATGCAAGACCACAAATTAATCTTGCAATAATCGTTAGATACCGGGATCAAATTTGTTTTACCCCGGCAAGAGATGGAATTATGGTTGCAATGTATGTAGAATGAAACCTGAATTGAGGTAGATTTTGAGCCGTGAGTGCCCTAGTGGACCCAAATGTACTCCCTTATGTGTTCAATCCAAAATAAGATCATTTAAGAATTATGACCAAAACTAATATTTCTCATTTTGAACACTCACAAGAGTGCAGGGCAAGCTGAGAGTGGAAGACAAACTAAACTAATATTTCTCATTTTGAACACTCACAAGAGTGCAGGGCAAGCTGAGAATGGAAGACAAACTAAGGAGGAAATATTGTTGCCCTAAAACTAAATATACATTTGGAATGATATCATCGTCCAAATTCAAGAGACTCTAACCATGCTTCTGCATAAAAGCAGAGAGTAAACTAGGAAGAATCCAGGCACGCTTGAAACACCATTGAATTTTCTTTAACAACCCCCCCCCAAACACCAAACAAATACTAACAGACAACTTTGTTAATCTGATCTATCATAATCGCAAATGGAATTGACTTGTGCTATAACTGAATGCTAATGCATTTCATGAAAGTAAATAGCTTAAATCAATGAATTTACATACACATTCTACAAGTTACAAGGAATCCACTAATCAAACTTACAATCGATGACCTAAGCCAAGAGGACAACTTCACCACGTGAACCTGCAAGATTAAAACCACAGATATGAATGTAAGATGCATTGAGATAAAGGAAAGACCGACAATGACTCAAGTAAGCATAGGTGTTTCTGGCATTACATTGTTCATAAATCTCTTTCACTAGCAGTAGCATAGACTCGGTGTCTTCTGCCATCTTTGAAATTCTGTCTGCCTCCTTCACTGCTTCAGCAGCCAAAAATGATTTGTTTTCAGCATCAGCAACTTTATACGCAGCACTATCAGCTGCATCCTGCACTGTTTCAGCAGAGGTCATCAAACCAGAATTCTGCAACTGCCGTGGCCTAACATCCTTTTGTTTTGGAGTAGGTGTTTTTGTTCCCAAAACTACCTCTTTTTTTATCTTGTAGCCATTTGGGACCTACATTTGGAGGCAAGGATCACTCAGACTATATTTTGTATCATTCAGATCGTAGTATAAATTGGAAGCAAAAGTTCACATGACAGAAGCGCTCAGCATACTTTTAAAAGAGAATGTTGGAAGGATATTAGAACATCAAAGGTTTAACACATGGTGGGATTTGACTTAAGACTATAAGATATTACGGAACAGTTGAGAAATACAACCAGATTGGTCTCATCGATTCAAGCCTTCGGTCTTCCAACAAGGTTGGTTATGGGCATATATGCAATAAGTGAAAACAGAAATTATTACTGAAAAAGAAAAATACAACTTGTAAAACTTCATACTGAATAAAAAAAAAAAAGAGATTTTTAAGATGTGACAGCAACATCATCCATTCACAGCAGTTTTGTCATCACAGTGTCATCCCAGAGGAACACAAACCAGAAAATTGGTTTCAATTATGTCATTTTGAATGTGGCACGCCTAAAGCGGGAAAAAAAATGGCATTTACGAAAGAAAGAAAATTATCATCAGATTTACTTTCAACATAAGTATTAGAAAATCATATACCTTTTCAATTTTTCCTTGTGAAACAAGCCTTCTCAACCTTGTACCCAATAACCTTCTGAAATTTTGTGGAGCAGGCTCCTCATGCCTTTGCTGCAGTATGTGGATCAAGACAGTCACCATCTTTCTTGTACTAAGATGAAGTTTAAAAAGACAGCTAGAGATTAATTGCTAACTCAAAACTATAAGTGAGAGGCAAGGAGCGTCAGCAACTGTGGCATGCTGCTCAGATAAATGAATATCAAATCAAATGGGTAGCTTACAGTAGATTGTGAAATACAAAGGAGCAGATATAGAACTATTTATGATAAAGATATGGACATACTCTTGACTTTGCATATTTCCACTCTAAACCTGGAAGCTTTACACTGGTTGAGTTTTTCATTAGTTCATACAACAAAATTTTTGATTCCGAATATATATATTGAGATCAAATGACTCATGCAAATGCAGGATTCTATCATCATAATTCCTTTAAATTTCAGCAGTGGATTCCCAAGTCCCAACCATGCTCAGGACATTCCATACCTAACACAGCTACTTCATAATAGATATATTTTGTATGAGATATGAAAATAACACATAGCAAAAGACCTCCATCTGACCTCAATAAAGTTAAGAATGGCACCTATATCAGATCCATTCGTATCTTTCATTGCCGAAAGGGCCTCGAAAATCATTGCATTGTACCTGTTGAAAATTATTTAAAAAAACGGATCAAGTATCCTATGAAGATACCTTAAACAAAAGCGGTCTTCAAAGTCTATCCAACAGAATAATTTTTGAATAAATAGCAGGGTTGCAGCTTCCTGTAAATGGTAATGGGAAAAACACACCAACTAGAACAAACTAAATTTCAATGCAAGTCACAAAAGAGAGTGCTTCTATATTATATCAAAGTGTTGAGTCCAATTAATTAGCTCATATTACTGTCAATCTTCACTGTGTCCTCCTACTGTACTATATCATATTACATAAAAGGTCAAGGGTGGCTGTAGCTTAAGAAATTTGGGCAGGTATGACAGTTCGTTTTCTTTCAAAGATCTCTAGCATCCCTGAAATTGTGTTTCAACCCAAGTTAAGAGCATCCTTAAAAGGAGAATATATTTCAATCTTAATCCAAGTTGTCTGGAAATAGGAAACATTGAAAGAGATCTTATTAGCATGTTGGGATTCAGGAATATTTCTCTCAATCTTATGGCACCTATAATCTAATACATTTTATATGACATACCATACATTTCTAAACAGCATTTCTATTTAAAGACAGTCAACATCACGCTTATTTAAAATGGGATTTCGGTCAAAAGAAGTGCTATCAATCATATCAGAAACTATACTGAATATGACAATGTTTCAGTGGACTGACAACACAAGGATCAGGAAAACACACCGTGGAGCATTCTTCCCATCTGTGGCGCTATTAGAAGCCTCATCCACAACAGCATCAGGAGATGCATTACGACGAAGTAAATCATCAGGAGATGCAGTAAGGCGAAGTGGAGCAGCAGGAGCTGAGTATTGAACAATGGACTGCTGGGCAGCCGCCACAACATTCTTTATCTTAGGATTCCTTAGTTTTTCCTTGGAACCTTGTCCGGAAGTACTGACACTCAAGTTCCTCCATTTATCCTGATACACCAGCAGAAATGAGACAAATAAACAGCAATACATTTATGGGTTACTTTGATTCCATAAAGCTTAAATGTAGCAGGAAATACAACTATAACATACACATACAATATACAATGCATGCATATGGGTGTGTATCAATAGCTCTGGTCAAGCTCAGCAGCAATTGGGTCTGGGAGGGCTAGGGTTCCTAAGTAAGCAATTACATGTTTCCGAGAAATTCAATGAATTGCCAAACAGTTCAACCAGAATCGATTCAGAAAGCACAAATTTTCTTTCATTTGTTTTCCTCAGAACCAAACAGAACCCACATTCTTAAAAATTACAGTACTGGGATTAACATGAATTTAAAAATTTAACCAAAAAAAAAAACAGAGGGAAATGCCGAAAGACTTTGAATTTTTTTTTATATTTTTTTTTTATAAGAAGGGGGAAATAGTGAATTGGTAGTGGCAAGAGGTGTAAATAGGAGGGAACCTTGAGGTCGATGTTGGAGCGCTGAGTGAGGAAAGGGGCAAATTCGGAATCTTTGAGAATATTCTTCCATTTTCCCGGTCCGTGCTTTGCCACTCCAGCTAGCAGAGCTTCTTCCTCCTCCGCCGTCCACTTTTGCTTTTGGTTTCCCATTTTACCCTTCTCTCTGTCTCTCTCTATCCCTCCTCTCTGCCTCGGAGCTTTCTCTCTGTCTCTCTCTAAAACCCTCTCTCTTCCAGTCTTTCTCTCTCTATCTCTCTCTCTCAAAACAGATTTTGGTTTCCGAGGAGGGGAAGAGGACGACATCTGTGTCTCTCCCGCTTTCCTTGTCCTTTACCTTTCCTTTATTTTAATAAGCCCATCTATAAAGATCAATGCCTAGGCTCGGCCCACACTGTCACGGCCCAATGACTCTTTATGGATTCAGCGGCCCAATTCATAAGTATTGTTCCCATTACTTCTCATGTGTGTGAAAAGTTGAGAAGCTGGACGGTTCTACTACGTCATTATGATGACATGATAGAATCAACAACTCATAAGAATCCACGTGTTAATAATATGTTGTGTATTAAAATCTACAAATTTTTAATATATGACTTCTTATAAATAATTGAGCTCACCGTGTCAACATAATGACATAGTAAGACCATTTCACCCAAGCTCTTCTCATGAAAAGTTAGCCTCTAATAAGGAGAGAGATGTATACTAACGAGGACTACTAGGAATAGTAAGGATTGGTCAAGCATACAGCTTTTATATTTGAAGCCATGTAGGTTCAAAATGAAGATCTTAAAAGTTGGTCACTAATGGTTCAAAATCGGTTGCGATTACTTCTCATAGGTGTGAAAGTTAGCCTTTCCTAAGTAGAGAGATGTATATTGGTAAGGACTACTAGGGATAGCAAGGATTGGTCAACCATAGAACTTTCATATTTTAAGCCATGTAGGTTCAAAATGAGGACCTTATAAGTTGGTCAATAATGCTTCACTTAAATGTATTGCATATTGGGAAGTTTTTAAATGTTTAGTTGCTGTTGGAATAGGACCAACTTTTTCATAATACCCTCTAACCAATCACTAATATAAATGAGAACTTAAATAGGGTTTGAAAATTAATTGATGCATAATCATTGTTATAATAATCTAAGGATTTGAAAATAACTAATCATTGTTATTTATGTTAGATGCGGTTCGTTATGAAAATATTGTGTGGTTCATAGATGAGCCATATTTACTTTATCTATTGAAAATAATCTTTCTTGATACGAAACCTCTTTTGATATTATGCAAGATACCCTATTTAAATATTGTAACCCATAGTTTTTTTTAATAAAATATTATTTTATCAAGAGAAAATAAAATGTTAGATATAGTTCCTTAAGCACAAATGGTCAAATCTAACTGAATTCGACTTGGTTAATAACATTGTCTGACTCATTTGTAGAAGAAAAAAATATATTTATATTTGAGCTTAAACATGCAATTAGTTGTTGGAGTTGTGTGGCTCGACTCAAGTTATGAGTGTGATGGAGTTAATCCCACATCGAAAAAAGTGACACAAGAATTTATAATATATAAGTTGAAAATCCACTACTAATACTAATAGTACCGATGTATTTTAAAATAAAAGTAAACAAATTGAGAGGTTCATTGGGCATGTCCTTACTCGAATGGTGGACTTATTGGTACAAATAGAAATACAAAGGCCCATTTTGGTCATTTCAAGTTCAGTTAGTTCTTTAATGTTTTGATATAAACATGTTATTTAATGAATAAATCCAACATACACCATGTTGTTTTTTAATTTTATATATTTGTAGAATATATAATGTTAAATTGGCCTGTACAGAAAATAGAGTAGGCATGAATGCATGAGTAGCGACTTAAGTTGGGTAATTCCAGAAAGGCGGGCGCCTCCTACTCATCTCAACAAACAAACAAACAAAGCCCAGCCCAAACCAAAACCAAAACCAAACTCTCTTCTCAACACAAACTCCTCCTCCATTTTCACTACGCACACTGCACACACACATAAATTCACACAACTCAGTGCGATCTGTTTCGATCTTCGAACCCTAAATTCCACGGGTTCTCTTCGAGTTCACTAGTATCTAGTTGATCGGTTTGAAATCAAAAAATGTCTTACGCATCTCATATCATCCTCCACTCAAAAAAGGTGCGCCTCAATTTCACCATTTTGATTGTAATTTGCCTTTTGATTTGTATTGGCGCTTGATTTTTATTTGGGGCATTGAGATTCTCAATTCGAAGCTTATTGCGTTGATGGGTTTGTCGGTAGGCACTGTGTTTTTGCTGTGTTTAATTTGAATTCACAAATCTCGAATCTCAGCTCAGTTTCACATTGTTTATTTGGTTGTTATGGCTAGGTGTGCGTGTATATATATAAGGTAGTCCACTTTTAAATTTTATTCTCAATAATATAGGAATACTATACCCAGGTTGTTTTTAATTTGAATTTCACTAGTTTTGAAATTGTAGGGCAAGTATCGTGCTTTCGTGAATCTACATCTCCAATGCATATTTATGTTCATAGGTTTTTGAATTTTGTTCAAAGTTACCATGACTGCATTAACCAAATATTGTTTACAAGCTTACATTTCCCAGTTAAAATAGGCAATTATACAAAAAGGTATTACTCATTTTTTTTTGGGTGCTTTATGCCATTTACTTAAACATGTTTGAAGTATTAATTTATGATAATTATGGTTCAATATTATCTCATTGGTTATTTAAAATGTAATTTTGTACTATATTTGTGTTTACTGCAGTTAAGGAATGCTCCCAACTTACTCCGGCATGAGCATGCCCTCTTGGTTCGTTGGTTTTCGCATGATGCTCAACCCTCTACTGGTAAAAGAAATGGACTTTCCTAGTATTCTTTTTAAGGATTCTTGTCATACAATGTGCGATTACACAAGATATATGGTGTCTTTTGAAAGAAAGTAGCTGCTTGGAGTAATTAGTTATGCTCTTAAATGCTTCTAAAATTTTTTTTAGCTGATTTAAACAAACTCAATTTTTATCTCAGGTATATGGAAGATCCATCGTCACGATTATGTGCCTTCACAGAGAGAGGGAGTTCGTAGGTCTTTTAGCAGTAGCACTGTAAGTTCAGCTAGTTTCCATCATGTTAATATTGACATCTGTGAGATGGTTGGAGTATTTCTGTGCAAATTTCCAATCTTCTATCTTGGTCCTTTCACAATCTCTTATAATGAAATGTTTACCAGTGAACTTTGAATCAATTGTATAACACTATCACGTGTTGTGCTGTGTAGAAATCGTTCTCAGGTACATTAACCAGGGATACCTCAACGACAAAGAAACTGGGAAGTTCAATTTCTGGATCAGTATTGAACAAACAGTTTTCATGGTATGTTTACCTAGATTTTGTTAATTTGTATGTTTGCGGAGAATTCTTATTTGATACGTCTGCTTTTCCCCTACATCAGTTCGCAGGTACAATTGAGGAGAGGATTTTCATCTGATGCTGGTATGACTCTTGGTATTTTGGACCTCTCTAATTTCTTTATATATGTGTGTCATTTGGTACACATTGGCTTTTGCATCTCCTAGTATCTAAAGCGGCTTCAAAAATATAAGTTTCTAGCTATAGAGCCATCAGATTTCAAATAATTTGTTCATTGCTTTCTCAAACTTATCCATATCTAGGCTATTCATGCTGGTACTGGGAAGTGTATTATTGCTATCGATGATTGCGGCTTTGTGTGTTGGTTATTGTTTTCAGTTGGTAGTGCTTTTTCATAACTCTATTTTAAGACTCAAGGGCGGGCACAAGCCATTCATCTTCTAACTATGATTTATTTATTATTGTTTCCTGATCCCTGCAACTTTAGTTCACGGGGAAGTAATTTTTCTAATGTTATTTTATTTCTACTTATTGTGTGTGGGCGCACATGTGTGTATAGATAAACATTTGTGATCTTGTCTGTTCAGAATAATTGTACACCATGATTCGAAAAGCAATTGTGTGAAACTCTGATACAATGTGAATATGATGAACGTTTGTGTGATCCAGAAAAAATTGGAATTGCAGTGTTTTGCATCTCCTTTTGATGATCTTCTTTCTTTTTGTACTCTTTTGTTGATTTGGTCGTTACATTATCTTGAATCATATGATCATTTAACTCATCAAGGATCATGTGCAACATTCTTCAGGCCTTCCTCCACACCAAGAACTTGGAATGCCTTCTCTTTCACCTACTATGTCTGAGGTATGCACTGTTTTGAAGCTTATCAGAAAATCATAACTTTCCAAATTTCCTATTTCATTGACAGTCATTATTTTATTATATGCAGGGTAATATTGCAAGGTGGTTGAAGAAAGAGGGTGATAAAGTGTCTCCTGGCGAAGTGCTCTGTGAAGTTGAAACTGTAGGTTTTTGTTCTGTTTGGTTGTTAAGTCTGGAAATTGTGTAATAATGTTCATATTTTTAATTTATGTGTTTTTTGTTTTCCATGATGGAAAGCTGACATGTAATTTATGGTCACTTAACTGTTAAGGATAAAGCTACGGTTGAAATGGAATCCATGGAAGAGGGTTATCTTGCAAAGATTGTACAAGGCGATGGGACCCAAGGGATCAAAGTTGGTGAGGTATTGATTTTAATCAGCTGTAGGGGAGCTTGGATGCAGATGTTTATTTCATCTTTCTTTTGCATGCGGCTGTTGGTGTTTAACAATGGGAATAAATTAGACTGAACATAATGAAACATCTTGGCACAATCTCAGTACTTGCTAATGTATACATCTTTTGCATATAGGTGATTGCCATAACTGTTGAAGATGAGGAAGATATTGCAAAGTTTAAAGATTACACACCATCAGCATCAGGTGGCAGTGATGCTGCAGCTAAAGGGTCATCTGACTCTAGCCCGCCAACCCCGCCAAAAAAGGAGACAATTGAAGAACCAGTTACATCTCCAGAGCCAAAGGTTTCAAAGCCCAGTGCAGCTCCTACTTCTGAAGATCGTATATTTGCCAGCCCCCTTGCAAGAAATTTGGCTGAAGAACACAAGGTGTGCCATATAAGATGCTGTGACTGTTTGCATCATTTGATGGTAGGAAACAGTATTGTCATTGAGCTGTTTCTGACTACTGTGTTGATCTAGGTGCCCCTCTCAAGCATCAAAGGAACGGGTCCTGATGGACGCATTGTGAAGGCTGATATTGAAGAGTACTTGGGTATCATATCCTATTACCTACAATTTGTATTTAATTCTTTTATTACTCTTTGTTTATTTTCTTAATATTTTCATATTTTTATTTTTTCATTAAATTTGTCCACTACATATTTCTTCTGGTAGTTAATGCAGCTGTTTCTTAAAAATAATATTTGACCATTTTTTCTTCTTCATCTTCTTCTAATCATGTAGCTTCTCGTGGGAAGGAAGCTCCTGCAGCAGCTCCCAAGGCTAAGGGTGCAACACCTGCAGCATTAGATTACACCGACTTCCCTCATTCTCAGATACGAAAGGTATATTAGAAGTAATGATTATACTTGTTATCACAGCTAGTCATAATGAATGATTTTGAGGGGATGCATGGAATATTTACTGTGGAATTGCTAGGCCGATATCATCTGTACATTATTTTGTGCTTAGATTGGTATTGTAATATTCTTAGTTTCTCACCACAACAAAACCTTGGATCCTAAGCTCCTAAGTACTGGGGTCTAATACGTGAAGCGTGTTTGGCTCCAGCCTCATCAAGGCCATGACATCCCAGTTGCCATTTTTGCCTTTCTTCCACCCCTTCTTCTTGTTTCTTACTATTTTCTTGTCTTTGTAGCAAGTTTATATGAATTCATTCCTTCATATGCTTATTTTTTTTGTTGTACCTGAAGAACTGCTGCTGACAATTTTTAAACATGTTTCTTTGGTTTTGTCACTTACATTTTCCAAAGGTCTATTTATCTTTCTAATTGATTATCTCTGTTATTAACTTTTGAGTTGAATCTTTCTGAAGCTATTTTTCGTATGATTTTGGCAGGTCACAGCTTCGAGATTATTATTCTCAAAGCAAACTATTCCTCATTATTATTTGACAGTAGATACATGTGTAGACAAACTCATGGAGTGAGTATAAGTTTCTTGAACATTTCAAAAATTGAACTATAATGAATTACTTGCAATTTGTGAACTCTTGCTTTATCTGCAGGTTGAGAGGCCAACTCAATGCATTACAAGAAGCATCAGGTGGAAAGCGAATATCTGTTAATGATCTTGTAATAAAGGTATAAGATTCTTTCTGCACTAAATCTTTTGAGCGGCCAATTAGTGTAGAACTTTCCTCCATGGTAAGACCAATGCAATTTATGAGGTACTTGGATGCAGAATGAGAAAATGTATTCTAGTAATCTCTAGAATGATGAAAATCAAATCTTGTGATTACTAGGAGTTCTGGTCTGTGACAAAAGGTGTATCAAGGGAGATGAGTGATGAGCTCTAGAGATAACTAGAACCTGGATAAGTGATGAGTTCTTATAAGAGCGGATATAAATCAAGTATGCTGGAGATATAGGGTATCTTTTTCGACTGTACATTCACTCCAATATAACTGTTACTGCAGGCTGCTGCGTTGGCTCTTCAAAAGGTTCCTCAGTGCAATAGTTCATGGACAGATGATGCCATTCGCCAGTAAGTTTACTATATAAAAGTTTTGATTAGGGGCTGTTTGATAATGTTTTTGTTGTTAGTTAAAGATGGACAAGAAAAAAGGAGATAAAAGTGAGAAAAGAGTCATATATGTGAATGAGAGAGTAGTAAAAACAAAGAACCAAAAACTAAAATCAAGTTTAAAGATTTTAATTTTTAATATTTTATATTTTATATATTTAACTTTGTTCTCCCATATCTTTCTTCACCATCTCTTTATCCAAAAAAAAAAAAAAAAACTGAAAACCAAGAAAAAAAATGTTACCAAACATGCCTAAGTTGGCATATTGGGTTTGAAGTAACAATTACTCTTTGGTTTTTATCTTAGGTTTCACAACGTGAACATTAATGTTGCAGTGCAGACAGACAATGGACTCTTTGTGCCTGTCATAAGGGTGAGTGATTGGCTTGGTCCCATGCTGTTGGAATACTTAGTTATAACTTATAATAGCCGTTTACCTGAACCCACATGGTTAAATTTGTAGGAAGCAGACAAGAAAGGACTATCCAGGATATCTGAGGAGGTCAAGCAGCTGGCCCAAAGAGCCAAAGAGAACAGCTTAAAACCAGAAGATTACGAGGTTAGAACGACATTCTGTGTCATTTATTGCCTGTAGGTTGATGATAGCATTGTGGTTTTGATCTAAAGGGGTACTTGGTTTATACTCTTTGCAGGGAGGCACATTTACCGTGTCGAATTTGGGAGGTCCATTTGGCATCAAGCAATTTTGTGCCATCATTAACCCTCCTCAATCAGGCATTCTTGCAATTGGGTCAGGTAAGATTGGAAGTTAATGATGTCGTCTTTGGACCAAAATTATTTTTATATTAATTGTATTTTGTCCATGAGCAGCCGAGAAGAGGGTTGTACCTAGTTCTGGGCCTGAGCAATACAAGTTTGCTTCTTTCATGTCTGCAACGCTAAGCTGTGATCATCGTGTTATTGATGGTACGTCTATCTGATGTCTTTTAGGAATTGAAAATCTGCAACCATTAAGACTAGCTTTGTACATCTCTGAAATATAACAACTTAATGATGCCACTTGCTCTGGATTTAGGTGCAATTGGTGCGGAATGGCTAAAAGCATTCAAAGGCTACATTGAGAATCCCGAGACAATGTTGCTCTAAACAAACGGCTTTTTGATCTTCACTTCAAATAATTTTTTTTTCCCCTTGTATAATTTGTCAAGACAAGGGACTTGAATGATATCCCAGTTGCTCTCTGACTTTCACTTGGGCTTCGGATGATTGTATCACCGAGAAATTCATTTTGTAGTGTTCATTAATCCAAAGTTTTCATAGCTTTTGAAATAAAAGGGGTTGTTTGAGGCAACAGATTTCGAACTTATTTTTGCTCATGTAGAGTATAATGCCCCCCCGTTGTATGTGATGAGAAATTTGACTTTAACCTATGTTTTTTTCCCCTCAGATTATTGTGAATATTTGACAGATTTAAATTTGGCTATTCTGTTACTTCTTATATTCAATTTGTACATCTTATGATAATAGTATATCTTGTCTTAGCTGAGCACTCTTTATCTGCATTTGTGAGATACAAACACTTTGATCTGGTGGTCCGTGGAATCTATCCCTCGCCACTTTTATGTCCAAACGGAGTGGGACTGACCATAACCTCTTCTATGTCAAATAGGATATGTTTCCTTCATTTTCTTATTATACCCGATTCACTTTCCTATTATATCTCTATGTTACTAAAACCTAAACTAACACTAAAATTTCTCTCCCTACCCAACAATTATCTCACATCAATTCCCAACCTATTCAACCAAACTCTTCCCTCTGAAATCCAAGATACACACAACCAATCCCAATCGTGCCCAGCTTAGCTCAACCTTCGTTGTCGTCGCTGCTGAGGCAAACCATCACTGCCGGCGCAACCTCTCACTACCACCATCGGCCTATCAACCTCCCACTGCCGCTGCCGTTTGTTAATATTCTGAATTTTTCATCAATTAAGTAAATCAAACATTTTTTTTCTATGTTTTTTGGACAGATCTTTCATATTTGATGATAAATATGATATTTTTGTATAAATTTTAAAGATTGATTTGAGTTTTTTTGCAGTAAATGCGGGTTATGGGTGTGATTGTTGAAGGGATTAGTTTGGCATTGGTGTGCCGAATAAGATGACAGTATTTGGCACCCAACTACCGAATATATGTACTTTGTTCAGCACATCCCCACCGAATGAATTTTTTTTTGCTAAATATAACCATTCGGTGGAGGGATTTTGAATGGAGAAGACTTATTCGGCAAGTGTCCAGCGAATTAGTGTTCAATATTCGGTTGGCTACTGTCGAAAATAGTTATCGTGTTTGGTACTGGTTCACCGAACAAAACGCAAATCAACATTTTTCCAAGACGTCAGACATGAAAAATTTTAGAAAAATGAAAAATATATGCACACATATCTTATTTAGAGGCTCATAAGGAACGATTTCACCTTCAATTCGCCTAAAAACTTGTTTTGATGTTATGAGGTCCAAAATTATTTAGGGTTTGGTGTTTGATAGAAGGTGAGGTTGAAAGTGAGTTTGAGAGTGAGGTTGATGAAGGCTGAGGTTGTTGGGTATAGAGAGTTGGGTATGGAGAGAAAATTGATTTTTTTTTTAAATATAATTTGTTCTTAATAGTAATTTTATGGTGGGACATAATGATCTATTTATGTTAAAAGTAAGAAAAAAAAAATTGTTGGGTATGAATAAAATTTTCCTTCACTTTTTAGAGGTGGTTATAACTTTATAGGTCCACATACAAACAAGAATCTATTTGGTAATCTACAGTTGAGATCCCCCTAACCGAACCTTCTTTTTGGTGATCTCTCAATCTCAATCTAATAACATGATTCTTTTTTGTGATCTCTCAATCTCAGTCTAATAACATAATAACACATATGCTTTTATACTATCACATAATAATTTCTCTAATTTCAAGATAAAAACTATTTCTTGAGATGTTAAGTCAGCCCTTATTCCTGTTATAGTTAAGTTTTTTTCTCAACTGCAAAGTTGAGCGGGTTTTGATTGTTTTTGTTAAAATAAGTTGGGCATGTTTAGATTTTCAAACTTTTGAGGTTATTATTCTGTTGTAGTGCGCATAGGATTGGTCTTGCAGGTTTATCCCAGTCGGTATATGCAGCCAATTCAGGTTGGTTAGTTTCATTACAAGCTTTTGCAGTTCCTATTTCAACATTAAAAACCGCAAAGTTTGTTGTAGCCTAGTCACCAAGACTTGTACGGTCCCAAGACGAGAATAAGATACAAGAGAATTTTGAAAATAACATCTATTTATGTGAAATTCAATGTCCGGATTTATGACTCAAAGTTTGGCATATAATTCTAAAATTTCCTTGTTAATGATGCCAAACAAGGGAATTGGAGATTTTCATTTCTCAAATTCTGATTCTCTTTAATGAAATACCAAGTGCAATTTCTTCATCCAAACACACAGTAATAGAACTTGGAATCAGATAGTAACTAAAGCAGGATGCTAAAAGAACTAACTATACAGGAACCCTGACACAGATACCATGTAATATTATTTTCTGTTAGCCTTAACATTCACAAATTTCAAGTACAACACACATAAGGCTATCGAATAAGGCACCAAAAATGAAGGGGTGCTATAGTTGAAGATTGTGTTTTGAGAAATACTGCCAAAGTAATTGTTTAAGAATAGAGCACAAACTCTGTTAACCTACTTCCACCATCATATGAACTGAGAGTCGTTTTGGAGGTTGATGATTCAATCCTATTATGAAGTGTTACTTGTTGAATAAGCAGAATCCTAAGAATGGCTCCAAGAATTAGCATTGGAGTTGAGAAATTTGGCATCCTAGGAAGTGATAATAACATGCCAAGTGACAAAATTTATATCCTTTTTGCTCAACCAGGTTCAAACACAAAGCAAAAGCAATATGAAAAAACTACCATGGGGAGAAAATGTCAAAAGAATTTAGTGAGAAACCACACCTAATTGAATATAATTATAACAAAATCATAGCTTTAGTCAATGTGGCTGAAGTACGATATCAAAGTAGAGTTCATAACAAGGCGTCAATTATGAACCAATCTAGTAAATACATGCATGCATGTTGTTCAAAATTTCTCTACGCTGTTCCTCTCAGAACTGCAAGAGGCACATTTCCCAGTTGTGGTCTGTGTCTGGAAGTATGAAACCATCAACAGCAGGCCATACAAGTATCATATTATATTCATCCTAACCAAAATTTAACAACTTCCTACAAATAGGGTGCCCAAGATCCACATAGCTTCATCTCCCATCTATCCAAGAATTTCTACCATGAAAATATCAACACTAGAGAATCGTGTGTCTGCATACTGATAAGCTAACCATTAATATAACCAGTATTCCACAATGAGAATGCCAAAAGGTTGAACTCATATCATGCACTCTAACCAAAAGAAAAAGATGCATTGAACAATCATCGAAACAGGTTACCAACACCTAAAGGAACCCGTTTAAACATGTATTTAAATAAGTATATCAATATTTGGTCTCAATCCACATATCCCTTGAGAATGTTAAAACCAGAGCATGGATGAAACAAAACAGACATAATGAATACCACATCGACTGATAATTCCATTCACATCAATCATCGCAGAATCAAAACAAAATGACTAAATACATTGAATAGCACATGTGTGATGTATCAAAGATTGCAACTTTGAAAAATCATTGAATATACAATGAATACACATACGTCTAAATGCATCCCAATTATTCAATATCAGGATAATTCAGCAAATTACAATAGAATTTTTAACATGAAAACTAGTATGAAAGCATGTGCCTCCCATGCTAAAACTACTTGTTAATCAAGAAATAATTGTGCATTTAAAATTCCAAGCATAGCAACACCATCATCACGCATTGCCCATATATTCATTTATGGTCTACTCCGATTCCTAACGGGACTATCAAAATTGCCAAAACTAAGTAAAACAAACAAACCAAGAATAACTCCACTCACAATCAAAACAATCCTCCTCTCATATCGGCACGTAACGCTTGAGCGCCTGCTTCGCCGTGACAGCCGCGCCGACCAAGACCCCTCCGACTGCTCCCGCCACCGCCGCCGACCTCACGCCCCTCGCGGCTCGATACAACGCACCCGTGGCGAGCCCCGCCGCAGCGCTATTCCAAACGTCATCAGTATCTCTGACCGCCTGAATCCCACTCTCCATACCAGCGTAGATCAACCCGATCACGCCAAGCCGGTTTCCCCAGACCCGACCCGTGTGGCCCGAGGAGTTGAGGACCCTATTGACCCTGAGCTTGGTGGTGTCGCCGGACTCGAAGGAGCGGATGCCGGAGACTACGCCGGCTGCGCCGCCAACGACGGAGCCGGAGAGGTAGGCGCAGCCGGTGTAGAAGGTGAGGTTCTCGCCCCAGGAGCGGCGCTGGCGGCGAGCCTCCTCGACGAAAAGGAACTCCGGGGAGGTGGGGAGCTGGTAGAGGTTGCGCATCGGAACCTGGAGGTCCTGGTAGGGGTTGTAGAGGCGGGCCTTTGACGGGTCGGAGTTCGGGTCGTGATCCGAAGAGGAGGACATTGGATGCTGAGCCATGGTGGTGGTTGTGGTGGTGGTGAAGAAGAGAGAGAGAGGCGATTAGGGTTGGGGTCTCGCTAGGGTTTGGTTTCCCCGCGAAGAGAGAGAGCCTTTTTACGTGTTGTGGAAAATTAAACCAAAAAATAAGGAGAGAATCAATAGGTCGGTGGGTTAATTGGGTCGGTTCTCCGGTTCTCCCTGGGAAAAATTATTAGGTGTAAAGTGTAAACTATATTAATATTCTGGATAGGGGTGTGATTTGGATTGGAAAATCCGAATCCGACCGATTCCTATCCGAAAATTTCTAATTTTATTTCGAATCCGAAATTGCCGAATCCGAAAATGCTGAAATCCGAAAATTCCGAAAAAAATTGGATTGGAATTGGAATGTTTATGTAAATTCTGATTCCGATCCGAATTCCGATCCAAAAAATTCCGAAATGTTCCGAAGGCATTCCGATCCAATATTTCCAAAATTATGCCAATTTATTCCATATTATATATTTTATCATTTATTTAGTATGATACATATAACATATATTTTAAAAAAGATGACTAATACTATTAATATAAACATATGTACATTATAAATATATGTGTATCATAATAACATAAATGGTAAGTTGGTAACACAAACATGCACCCACATTTTCCGTACATGTAATTACTATTTTTTTTTAGAGGAAATTACAGATTTAGTCCAGTTATTTTATACCTAGTTCAATTTTGGTCCACAATCTTTTTTAAGTTCTGTTTTGGTCCACTAATTGTTTCACTTGTTCAATAAAGGTCCAGATTTGTTTTCTCAAATTTGGCCTGCTTTTTACTCTATTAAATCTCACCCAAATTCAGCAAATATATACTTGTTTTAAAGCTATGCATTTCTTCTTTACAACCATATAAAGATCATTCAAATTGGAGTTCTAAAACTCAAGATAATTGACCCTAAAGTAGGGTACCCAAAACTGCCAATTTTTCAAATTTCACCAAATCTCAATTCTCTTAGATTATAATACTCCAAATTTGTTTTTATGACTAAGAAATGATGAAATATAACTTATACTTCAATTATAATTGAAGAAAACACAACCCAAAAGATTTAAAGTCACAAATCTGGACCTTTATTGAACAAATGAAACAATTAGTGGACCAAAACAGAACTTAAAAAAGATCGTGGACCAAAATTGAACTAGGTATAAAATAAGTGGACCAAATCTGTAATTTCCTCTTTTTTTTATTAGGGAGGGGAATTGAAGATATGGAGCAATTCTACAGTTATTCCAACTGGAATATCCCACCAATTGTAATTACTAATTACTAAATATTTAAGCTTATTATTTTCAAAATTTCAAACATGATATATATATGTGAGTAACATGTATCTACTAATGACATTTATTCTAACAATGTTGGATGAGCTCCAAAGATTAATCCCCCACCTCTAGATATGTGCTATTAAGCCTATTATACATTCATAGTGACATTTATTTCTCTTATATAATATGTATGTTATAATATATAATATATACCATTAAACATACACAATATATATCATACATAATCTAGCAATGAAAAACTTGCTAAATTGCATCTTTTTTTTTTCCTTCTTTTCTAGATTTTTTTTATGGTAATGGTATGAGATGGTATGGTTCTAAATGTTATTTAAATTAATATTTTGAATTTTCTTTTTAAATTGGACATATATTTTAATTACATTTTAATATAAATATTGAAATGCATCATAATCTATTGTCTTTTAATTTTTGTTTGTTTGTTAATTTCATCATTATTCTAAAAAAAATCCAAACATATTCTAAAAAATATTATGAAAATGTGAAAATTCCGATTTTTTATTCGAAAATTTCAAATTTTATCCGAAAGTTCCGAAAATGTTATATTTCGAAAAATTTCGAAAATTCCGAGAAATCCAAAAATTCCGAATCGGAATGAGATGTTGAAATTCCGATTTTTTGGAATGGAAATTGGAACATAAATTTCATTCCAAAATTTTTTGGATTGGAATTGGAACACCCTATTTCCGATCCGATCCGGCCGAAACACACCCCTAATTCTGGATATAAACTCGACACGCAAAACGTTTTTATATCTTATTAAGGCCAGACCGCCAGAGTACATTTTTTGTGCTTTAACAAAGTTTTCACTTTGATCCCGTTTTTCCAATTTTAAACATTTTAATTTTAATTTTGTACTTTCATTATGTTTGTAATTTGATTTAAATTATTAATTAAATTTAAATTATTGGTGAAAATATGACGTAGTAGAGTTATTTTGGATATTTTAAATAATCTATGAGTAAAACTCATTTAAACGTTGTCTAATCGCATTTGAACACATGTTTTTTTTTCTTAATTATTGAATTTTTTATTTTTTCTTTATTTCTTAATTATATCTTATTTAATCTTTTGGTACATCGTATTAGACTCTGGATAGGAGTAAATAGTCTATGTCAGTTGTTTGCTGTCAATTTGTATTATTTAATTACCTGACTATGTAAACCAGACTGGGCTTTTAATACTCTCCTTACCTGACTAATTAATACAACCCACACACCTATGATTAGATAATACACGCTTAATTATAAAAAATTGGGAAAACAAAAATACGCTTCAACAGACGCTCTTTTCATCTTCTTCTCCCTAGGGTTCTTCTCTACTATCTTCTCCACAGGTTATTCTCTTCACTCTTCTCCAGGTATCCATCTCTCACTTTCTCTCTCTCTCTCTCTCTCTCTCTCTCTATCATACTTTCTCCAATATGCTTCTTCTTGCTTCTTCTCTGTTCTTCTCTCTTCATCTTCGCTTTCTTTAATTATTTCTTCTCATCCTTTATTTTAGATTTATTCAATAGATCTTTTTATTACATTTTTTTGGGAATTAGGTTATGATTTTTTCTTCCAAGTTTTGCTTGAGCAGCATTTTTCTTCAATTTTCACTAAGTTATAAAAAAAAAAAAAAAATAGTCCCATTATAACTTATTTAGATTGTTTATCCAGAACAGTACTAAACGCCTGATAATATTCGGAATAAACAGTCAGTACTCTCCGGAACAGATTAATACTATCCGATAAAAATTAGTCAGTACAGTCCGACGTACCAAACGAGCCCTAAATTGTTTATTTGGACCGTATTAATTATGAAATATCTAAAATATTCATTCATATTCCTTGCTATATTATATTTTCGTCTAAAAAATAAATTGAGTTAACAATTTGGACCTAATTACAAATATAATGAAAATACGGGACTAAAATTGCCAGAATTAAAAAAACGGGTACTATAGTGAAAACTTCGTTAAACTACAAGACAAAAAATGTACTTTGGCCTTTTATATTAGTAAGTGGGTTGTAACTGATATATACCTATGTGGCTGTCCACTAAATTAGCTTTGTTATAAATCCCTATAAAATGGAGTAATAGTAATACCCAAGATAACTTGGTGTAGTGCCCAAGTTTAAAGTGTGGTCTCCAAGTAATGTTAGCCTATAAATAGGCAATTGTTATTGAAGAAATGTACCACTTTTCATTCTCTCTTAATCCAAGCACTCTTGCATATATCTTACCACCTTTGTTTAGCTCTAGACCATCTTACTACAATTTCATTCCCTCATTATTTATTTGTGTTTTCTAAATTTTCTGTCTTTATTTCACTACTTCTACAACAAAGTGATCAATTTTAATTTTCGACATGACTCGCGAAACTTTATATAAGGTTAGGAGGTTTGAATAAATAGTATAATCGGTTAATAAAAATAATATATAGGTTGAGTTGACACAATTAACAAATGAATCGAGTCAAAATTAATTAGTACTTGACTCGAACCTCGAATGACACTCCCCAAACACAATTTAATTGTCCATAATTAAGTTGAGTAACACTATTTTCACCTCAAATTATTACTTTTGTTTTGTGAGATCAGTCTAAATTATTTACCGCACTACATAAAAAATGTAATTATACAATGTAATTACCTCAAAGGATGTAAAAAAGTTGCGAGCTGCGACCATGGAAGCACTATGGTTTATGTTTTTTGGCTTTTTATCACCAATGCCTATGGCATAGTAAATTTGCATATAATACACATAATATATATGCATACGTACGTAATTTTGAGAGGTTGACTCTCAACTTTCATGTGGAAGCATTTTATAGCTCAATGAAAATCATATGGCATCCACCCCAATGCACTCAACTCCATTTGCATACTTCCCTAGAAACCCTTTCTCTTCCACTCCTTAATTTGCTTCTTCTCCTCTGTTTCTTGATTAAATTCATGTGCTCTCTGAATCTCACCAAGTCACCATCTTGCATCATTTCATCCTTTGCTTATTTCATTGATTATTCTAACTTGAAAAGGCAGTCAATAGATTAAGATACACTGTCCCATTTTTAACTATAAACAGAGAACAGCCCCCTATCCATAGGGAAACAAAGGAGAACATTTCCCTAAATTATATGGATTTTACTAACTCTTACATTTTGTTATGCTTTTGGAAATGGATTTGACTGTGGTCTCTATTGTTAAGCATTTGAATATGTGCCATATTCAAGAGCTTAACACCTGAAAGATGGAGCACATTCAGCAGTAAATACCAAGTTTTCTTTTGATTTAATAACAAAATTTGTCTCCTTCTAGCTAATGATGTACAGATTTGCTTACTTGTTTGATTGTTACCATGTGCCTTCTTAGTGTACTGTGCACATTTTTTTTTTCTGGCTCGGTATGGAGTTAGTGTTGAGAGTACATCCCACATTCGAACTCTAACTTCTAAGAATTTGATAGTAAGTTGCATGATCAACTGATAATCAGCCACTCTCTCTTTTAAGGTTTCCAAAAGAAACACATATGATGTTTCGCAGGCGTAGTTCAATGACATATATAATTGGCGATAAAGAACATGTACAACATGTGGTTTGCTCGATCCAAGATTTTGGGATTTGTTTTGACATCTGTAACATTTCGTGCAGACTAGTCTTATTTACAAACACGTACAACTGTCATGTAAACTGTCTTCAACGAAGGCATTGACAATGAGTTCATTTCAATAGATAGGAGGACAGACTGAAAGAATTCAAATTTATCACGTTGAAAATGACTTGAACTTCCTCAAAGGAGTATGAGATTTGAAAGAGCAATTACTTACAAGCGACCAACAACCTTCCACATGCTTCTTGCTTGATTTTCCAAAGAGTTTTCCGCTTTGTGAAGAACTGGCTTTCAGAAAACTACTCTTGAAGCTCCATTTCTTCTTCATAGACTCCAAGCGCCACCACCTTCTTTTTTCATTGATCTACGTTTGAATTTCCATTTCCACGTTAGGATTCTTTCACATTGCTTCCTGATTATACATAGTAAAAAATATAATTGAAAATCTATTTCAAGGGAAGACTTGTTTTAGAAAATGTTTGGTAATTATGATATCCCAAATACCAATCTGGTATCTAAATAACAAAAGCACAACGAGTGGAGAGTCCTAGGATACTATATATATATATATATTGTAATGTAAGGCTTTCCATTTCTGATGTGAGATATCTGTCGATAATGTAAATAATTTAGTATTCCCTATAAGCTAGCAAGCTGAACAACTAAAACTAGTTATGACTAACCTGACTCACAGTTGCTGTTGGTCCCAATGGTGGAAGGGACATGTATGTTCTATGTGCAAAGGAAACTCTGTCATTATCACTGGCTTCATTGTTCGTCCCAAGATCTCTGAGCCGGTTCAGCTCAGGCAAGATGACTGAACTGAGATCTGGTCTATCCCTCCTCCGCAGCTCACAGCACTTCAAAGCCAGTTTTGCAAATGATAAAGCCTCTTCAACAGGCCAATCTTTCACTGCAGGATCAAGCATCTCCACAAATGTACCTTTCTCAATGGCAGCCTCAACCTGGTAGGACAAACCCATTGCAGGCTTTGCTGTAATGATCTGTAATAGCATTACTCCCAGTGAGTATATGTCTGATTTCACACCCAACATTCCTGTTTGCTGGTACTCAGGGTCAATGTAACAGAATGTACCGGCTGCTGCTGTCATGCGATATTGAGTGACACTATCAGCTACAGATTCAGGAATTAGCCTTGCCAAGCCTACATCACTAATCTTGCTCACATAGTTCCGGTTAAGGAGAATGTTTGCTGGCTTCAGGTCACGATGCACCAAGGGCTCAGGTTTTGTCTCGTGAAGAAAAAGGAGGGCAGTGGCAATTTCAGCAGCTATTTTGAAACGGATTCTCCATCGGATTGGAGGAGTGTTGTTCTTCCTGAAGATCCGATCTTCCAAGCTTCCGTTTTCCATGTACTCGTATACAAGGCATCCATACTCTGGGCAGGCACCTACTAGGATAACCATGTGTGGATGTCTAATGCTGCTTAAAACCTGAACCTGCATTCACAAAATCATTGTGTAAAAAAAGTGATTATAAATATTTGTTATGGACAAATGATGCATGAGAAGCTTTTCCCATTTTGTGATGTTCTTGTACTTGCTTGAGACTCAAGAATTGAAGTTATTTTCATGTTATGAGTGGTTTTCTGCCTTTATCTTTTGTGTGTGTATGTGTGTTGGTGTCTGTCTGTGTTTGTTTCAATACATATGCTTGCTATATAAATGAACAAAGAACATAATTTACCTCTTGTTGGAATTGCATCTGCCCCTGTGAAAAATCTGGCCTCAAGACCTTGATCGCGACAGGGGTGTGATCAAGCATGGCTTTATAAACAGGTCCATATCCACCTTCCCCAATCTTGTTTGAACTTTTAAAGTATTCTGTTGCAACTTCAATCTCTTCAATGGTGTATCTTCTATACCAAACTTTTTTTTTCGTGAAAGCCTCCATTGCTCTCCTTCTCTCTTCAGCCTCCTGCATGGCTTTCATTTCTGCAATTTTTCTCTTTTGGATCTCCATGTCTGCTAGTCGTTGTGCCATCCGCGCTGCTTCTGTTGCAGCCTTGCTCTTCTGCCTCTCCATCTCTGCCAGAGTCAATGCAGCCTCTTCCGCAAGCTTTGCTTCCTCTAACTTACGCTCTTCTGCTGTCTTCCATTTTTGCAGCTCCCACGCCTGCGTGCACAAATATCAAATTTTCAGGTTTGCAATTGCATACACTATTCTTTGGACTGTTTGGTAATATTAACCATCTTCTAATATGTTCTTACCCTATTTTTAGCTTCTACAGCTTCTTTGCAAACTGAAGTATACATGTCCATGGTTTGCTTCAACTCAAGCCGTAATCTCCTCATCTCAGCATCCAAGCCACTCTGTAACTCATGCAACATGTATTTCAAATTATTTATCCTCTTATCATAAAAAAGAAAAAATAAGTTCAAACCATGGAAACTGACATGGATTGTGATGCTCATGGTAAACTTTCATACAATATTTTTTTTGATCAACTATCATGATCTTGGTAGATAATGAAATAGAGCGTTCCTAGAATTCTATGAAAATTTTGTACTTACTGGGGTTTGTGAGGTGAAAGAGTTCCGGGAACCCTCCGAGTTCATCAAGAAATCTAAAGTGTCAGAGCCATTTGATTGGACACTTAATGGCCCTGAGAAATCGCTGCTACCTGATTGGGAATTTTGCTGGGATGAATTTTCTGAATTGAAGCTTTCACCTGACCTATAAGTTCTATGTGGGATTATCTGCTTAAAATCAGTGGTTTTATCGAAAGATATTCTGTCAGAGCCAGAACTTTTTGAACTCCCATGACTAAAATTCGATCTGCAATGCAGGAAAAAGTCAAAACCCCCCAAGCAACATCAACTTGTTTCTGGTGGGATACAAGTACAATATAAAACTTGTAAGTGCAGCATTTGCAAACATCAGGTAATTCACTTACTACAATCAAGGATGTAGAAATTCATGTATGTAGACACATTAAGTATGAAAATTTTGTTTTTATAATCAATACCACATTTACTGAGAAGCCACAGAAACTACAACCTTTCCATCTATTTTCTCTTGCCTTTACTGCCAAATCTACTTGCAGAAAAGGCAAGAGAAACATTCTCTTTAATGAATTTTGATTAGATTTCATGGAATTGCAAAATTTTCCATGTTGAAACATATTGTAATCACTCACTAAAAAGTGGGCATATAATGTCCAGTTATATTATCCACCAAGAAAAAAATGTAGCTGTATTTTTTAAAATTATACCTGTTGATATCTTCAGAGTCTGATGCATCATGAAGATGGCTATGAAGCTGTGCCGGTCGAGAACTATTCCGGGGAGCAGCTGCATTACCTTTCGGTGTTTGGGATCGAATTGCTGGCCGTTTAGTCTGAACTTTTCCTTTTGATATAACATATACTGCACAGGATTGTGGTACAGATTTGAGTAAGCTAGATGGCACATCTGAATCCTTGGGTTTTCTGCATGATGACAAGTACCAAGTAGTTGATAACAATGAGAAAACTTAACATCTCAAATATGAAGGCCTCTCAGTTATCTTCCTTAGAGTATTAATAATATGCAGACACAGTCTATTAGTAGTAATCTCAGAGAAACTAGTACAAGAGTAAGCAATTTCTACTTGCTTTGAATTATACATACCAATTTTGTATGTATTAGTAGTATAATGTTACAAAAATTATATTTCACAAATATGCATGCACAGAGAGAGAGAGAGAGAGAGAGAGAGAGAGAGAGAGAGAGAGAGAGAGAGAGAGAGAGAGAGAGAGAGAGAGAGAGAGAGAGAGAGAGAGCTCTACCTTGTTACAGCATTTCGATTGGAAGCACCAACAACAATATTGCAGATGGAGTTGTTAGCAACATAATCAACAAGTACATTTGCAACATCAAGATCATCGAGGATCACTTCCTTTGCTGCAATCTGAAATGCTCATTGTCAGATACAGAAAATCAGGTCACTTGATCTTAATCTATCAGACAGTTTGTGAAAATTAAGGTTCGGAAATTAAGTTCTAGTTATCCTTCCATATCTATTCATCCTTGACCTGCTCACATGCACTGATCGACCAAGTTTGTGTGGAAGGCCAAACATGGATTCTAGGCACAATATTAAGCTTCAATGTATACATTATCATTACTTGCATCAGCACCTATCAGGTAAAATTCCATATTTTGAAGAGGGAAATTGAAGTTTAATTAAGTCATTCATGAACTAGTCAAATGTATATGTGGTGCTGAGTTTTTAGTGTATTGATCCCCATTAACCCTGCTCATTCAGGTTAAGTGATGTGCGCCAAACATTAGGCTAGGCAAGGACTAATTAAAACCAAAGATGGCCATGAATACATGATTGCATTCTGTGTACAGCCAATTTGCTGCTAGAGGGTGTCATTTGTTAGCTTGATATACATTAATGTTGATCCATTGTATACTAGTTTAAGTTTGTAAATTCGGTAGTTGTCTAATGTGGTATCAGAGCTCTAGTTCGAGATGGTTTTAGGTTCGAAACCTCCAACCCCATCTCCCAATACTTTATTTCTTGAAAAGTGTTCCTGGTGAGCTACATTTTTTGGGTGAAAGGACTGGACTAGAAGGCTGAAAAAGTTTTAGTGTATATATATATATATATATATATATATATATATATATGGAATCAGAGATTAATCGCTAACCCCTTTTCGTGCACAGAATCCTCTATAGGGAAGAAAGAACTGTTGCAACTCGGATTCAGTCGGTGGGCGACCTTCTTCAGGGACATAATCATCTGCAAAACCAAGTACACATGCATATCAAACACATACAAATTGTTAATGATACATGACCATGATGTATATTACATGTTAATTAATGACAACAATTTCATATATACAAGGCAATCAACAAGGCTATTAATTAATGTTATGGGGTTAGAATTGATCTTCTTGTTTTCTAGTTACTAGGAATGTCTTGCCGAATTTTTGTACGAGCCCGTCATAATAAACCATCTCTACATTTAGTGGATAGGTATTACGTACCCTAGAGCATTACGTACAAGTTATGAGAGAGAGGTCATATATGACGGGCTTATGATGGTGAGTAAGAGTGGTCGGATACCTACGAGGATGCAAGCCTTGGCTTGTAACGTGGATGAGGGTGCAATGAGATGCCCTATGACTCAAAAGGTTGTCAACTGCCCATTTGACAGCCAATTGGCTGTTCTTATCTCCATTGATGGCGATCACGGTGGTGCCGGCGGGGTCCTCAGCCACTGTTGACATTGATCTGAAAAGCGCCACGAACAGCCAATTGTGCCACCACCACCACTACCACTACCACTACCACCGTTGCCGCCGCAAGTGGCTGAGGGTTGAGAAAGGAAGATGGAAAATGAAATGTCAGTTGCTGTGAAAAGTGATGTCGTGGTTGTATGTGTTATATTTGGATGAATGTCATGGGAGAACCAGCCTTAACCAACACAAGCAATCTCATCCTCTCTTTCTAGCCAAAGTACTGCTGGAGTGGGTTGTCCTCACCAAGTCACTAACTGAAATTCTAGTTGATTGCTATTAAATTTTAAATGTAACGTTCTACCATCTCTTATGGTTGAATATTGGTACATATAACAATATTATTGTTATATTCAACAAATTTTCCAATCACTTAATTAGTGAATTTACTCTAAAGCTCCGTTGTGAAAAGACTTAAAGGATTAACTCATTTACACACATCATCTTCTTCATTCTTCAGCCTTTTCATTTACCCCCACCTTCCTTCCACCACCCCGCAAGGTGCCCCACACGTCGCAAAACCAGCTCAGAAAACAGCCTCCGCTCCTTTGTCTCTGTCTGGTCCGATCGACCACACATCTCATCTTTCTCTCTCTTCTTCCCTCTCTCCTATCTCTCTTTCTCTGTCTCTGTCTTCTCTGATCGACCACCCCGACCCCACGCCCAGGCCCTCTGGCTTCTCTCCTCTCTTTGGTGTCTTTCTCATCTCTTTGGCTAGCTTCTCTCTCCTTTTTCCTGTTTGGGTCGTCGCCAATTCATAATCTTCGGCACCGACTACATTGACCAGCGCCAATTGAGAGAGAAGGTGAGTGAGGAGAGAAAGTGGGTTCGAGTGTGGCAGCGGGGTGGGGAGTTGATAAGCCAAAGAGAGAAAGGGAGAGAGGAGAGAGAAGGAAAGAAAAAGAGAGGTGGGGTTGAGGTTGAGGTTGGGTTGGGTTGGGTTGGGTATGCTGCATGGTGGTGCGGGTGGGACGCGTGGTGTGTTTGGTGATTTGGAATGAGAGGTATGTATTGTTTGGATGTTGGGTGGGTTGTGTGGAGTTTGACGGGGGTGGGTGTGCAATAAGAAATTCGGTGAGATGTTTATAGGTATTTTGGTAACGAGAGAGAGAGAGGTGTGTTAAAAAGAAATTTTAAATTTTAAAAAAGAGTATAAGGTGTGTGAGTAAAAAAAATGTGCAAATAACAGCTCTCTTTATTTATTAAGATATACAAGAAAATATGATAATAAATATTGAAAAATTATAAAAAAAAAAATTCACATTTTAATTTATCTCATTTCGTCCCAATTTTTAGTCATGTGTAAACATTTGTGTAATTGTCAGTCAATAAATTACACAATCACTATTTTTTCTTTGTATTTTTGTATTAGTCTAGTAATATAGATTATGAAGACTTAGAGTGCAGTTCATTTTATGTGTCTTTTTTAGACTAAGACCGGTAGTAATTTAAGATTTTTAATTAAGTCCTTTTATTTTTCTTTTTTGACGGCTTTATGTTAGGTTTTAACTTCAAGATTTTGGGTTCCATCCAAAATCTCTGAATTAAAACCTAATATGCAGCCTCTACAAAGCTCATTATACTTTATAGGAGGAGAAATACCCTTTAAATAGGGGAAAATACCCTTCAAATCAGGGAATGACTTTATTATAAATTAAATATATTTTCTTATAAATTAAAAAAATTTATTATGAATTAAAATGATTTTCTTATAAATTTTAAAACACTCCCGATATTCATCTAAAAACTATTTTTTTAAAAAATCTAAGCATAATTATCTATATATATTATAAGTAAGTATAATAAATAAGAACTATTGACATAATTATTATTTATTTTGGCGTAATTATTGGAATGTCATTGATAAACAATTACATGCAATTATGAAAGTTTGAATACTAGTGTCGAATGTTCCAACAATTACAAAGTAGGTTTGAATGCTTGGTACAAATTCACCAAAGTTGACGCTTACATGTAGATCGAATTGTTCTTTCTCTAAAGAGCTTGACTATTTCTCCATGATGCCTTTAGTTTGGACTAATTGACTCTAAATTCTTAAAGTAGATTGATAATTTTATTCTGTAACCAAATAAATCGATAGTTTATCTTTAATGGTATTTCTATACTGGAATGTTTTGAATTATCCTTCCCCAATAAAAAAAACAGATTGATATATTGTAAAAATTATAGGATATAACTGATATACCGTTATATGGTATAACTAATATAACATGTAAGGGTATTATTAGACGATGTATTTATATTAATAGGATATATAATATTCACTCATATTATAACAAATAGATTGATTATACTACACGTCAATATAGTAATTTCTTAATAATTTTTGTAAAAGTTTGGTTTTTACTTTTCAAGTCGCAGTAAATTGGAGATTAGCTCCGACAAAGCAGCATACAGTAGTTCGTACGAGGCTATAGCTACGAGCTTTATAAGACATGTACGTACACAAAGTCAGAGACATTATTGGTGGACAGTGTCTTTTTCAGTCCACGGACACGTGTCCTTCTCAAAGGTGTATGATGAAAAGTCCATGGGAGTAGTTTGTCTTCGTGTCAGCAGTGTCCTGAGCTCAGCATTTTCTGTCGCAGTGATGTAACATAATTTCATGTATACGTGTCCCCAAAAGGAGTGCATGCTAATTAAGAAACCATTTCCACAAAAGGAATCTCTCTCTCTCTGTGGAGCCTCCGTGCCCCAAGAAACAAAGAGAAAAAAAAAAAAAGTTGGGGAGAGGCTTCACTGACCAGATTTTTCTAGGTGAAAGTTCCTTTCGGTTTCAGCTGGTAAGAACCCACTAAGTTTTTTTTTTTTCCTTAGATTTTTTTGAAATTTTGTTTATCTAATTGTGTTGGGGAACTCATCAAGATCATGTGTTAGCAATATACCCAAAATGTTTTGTCTTTGTGTGCTCTGATTGTGATGGTTGTTGATGATTTGGGGTTGCCTGTGTTCCTTGGAAGAAGAAGGAGAAGGAGAAGAAAAGATAGGTACCCATATTTCAACATAAGCTGAGATGGGTTGCCTTAGATCCAGGAAAACCCAAGCTTAATGTGAAAAAAGTTTTCACCTTTTCCAGGTTTTCTTGTGATTATTAGGGTTGGTTTTCCTTTTTCGTAGGTTCTTTCTCATGACCCCTTTGCTTTCTGTTCTTGGATTTATAGATAAAGCTCGGATTGCAGTCATTTTCATGTGCTTATGTGAATGTTTAAGGGTTGGTGTTGAGGATAGGATTTTGGTATTATGTGGCTGATTCTTTTCCAGAAGGAGAATAGTTTGTAAGCTCTATATAAGAAACTCAATTTACCCTGTGAAGTCTTGAAATTTCCATCATTGGGAAGTTAGATCCACTGTTGTTCACCAGATCTGATGACCGCATTTCATTATCCTCATGTTTAGCACATATATACCCAATTACCCATCTATTATATGATTGTAGTGGTGTATTTTGTGTTACTATAATTGTGAGAGGATTAGTGGATCAGTGATTAAATTGCAAAAGAGGGGAAATTGTCTGTACTTGAGAAGTTTAGCCCGGTTCATTGCCTGAAGGTGTTAGACTGGATTAAAAATTGTAAATCTATTGAGTATAGATTGAAGGTAGCTGTCAAATGGTACGTACGAAGACAAGGAAATTGATGGAAGACATGACTCCAGGAGTTGCAGTGACACTTAGCTTAGGTAATTATATATGTGATAATTCTGGAATTGCAGCCAATGTGGAGTTCACATGGCTAAAGCTAGTAACAGACCCCGGGAATTTGTCATCAGATTCCCCTAAGGTGGTGCCTTTAGAGTCAGTTTCCTGCAACAATGGAAGTTTCAATGATACTAGAAGTGAAGCTAGTGTGGTGGCCATGCCATCACAAGAAGATAGTGATGGAGGAGCTGATTTGTTGAAGAAGCTACCAGAGAACGGAAAGTGTTCTGTTGCTAATGATGACGTGCATCAAGAAATTGAGGAAGATAAAATCTTATCCTCCAAATATGATACTAATGGAATTGTTAGTGAGGAGTTGCTAATGTTAGACGTAGGGTCTGCAATAAGCTTGTCAGATGTTGTGAAGATTGCAAATGTTGGTGATGGTCAGATTGTTGCAAAAGCCATTGTCTTAGTAGAATCAACTGTTGGGCAAGTGGGGAATTTGTCATCGGATTCCCCTAAGGTGGTGCCTTTAGAGTCAGTTTCCTGCAGCAATGGAAGTTTCAATGATACTAGAAGTGAAGCTAGTGTGGTGGCCATGCCATCACAAGAAGATAATGATGGAGGAGCTGATTTGTTGAAGAAGCTACCAGAGAACGGAAACAGTTCTGTTGCTAATGATGACGTGCATCAAGAAAGTGAGGAAGATAAAATCTTATCCTTCAAATATGATACTAATGGAATTGTTAATGAGGAGTTGCTAACGTTACACGTAGGGTCTGCAAAAAGCTTGTCAGATGTTGTGAAGATTGAAAATGTTGGTGATGGTCAGATTGTTGCAAAAGCCATTGTCTTAGTAGAATCAACTGTTGGGCAAGTGCCTTCTGGTGAAGTCATTATGGCGGCAGTAAGCCCGGCGTCTGAGATATCTGGAAAGTCTGAATTAGCAGCCTCTACAGTGGTTTTTGAGTCAAATGGGGAGAAGAGTGTCAGTAAAGCAGGCATCCGGAGCGTTTTTGAGCTGGACTGTATTCCCCTTTGGGGTTCTGTATCAATTTGCGGAAGAAGGCTAGAAATGGAAGATGCAATCGCTGCTGTTCCCCGGTTTATCAATATTCCAATTGAAATGCTTATTCGAAATCATATGACTAATGGAATGAACCAAAGTTTGACCCACCTAACCAGTCATTTTTTTGGCGTTTATGATGGCCATGGGGGCCCTCAGGTACATGTCTTCTTCCATACTTTTATTTTGTTCATTCAAGTCAAAGTATATTATAATGCAATTGGATGTATTTTTTGGATATTTCAGCCTGATTTTATATTGTATGGTTCAATTATTTCAAATTATTAATGAATCTCATTGTACTGCAAAGGCATATTGATATGCTTGCTTCTTTTCCTTAGTCTGCTCTACCTTTCTCCACTGTTCAGGTTTGTTCATGAATGTTTTCTTGCATATCCACAACACAGTACAAACACTTGGATTGAGAAATTCCTCAATGGAAAAAATTCCAGAGTTCTGAATTTGTTAACTGATTGAAAGGACCCTCATCTTGCAGGTTGCTGACTATTGTTGCGAGCGCCTCCATTCGGCTTTGGCCGAAGAGATTGGAGTCATGAAGGATGATTTGATTAGTGGAATGGGAGAAAGTCAGCAGGTGAAGTGGGAGAAAGCATTCACTAATTGTTTTCAGAGGGTTGATGATGAGATTGGAGGAAAAGTCAGCAGAGGCATCATTAGAAGCAACGAAGATGCTTCTGAGGCTAGCTTTGAGCCTGTTGCCCCAGAAACTGTTGGGTCTACAGCTGTGGTAGCATTAGTCTGTTCATCCCATATAATAGTTGCAAACTGTGGTGATTCAAGAGCAGTTCTATGTCGCGGTAAACAACCAGTAGCATCATCAGTCGATCATAAAGTAAGCATGTGTTTTTTGTGTGTACCTATTTACATGTTAAGAACCAAAGCTTTATCTACTTGTTATTTTATTTTATTTTTTTGTTATTTTCCCCAGCCAAACAGAGAAGATGAATATGCAAGAATTGAGGCATCTGGAGGCAGGGTCATACAGTGGGATGGACACCGTGTTTCTGGAGTTCTTGCAATGTCAAGGTCCATTGGTATGTCTATTCTTACCCTTATACTTTAAGCTTTTCGTTTGTCTGTGTCTGAACAAATATGCATTGCTTTCTATGACTAGCATTTCCCATCTATGATATCAAAGTCCATAAGAAACTGAACATATTTATCTTCTTTATCATCCGACAGGGGATAGATACTTGAAACCATTAATAATTCCAGAACCAGAAGTCATGATTATCGCTCGAGCTAGAGACGATGAATGCCTTATTTTGGCCAGTGATGGACTATGGGATGTTATGACAAACGAGGAAGCTTGTGAAGTGGCTCGAAGGCGCATTCTGCTTTGGCACAAGAAAAATGGGGCTACACCTCTTGCCGAGAGGGGCACAGGAACTGATCCAGCAGCACAGGAAGCTGCTGCCTACCTTTCTACGCTTGCCCTCCAAAGAGGAAGCAGAGACAACATCTCTGTGATTGTGGTGGACTTGAAAGCCCAAAGAAAGTTCAAGAGCAAATCCTAAAATGGGGAATGTCCACACTGTATGGTTTTGGCTACTTCCATATGTTACATCTAATTAATATATATATATATAGAGAGAGAGAGAGAGAGAGAGAGAGAGAGAGAGAGAGAGAGAGAGAGAGAGAGAGAGAGAGAGAGAGAGAGAGAGAGAGAGAGAGAGAGAGAGAGCATGGTCCATTCGTTTTTCTCATGGGCTCAGTGTGTGTACAAGTGTAGAAAGCTGTATGTACTACATACTACTGTAGCAACTGGAATGCAATGCCATATGTGCCTTTTGGGAATGTGCAACATTCTAGATAATGGTTATGCGAAAATGTGATTGCTTCGGATTTAGATGGATACAGATCTTGCCTTTCTTTTCCTTTTCATACATACCTAGTAGTTTTGTAGGTTTTATGCATTTTTACCTTTTATTTTTTGAATGGCAGTTGCAACTCATTGAGTCACTCACACCGTAGGATGTGAAATCAACCGAGTTGTTAGTGATGCATTATGTTTTTCAATTGTCTGTACAATACCTCTGATTATATTATATACTGCATCTTTATTAAATGTGAAGTTCCTTGGCCAAAAAATAAATAAATAAATGTGAAGTTCATTTGTATAAGTGAATCTCAGTGTCATCTATATTAAAGATATGGTCCGTAATGTTGTCAATAAGCGTGAAAAACGTGTTAGGAAGCACAAATTTGTGCCCACAATGGCTGAATTCCTACAATTCATGCAAAACAACTTTTGAAAATACATGGACAGTGTGAAAGCAGTTTATAGAGAAGTACATAATAAATGTTTAGGTTGTGCCTCAGAACTCAAGGAGCATACTGCAATATGATTCCATAATTAATATCTATCATAATAAAAAAATGCCAAACACTTACAAAATTACTGCTAGACAAGCACATTAAAATAACAACGTGCAAATGTGCAATAGAAGCAAAAGAAATGCAACATAAAATAAAAAGTAGACATTTTTGTAAAACTGTTTCTAAATCTCACTTCCTGAGCATGTAGAAAGTACCCCATTCTTCCATATGCTGTCAAACAATCACAAAAGCAAAGACAAAAAAGCAATCATCTATTCCGACGCTTTGGCCGCAATTTAGGAAATTGGAGAGGGACATGAAGGGTGGCCAACCATAAGCTGTTCTTGCGAGAGAGCTTGCAACCCAAGTGCTCATAACGCACTCTCAAAGTTAATGAACTCATTCTCAGATCCTTCGCTATATCTGACAATTCTGTCTGGAATTCATCCACAAAAAGAGTGAGCACCAAGACATAACTAATGAGAAGATCATTTTTCTCAGTTGATAGCTTTTTTGAATCTGAATCAAACATGGTCGAAAACTTATGGCGTAGAATGCTTGGGATTCTGTGCCTCTTTGCAGAGGAAACACCATCCATGGAATGCTGATCTTTGAACTTTATAAGATGTGTAATATAGGAGAATATGCAAGAAAGCTTATACTTCTCGTCTTCATCCTACAAGTATAGACAACATAAAAATATTGATTATTATGTAAATGATGAGATAAATGGGGGAAAACCATGAAGCTTCAAATAATACTAGATTGAAAGAATGTCACCATTTCATATCTCTAATCTTTTCCTTTCTTTTATACTAAGAGGTTCCACAAGTGTAGTCATTAGATAACGACATGTACAGGAAAAAATCAGAGGTTGACATACAGAAACTAAACTCTGCAGTTATAAACCCTTGCCCGCCACATTAAAGCGACCCAAGAAACATATTTAGTTTGACATCATTGCCAAGTTACGGTAAGTATGATGTATACATAGTAGCCTTCAACAGAAAGATATGTATGTAGTAGTGTTTTTCATGTACCAGCCATTTTTTGAGTTAAATAGAAGAAAATTCTAAAGTTGCAAAAGAACTATTTATAGATTATACCAATTTATTTATCTCTTATCTTTTTTCTTTATATCTTCAAACCCAAAAAATGCAATCGACTGACAATGATGGGCTATTCAATTCAGTATGCTCTTACAGAAACAGAAAAGAGGATTGGCCTTGTGTGTGTGTGTGTGTGTGTGTGCAAGGCCACATCAACGTATTTAGCAGTATTCTCTACTAGTTTAATGGCCATCAGAAGTAGATCTTCATTAACATGTTTTCAGACACTTTCAATGCATTTTTGCACCCCTACCTCAATCTCCTGCAATTTATAGATTCTGTTGCAAACAAAAGTTGGGAATGCATCCCCTGAAACGTCTGCTCCACCTTGCAATAGCTCATAAATATCTTGAAGAAAATTCCACTCTCCTGTGGCAATGATCTTGTCCAGTGGGTAAGCCTCCTGGGGAGTGGTAGCAGAAGCATTAAATGGTGGGCTATTGCGAGAGACATGACCTTCTTCAGTAACTTCAAGAGCCTCCTTGTTAACCACAATTTGTTTGATTTGGGCATCCAAATCCTTTTGAGAATCAGGATCCTGTTCTTGCTTCAAGGAATGCATTTTTTTATTCTGCAATGTCGTAGAAAATTCAATTTAACATGCTAATGCTTCTCAAAACGCTCAACTGCATTCAGCTTGATACAGTGTTGTACAAAAATTTCCCAAAAATCGTCTCAGTTGCAACTATTTTGAACCACACACAGCTCTAGTTCATATCATGTCCTTTGATAACATAAAAATTTTAATTTTTTTGGTTAAAGGAATGAAACCAAGAAGAAAGGTACCCTCACCAACATTGATAGTTACATCAATGGTTTCTAATCTTTATGTTCAATTTTTTTTTTTCTTTTTCATTTTTCTTCAAGCAATCTTCATTCTTTATAACTCAATACTGGAAATTCAACCACAACATCCATAGAGATAATAGACCTCTAACATCACAAAGAAGATATGGAGAAAACAATCAGTAATGTATGAATTTAGTATGAAAGAAACATGGTCGCACATGTGCGGCGAAACCCATCATTATCTTAATATTTCATTTTTTTAGTCGAAACATGTTGGTTGATCACCGTATGATGCATTAACTTTTTTCAAACGAACATTTTGAAGAATAAAGTCAAAATGAATAAATTATAATTTGCTCAACTATTAGAATCAATAAAATGAATTCTATGTTTTATGTATGTATACATACTACTAGTCATTGCAAATAGACTTCCATGGTATTCTTACTAAATCCAGTGATTTTTGCACTCCCCTCCCCCCCTTCCCCTTCACCTGGCTATATTTCTATAAACTATGAACACACACACTCAGACAAGGTACCTGTGATTGCAGAAAATGCTTGTGATGATCATTAAAAACTCAAAAAGAAAGTAGGGTCTTACCTCTCTTATTGACTTCTTTGTTCCATAGAGATTATGGAGCTCTATATGTTTCACTGCCTTCTGTTGTGCAGAAAAATCTCCCGCCACTGAATTTGCAGGCTCCTTATCAGAGAAGTCAAACCCTCTAACTTTTGGTTCCAATCTAAATATCTGGAAATTCACATCCCAAGTAAGGTTATAAATATATCCTTGCAAAACAGACGTAAGGATGAATACACATGCACGCACACACTCATCTTATATTCCATTGGACTAAGGTGCAATGTGAGATATACATACAAATATATACACGTATTAGGATGTTATTATACTTGAGATTTCAAAGCTGACTCTTTGCAATTTTGATAAGAACAATTTGGTTTAAAAAGAGTACTCACAGTATATAAGAGATCAAATGCGCTTGTTATACTTTACATTTTAAACAAGGTTCTCAATTTACTTATCAAAATCCAAATCTAAATCATAGTGACAACAAAAGCAACACCACTGATTTAAACTGTTCGTAAGGTATCAAGAATTACTATAATTTCTGTTCTCAGCAATGAAACAAAGGACCCATGTAAACTACATATACTAAATAAAACACAAGTACACATATACATTAATGCTTTTTAATCAGTGCATCGTTGCTTACCAATTTATCAACCAACAGAGTCAAGTAAACTGCACTTTCATAGTAACCGAACATCATACAAGTAAATTCACTAAACACTAAACAAATGAAAACAAAACAAATTATTAAAATCCAAAGATTTTCAGGCAAAAAAAAAAAAAAAAACTAATAGCCCCAAATTACCTTGTTAGAAGCAATAGGCACAATCTTCAAAGTCTGGCTGGCCTTATCAAGAACACCAAGTGCATAATTGCAGTGTTGCTGCCCAGCCTCAGCCTCACCAGAATAGCTAGTCCCAACAAAATCAACCTTAGACCCACTTGGGCTCACCACAAGCTGAAGCCTCCTAGCTTTGTCTCTGTGCCTAAAGACTCCAACTTTGGTTGAACGGGGGTCTGGGTTCTTGGTGGGGTCAAACCCAGATGGGAAATAGCCCACCAATGGTGGGGTTCGCTCTGGGTTGTCTTGGAACACCTGAATGGTGGCTTGAACTGGTGGGACTTCCTTCTTCTTCTTCTTCTTCTTGTGCTTGTGCGGTGTTGTTGTTTCTTGGTTTTCTATCACTTGGGACTTGGTGTCTTCTGCGTCTGATTCCATTTGGTACGAGAAGAGAAAGGGTTTAGGGTTTTAGTTTTAGGGATTAGCTACGGTGGTGCTGGTGGGATGTAATAGGCCTTTTGTTGATGCTAGCGTTCCTGTCGTTATAAATTAAACAGGAAACAAAAACAATAATAATAAGAGTAAATAACAACAATAGCCTTCGAAATTTACCCTTACTATCATCTATAAACTTGTTTTTTGTATTATATAATTTGCGAACTTTTATTTGTGTATCATTTAATTATATTTTGTTAATTCTATCAACTGTTTTTTATTAATTTTAGTCACATTGTGAAACATATGAGTCACTTTTAAAAAATAACAATGGTAATTTATCCCTTTTTTCTTTTTTCGACGTGATGTGATATGATTAAAATTAACAAAAAAAGTGTAGATGAAATTAATGCAATGAACTAAAGTGATATATTGATGAAAATTTGAGGATTATATAATTTAAAAAACAAGTTTGTGGACCAAAGTGAAACTCGAGATAAAATTCGAGGACCATTACTGTAATTCTCTCCAAATAAGAATAATATAAGAGGGAACTATTTGCACACCTTTTTTTTTTTTTTTCTTTTTGCACACCCTTTCTAAAAAAAAAAAAAAAAACTTAAGGGAAAATACCACTTTGGCCTTCCCCTCTTTGCCTCTCTTTCACCTTCTTTTACCCACACACTCTATTCCCATCCTCATCCTCATCTCCATCTCCATCTCTCTTGTTTTTTCTTCTTCATCGTCGAAGCCCACCCTCACCCTTTTTCTTCTTCTTCTTCTTCCCCCCACCCCAACCACCTTCCCCCGAGCTCTCCCCTCATCTCCTCTCCTCTTCGGCTCCTCTCTCCTTGCCACCTCCCAATCCCTCCTCTCTGCATGCACCAGCCACCACCTACAGACAGCCAAAACAGCCACCCCCACCTTCTTCCTCTTTTTTTTTCTCTCTCTCTCTCTCTCTCTATCTCTCTCTATCTCTCCTCTCATCTAAGCAGACATCCAAAGGTCCAAAATATTAAAAAAAAAAATTGCAGCGGGTTCGGCGAACCAGTGCCGAACCTGGTGGTTTTGTTTGACAGGTACCCGCCGAATAGAATAGGATTGTTCGGTGGGTACTTGCCGAACGAAACTGATGGTTTCAGCACTGGTCCGCCGAACCACCTGCAATTTTTTTTTTAAGTTTTCTTCTCTCCTGCGATGGTGAGCTAGCTGGAGAAGCAGTTGTGGAGTGGGCAGGAGAGAGGGGTGGGTCAGGTGAAGGTGGGGGTGGGGGAGGGAGGGAGGTGGTCGGGGTAGGGGAAGAAAAAGAAGAGAGAGTGGGGTGGGGAAAGAGAGAGAAAGGGAGAGAGGAGAGAGGGGCAGGGAGGGTGTGGGGTGGTCGCCGGTGGTGGTAGGCTGCTCGGCGTGGTCAGGGATGGGGTGTGTGTCGGAGAGAGGAGAGGTGGGGAAGGAGGTGGTCAGGGATGGGTGTGTGCCTGTGTGTGTGTGTTTTTTTTTTTTTTCTGTTTAGGATGGGTGTGCAAAAAGAAAAAGGGATGAGGTATAAGATTTTTTCCTTTGAATTTTTTTTTTAAAGGAAGGTGTGCAAAAAGAAAAAAAAAGCGTGTAAATAGCAGCCCTCTAATATAAAGAGTGCTGCTATTTGAAATCCTTTTTCATTCTCACTACAACCAACTTTTATAATCTCTCATTAAACACCCATCACATTTCCAATAAGTCAATAACCTCACTTATACAAAACAAAAAGATGAAAAAGATCAATAAATTAATTGGTGAGATTAAAGTACAAAATTGGTCATAATTGCGGTTTTTTGTGATTTTTCCACATTAAAAATTTCATACTAAAAAATAAATGAACAAATGAAATGAAATACTATCAATGCAGTTAGAATTTGAGATATAGGGATATAATTCAGTGTTAACGAACAAAATTAACTTTGTTTTTCTTTTATCTAGAGGGATTGCATTCAAACTTGAGACTTCTCCAACATTATGGAGAAAAATATTGCAACTTCATGCAAAATTAATATTTACCTAACGCTTGAATAAATAAGGGTAAAGATTTGTATGGGTGTGTTAAGCAATCTCTTGGGTGTGACCATTATTTTTGTAATTGCCCTTGAATAAAATATGGTTAAATTATGATTTTGGTGCTTGTAGTTTAGGCAAGAAACTTGAAACTTTCCCAAGAAAATCCCATAAAAGCAATAGGGTTTTTTTCCCATTAGCAATAGGGCTCCGAATTAGCCCAGTCGGTCGATAGTGGGCTACCGAACCGATCTCAGAACTATTAAGTAGTATTGTAGCCTGCAGTATATCTGACACACACAAGATAGTCAGCTTGTACGCAGCCCTAGTTATTCACACTTATGCATATGGTGTACTTTATCTTACAGGATTACTAAACTATGGTGTACCACTTAGAAGAAATCCAATTAAGTTGACCAACCTTAAATTTGAGAATATATATATTATTGTTACTATGGAACAAATAGTCAATGGTAGTGTACCTATTATTGTTAGCATGGGCACCATGATATCCTTTTCAAATGAGAGCAAATTATTAAGGGAAAGTTTATTTTATTTGGTGGATTGACATGATAATATTAAAAATGATATATGATCATGAGTAGGGTTATTAGGGTTGGAGAATAACAATTCAACACATGCATAGAATGTAATGTGTAGGGTTAATAAACTTTTGGAAACTCAATTTGTGTAGTAATATAGGTGTAAGTGTCTTGAGTATGTTGCACAATTGGGGTGTGATAATTAATTATGGTATGATATTTTAACCGGTCTTGTGTCAACAAAAGATCTCAAACATTGATTGAGTCAAACAAGATGTTCATTTCAGCGAATCGCTCGGCTCGAAATGATTCAGAGGAATGTGGTTTGTATCGGAGTGTTGGAAGAAGAAGAAGGAAGAGGTGGAGTTGAGGAGTTTTAGGCGGAGTGTGATAAACGTGCATTTGGAGTGTTGGTCGTTGGTGATTTTGGGCCCATTCTAAATGGTCTGGTGGGACCAATCTTCACTCTCTCTAGTCTTTATCCCTCTGGGCCACATATTGTATAATAAAGAAATGGGGATAGGTAGAGGATTGTGATTCTTTATTCTCCTTGTCCTGATCCATATTCTTTTGGATATTTGTCCTAAAAGTTCTTTTTCACGTTGTAGAACTTTCGTCAAACACGATGGAGGCGCCACCAATACCGCCACCGATAGAGGCTGTCGATAGATTAACCGCATTGATGACTTTTACTTCCTAATGTTTTTTTTGAGACTCATTGATGTCGTTCACTCCTCCTTAACGTCCTCACTTTCATGACCTTCCCGGAAAACTTGCAGAATCTTTTCTTTAATACTAATACTAGGCGTATGATTCCATTATGCCCAATGGCCCCAAGAACAAACACTATACCCAACGCGGTTAAGTCCAACACATGTTTGAACTGATCCCCTAAGTGGCGACCGCGTTGGGTATTGTGTTTGTTCTTGAGGCCATTGGGCATAATGCATTTGAGAATAACCTTACGACAATTTTTTTATGACAGCCTCTATGTCGACCTTTATGACAATTTTTTATGACAGCCTTTATGACATAAAACTTTTTTTATGACAATTTTTTACGTCCAACGCGGTTACCATACTAACCTTACGACTCCAAACATGTTTGAATTGATCCCCTAAGTGACAACCAAACAAACCCAGCAATTTGCAGGCTCTCAACCTCTCCTCTAGCAAATTTAAAGCTATAACAGTTTTATCATCCACTGGAAGAGTTCTTCATAGATATGCAAATTCAGTTTCAACAATACCACATTGCTAAAATGTACCATTCATTTTCATCATGTCAATAAGCTAATAGGCTAATAGCTAGTTTGATTAAATTTATTTGCAGAGAGAGAGAGAACAGAAACTTGAATTAAATTCATGCTAACCTTTTATCTTCACTAGGTGTGTTCCGTGTAAGATAGATATCCTGGCTAGCAAAGTGTAGAATGTCGGGCTCTAACTCGCCCACAAACTAAATAGAATCTTTGCTCAAGCATGTGCAAAATTTGTCCAAGATCCTCATAACAAAAATTCTATCCGCTTTCATTTCAAAACCTCTTATGTTTTTCATCTTGAGGAAAACTTGAATGACATAATAAAAAAATATTTAATATAATATCAGATGCTCATAAATTTTTTATAGAATTCCTTAACATCCTTACCAGATCCACTAGCAAACTGTTCTTATCTTTAAATTTTTCTTTCCCAATTTTGAACCACATTGTAGAAAGATAACCTATTGCCCTTAAATGCATTTGGGAATCACCATAATTTTTTATGACAAATTCAATTTGAGGTTTAACATTGATGTACTATTTCTTATCAAACTGCACATGTTTAAACATTATACAAGATCAAACCACATTGCAAAACATAAAAGAGAATAAAAAGAAACGTGAAAAATGATGAATATTAACTAGAGAGCACCTCATCTGAAGCGGAAGCAATCATTTCTATAGTTGCAATGGAGAGAGTAGCAGGCTTTGTGAAGGAACAAGTAGCAGCACATCATGAAGTAATGAAGGAGTTTGTTGTTGTTATCATCATGAATAGATATATAGACTAGGGTTGATTTTGTTGTTATCATCATGTATAAAAACAACAATTCATTTTGATCGAACCACCTAATTTCATTTGTTTGCTACGGTACATGTCTTGTTTCAAGATTCAGCTATTATAATTCTATTTGATTTCTATTACATTTACTTCGATTTTTTTTTTCGATATAATAAATATAAGTATATATATTGCTCTTATACAAATAAGACTCTCTAGTTTTCTCCGCACTTAGGATTATCTCTAAAGAAAAGGAATTACAAATATAAAATAGAATTATAATTTGTTGTTTATATATAGGCTAGGGTTGATTTTATTTCAATTAATGAACGAGTTTGTTGTTGTCGTTACCCTAGATATATAGACTCTCATCATAGAATTGAAATAACTCTAGCATTTCACTAACCTTCTTCTCTTTATTATATTAATTCTCCACGTACTCTTAATTTGGTGCTTTGATTTGATGCATTTAATTTAGTTATTTATATCATTTATGGATATTTTCTTTTTCTTTGTTTGTTTACTTGTTTGTGTGCTTATCTCTTCTTATGTGAAGGCTCTTAGAAAGATAGAGATCAATCTCTTTCTATCTCTAGACAAAGAAAAAAGATTCAACTTAATTGAGTAATCAATGTCATTTCAATTCTTGTTCCTAGTTGACCCATCCATATAATCAAGCGATTCTTACATCCACACCAAAATTATTATTCATACTTGATCTGTACGAGATTTTATAGAAGAATTTTTTATACCAATTCTGTACAAAGAAGTTCTTTATGCGTAAACAAAGTCCCATATAGGTGTATAGGATTTCGTTTGAACAAAATTCTTATATAAGATTGTCATAAAAGATTATCGATCTCATCTCAAGGATTTCCCATGTAATGAATGATGAGTTAGCTAATCTTTTATGTCCTGCTCCTTTTTTTTTTTTTGTCATGGTCTTTGGTTTTTTTGGTCAATTGTTGTCATGCTCTTTGTAAACATGTCTTTTTTGAGAAAGTGCTATTTAAGAGACATGTTTACAAAGTTTGCTCTTCTTTGTAAACATGTCTAAATGAGCAAATCCAACTCCTTCCAATGAGGCATTTACACCCATTTCAGGACTAAAAATGGGGTCTTTGGACTAAAATGAGGCCATTTGTACACCCATTACCAAGCCACGCTACAATCCTTGAACAGTTGAACCCATCACGGCATCACCCAATCTCCATTGCCGTCTCTAATATACAGAGCACCTGCCCCTGAGCCCTTTTGTCCAATACAGCCTTTTCTTGCCCGCCAAAAGCCCAAGCCCAAAAATCTTGATTTTGGGAGAAACTTGGAACTTTCCCGAGAAAATCCCATAAAAGCAAATAAGCAGTAGGGCTTTTTTCCCATTAAAAAAGAAGAAATTTTTTGTTTGTTTTGTTTTTTAACTGCAAGGTGACAATGTGACATACCCTCCATTTTTTTTACTCTTCCCGTGAGGTTATGCGACGTGTCGTTTAATGGGGTATCTTTCTCGTAGCAAGCGATTCTTGGCTTGGCACGAATATACAAAGATGATTCATTGATTCCTGTTATCTTTGTTTGTAACTGTAAAACGTAAAGAAACAACAGCGGCTTCCCTGTCCTTCGGTCCTTCCCTTTTCCTTCACAGCTGGTTATTAATGGAGTGAAAACTGAAAAGCCGTTCCTACTTGAATAGAGAGAGAGAGAGAGAGAGAGAGAGAGAGAGAGAGAAAGAACTTCTCATCAGAACCCATTTCTTCAATTTCCTCGTCATCATCAGCAGTTGCTTTTGCAATCTCAAAAAGCACTCGCTCACAGAAGCTGCTTCTGCTAATATCAGCTCTCTGTTCCTCTTACTTCAGAGGTAAAAATTCTCTCTCTCTCTCTCTCTCTATTCTAAAAATCCACAGTTCTTTCAGTTTTTTTGGCTCTTTTTCTTGGCAAGAACTGGAAATTTGGAGTTGGGTTTATTTGTAATACTGCATAGTTAGATTGTTTCAGTTTTTAGCCAGTGTTGGTAAATTTATGTCTTTAGAGTAATCTTCCCACATGAATATTTTGTTTTCATGAAGGGAAATCCTTTGCCCAAATACTTGAATGTTTAAAGTTGGGTTTTCTTTTTTCTTTTTTCTTTTTTTGCAATTTTTGAATGGGTTTTTGCAATTTTTATGAAACACTTCACAAAAGTTGCTTACTTTTATTCTGTTTTCTCTTGAGAGAGAGAGAGAGAGTACTGGTGTTCTAAACGCAGACTTCAAGGTTAAGACTTTGGGGATTTTGAGGGAATTATATTAGTATTGAAAAACTGCACATTTGTTTGAGAATTACATCTTGTGTCATTCTATTTTCTTGTAAGCAATTTCTTTCTATTAGTTTCGATTGAGTATTTGAGTATGTATGCATATATACTTGAACTGATTCTAAAGTTAATGTCTTTAGTGGGCTTGTTTTACAAAATAACTTTTTTTCTCTTTTCCTTTTTGGGTGTTTCTAAAATCCACTTGATTGGGTTTTCTTGTCTTCTACTATGAGTAAATTAAAGAAGGGAAAAGAAACAATCTTTCATGAGGTTTTCTACTTGCCATTTTTTTTTGGTAAGAGGGCGGGCATTCTAGTTGCATTTTAAAGCACTAATTCTCTGGCAGTTTTGGAGAAGGCACGATTGAATAAAAGTAGCCTTCATATTTCATTTTGGCAGGTTGCATGTAGATTCAATAAAAGTAGAAGAGTTAGCATGTCAATTGATTCTGCCAATTATTAGTCATATTTGCTGCATATGACAGTACAAGGAGATTTCTTATGGAACTATGATAGCTTGATTCCTTTATTTGTTTGGAACCCATCAACCATATTTAGTTTTGTTTGTCTAGTAATTCTTTTACCTGATCGAAATGCAATTAATTATAAGAATCTAAGTTACAATCTTAGGCAGTTACCATTGTTGGTCAAATGTGATTGGGATCGTATTAGAGTGGAAATAGGATAAAAATTTACAAATTCTTTGTTGAGTCGAAGATGGTGATGAATTTACTCTACTAGTGGAATAAAGACAGGCCTTGAGACCAAATGATCCAGAATATATGCAGGATGATTACTTCCTTTCTTCCATTGTGGTCTCATTAGTTAGCTAGCCAGAGTGATCATTCTATTTATATTTTCCAAGAATCTGGGAAGGCCCTTTATGCATGTCTTTCGGTTGGAGGGCATTTTCCTTCCCTTTGAACCTTATCCTTGTAGAGTTTTTTCAAGTTTTAGTATGAACTGTAGGTAACAATCTCTTAGAATACTGCTTGAATTGTGATGGATGTCAATGATTTTCCATCTCAAATATTGTGGGCATTCTTGAGTAGTTAATATTATCTAGTTATGAGATGATATGTGTTCAGGACTTCAGGCAGAAAAAAATAAGGTAAAAAAGAAAGAGATGATATGTATCATATGAGGTGCAGAAAGCATCAACCAAAATGCAGCTATACGGTGGTATGATTAATAAGTCTTTAAAGTTTGGACCTATTAAATAACATGTCTGCTCGTTGTGGGAATATTCACATACGCAATATATTGGTCTATTAGGTTTCCCTTTGGATAAGATATATAATGACCTATTAGTTTTTTATCTCAACAAAGATTGTCATATCGTTACCTAAATGCAGCAGTTAAATGGTCTTTGATTTTGTTTTTCATGATTCATATATTTCCATAGGTCATAATTCAGCCTATCTTTATTTGTTTAACAGAATATATTTTTCATATAACAGTTACTTCCAAGGCGGAGAGGGTAACTGAGGGTGATTGTCTTCAGAAAACATGGATAAGAGTACGTAACTCCTTCTGCATGCTATTTTTATTTTTCCAATAAAATGGGACTGTGCACAAGCGTCGGTAGCAGGAAAAGTTTGTAAATTGCACTAAGTTGTCACTCTACAATAAAATTTTCTGCACACACATGCAAGCACCCACTTTCAATGGTTTTGTTACACAAATTAGTATCTGGCTGTCACCTTTGTTTGTCATGCCTGTGTGGGTTGTTGTTGGCTGCTTAGTTTTCGAGGTTCGACATCACTTGGTATAAAGACTATTTAATTTTCTATGAAATCAATGACCTGACACATGTCTATATATTGAGATCTCCTTCATACCGGTTGTTTAGTCCTCTAGAACTGAGAAGTCCTTATTTGCAGTGTCACACGTCAGACTGATGAGTGGAAATGATTTTAGAGGACTACTAGAAGTCCTTAACATCTGGGGCATGTTTCAAATTTGTTCTGCAAATTTAGAAGTCTTTTTTCTTCTTCTTCTTCTTTTTCCTATTATTCTCATTGGTGACTTAGCTTATACAAAAGCTACATGCTTAATGTAATAATTGATCATTTTTGTTAAAGTTTATGGCAAGGTGTTATTGGATTACTTTCTGAAAGTGGTTTGGTGAGCACAGGGCTCTCAGCAGATGTAGCGAACCATGGACATGGCGACTATGCTCCTATCAGTGATCCAGAGGAACTAGAATTGGGAATATTTGACAAACCCCTTGCTTGCTTTGGTTGTGGAATTGGATGGTTTTCGTGAGTGTTCCCGCCTTTTCTCTCTTCCCCCCACCCTTTTTTCTCTCTCTCTCTCTCTCTCTCTCTCTCTCGCTAATAGATGCACCTTCTTTTGCAGTCTTCTGCTTGGATTTTTATGCCCACTGCTGTGGTACTATGCTGCATTTCTCTACTTTGTGAAATATTACCATAGAGACCCAAGGGAGCGATCTGGGCTTGGTGCCTCAGCAATAGCTGTAAGTTTTATGCTAAAATAATGAAAGGGTGATTCTATTTGTACCCCCATTTTTTCTCACACCCATCAAATATAATAATATTTATTTTACTCTTATTTATCTAATTCTAAAAAATTGAAAAAATAATTATTTTAGTCCTTTTTCTCACCCACCCTTCAAATATAATAATACTTTTTTAACCCTTTTTATCTTATTTTACTCTTATTTATCAAATACTTATTTTACTCTTATTTACTCTTAAAAGAATACTTATTTTACTCTTATTTATCTCAGAACTTTTTTTGTTTTTCTAAATCTCCATTGGTTACCAGTTAAAACACTGTTTTGTAGTAATTGCACCCACTAGGACACATATTTGTTATTCGGAGTGCTTTTGAATCTCCTTCCATTGTTAGCTAAAGCACCATGTTCTGCAAGAAGCATTACTGCCTTAGGGACCAGCCTTTTTTCTTGTTCTTCTTTTTTTGGCTAATAACCATGTTGTAGTACTAGTTGGTAACATTAGAAAAATTTCTGTAGAGTATAGAACTGTGTGTTTGTACCTATTTTCCATTTGTAGTGATGAAGGATATTTGTGGCCTTAATCACCTTTCATTGATTGCAAATGTTGTGTGATTGTTGCAGGCTTTGATCTTTACAGTTGCTGTGTTAATAACGGTAGTTGTCATTTTTTTCAAATCCTTGCTCCCATAGCTTAGGCCAGCTTTGTACAAAAATCCCTATGCTGATGATGTTTAGATCAAGCGTTTGTCCTTCCTGTAATTGTATCACAGAGCAAGAAAGAAAAATGTTGGCATCATGGGATGTCCAGCTACTGAAACATGAAGCAGTTTGGGCGTCTCTGTAATAGACTAATGGTGTGCCATGCATGATGCAAACCGTGTACATAAGCATATGCAACTGCTTAGCTCCCATTTAGTGGGAATTTTTGTATAAAATTATATTGTAGAAGGGATAGTACATTTACAAATACTTAGACAGAATATTACCATTCCACATTCATGCATCTGTCAAGCAACCCAAGTCCAGTGCTGGAGGCTGCAAAGCAAGTTTGGTCTATGTTTAACATTTAGCAAGTTTAAAAGAAGCTTCTACTAAAAGGACCCAATTTGATTGAGTTATTTTAGAGGGCTGCTATTTGCACACCCCAAAATTTCTTTTTGCACACCCCAAAATTTCTTTTTGCACACCCCAAAATTTTAATTTGTGAAATGATAAAAAACACCTAAAACAAAATTCCCCAAAACCCCATCCCCTCTATCTCTCCTTCCTTCTCTCAACCATCTCTCCCCATCACAGCCCAACCCAGCCCCGACCACCCCAACCCCGCCTCTTCTCACCCCAACCCAGCCCCACCACAACCCAACCCCGACCACCCTAGCCTCGCCCCTTCTGCTTGCAGCACCACCGCGCGCAGCGCCTTCCAGCCACCGGCGTGCCCTTCTCTCTCTCTCTCTCTCTCTCTCTCTCTCTCTCCGAGTAGCTGGTTCAGCGAGCACTTGCCGAACGGGTCCTTGATGTTCGGTGGGTACCTGCCGAATAACACTCACATCGTTCGGCGGATGACTGCCGAACGAGTGTGACATTTTCGGTAGACCAGTGTTGAACGGATGCGCAGCTGTGCGCGGGAGGAGAGAGAGAGGAAGGTGGTGCGGGGAGGGTGCGGGAGGGAAGGAGGTGGTCGGGTGAGGGGCTGGGTGGGTGGGTCGAGGCTGGGGTAGGCTGTGACGGGGCTGGGGTGGTCGGGGTTGGGTTGGGGTGGGCTGGGGAAGAGAGAGAGGGAGGGGGAGGGGGAGGGAGAGAGGTGGTCCGGTGAGGAGGGAAGGGGTGTGTTTTTTTTTTTTTTTTCCCTTAGTTGATGGGGTGTGTTGGATAAAATGGAGATATTATGGTAATTGGGAAGGGTGTGTGTATGAGAAAATTTAATTATAGAAAGGGTGTGAGGGTGTGAAATGAGAAAAAGTGAGAAAATGGTGTGCAAAAAGAAATTTTAGGATGTGCAAATAGCAGCACTCTTATTTTAAAGTCTACCTGCCACTTTCTTTGGTCTATTGGGAATCCACTGGGCTTCGCAGTATAAGTAAGAGGTATGCCTTTTTTTTAATAGGATTTTGCACTATGTTAATGGTTTTTCTTTCTATGTTATTCAATGCAAAGAATTCTTTTATCCAAATAATAGAATTTGGGATGATATGCTTTGACATATACTAATTGCATGCACGATTGTCTTATGGAGTTTGGCTTTACAATTAATAAACCTAATTGCCATTATACCTAACCCTTTTTTCTTCACCACCAACTTCACTTATGCTCATTGATACATAAAATATGATTGTCTGTTGATTCAGCACCCTTTTCTTTATTGATAGGCAAGACCACTTTTAACCTTAGTGGAACAGTAGTGCTATAAATAAATTGCTATTGGTGTTGGTCAGAATAGTTAAGATACACAACAAATCTGCAGAGAGATGGTTCATCTTATAACCAACAGACCTGCATGTAAAGAGTTTATGTACTAACATTTATTTAAACATTGAGTTACAAGTTAGGAACTAGTTTTGATGAATTTACAAGTTAGGAACAAGGTATAGACTAATTAACATCCCTTCTAAGGTCTAACCCATTGCCATTCTGTAGGTTCAGTTTCATTGCCAAGGTGTTTTTTTATGTATACTATTTTAGAATATATTTTGGGAAGTGATGCATATACTCCAAAAAATAAGTTGTCACACTGTAAATCTTTACACAGAGACAAGGAGCGAGAGTGAATCGAACTCTTGGCTATCATGATTTTAACTAATTTTCTCACTCTCCCTTTCCCTATATTTTCACCATGAAATTAACTAGCTTATCGCTTCCACCATGGTTTACCAACCCCTTGTTATATGACTAGGTGTACCATTGATTTCTCACGTGAAGTTGGAATCCCATGTCTTGCAATCAAAGGCTGTTACACTGACACAAGAAGCCTTAATTTGTGGTGTCGTGTATTGAGTGCCTTCCCAACCCCCATCCAAACACAGCCAGAGAAATTATTTCTTACTGTGTACAATCTTCCTCTTACTTCCTCATACAAACTGATCTTGTGAGGAAACTGGTTGTGTAAACAATCAAATTTACATCACATACACAATCGATAATTCTATAAAGCATACGCAATTGAAATAGATTTTCTAGCTTTAAAAGTAGACTACTAAAGACCAACTTGGCAACTTGTAAACCACCCCCTCTTTCTCACTATCAATCGGAATTTTTGCTAAGAGATGATTACAAACAAACCAAGGTCCTTATTTGATTATTTACAATCCACATATGCACCTCTTCGGAGCGCGTTGGATCCCATCCTGACACTCATCACTGTCTTCAAGCTCAAGTTTGCGATGTGCAAGCTGTAGTCCTTGCAAACCCAGGTCAAGCTGAATCCGGGTGGGACCCCCCTCCTATACCAGTAAATTATTCATAAGCAGCCTACCAAAAATACCAAAAACCAACTAATTAAAGAAGACCAATTCTTCATTATAAATGACATTACACATATATTGCTTACACTCATGTAGATGATGATCATAGTATTATAGTTGTTTACACGCATGTAGATGATAATTATTCAAAGGTAACAATTGTTTATGTTCGTATATGATTTAGTAGAGTCCAATTTAGTTAATATGAAAGACCAAATATGATGGACAAGTAAGAAATAATGTATCTAAAGATTAGATTATATGATTATGTTGAGTTCTACGTGGGATCCACCGCCTAAAGAATACTAAGATTGTATGATTATATTGAGGTCAACTACTTTGTCACTTTCCACAATCTAATGCACGTCACTACCTTTTTTTAATTCAAGTTCTAATAAAAATATGTAAGATTCTCATACATTACGCGGAATGTGAGACTATGAGTGAGTGAATGACCACGACCCATTTGAAAAAATTGTAAATAGCACATGGTTTATGGTTCACTCTAAAATTAATTCATTAATCATCTAATTTATTCAACAAAAAATAAATTTAATTTATCTAATTTGGCTGTCATTCTACCAATGACAGGCAACACACAACATATGCTTTCCTTACTTTGCTTGCTTCTTTATATAAGCAAACCGCGCAAAAAAGCAAAAGCAAAAACAACATAAAAGCTGCACAAAAGCAAAAGCAGAGTGTCTGCAAAAAGCTCACCTTTCTTTTTCTCTCTCTCTCTCTCTCTCTCTCTGAACCAAAACCAAACACATTCCAAACAATGGAAGAAGAAGAAGACATGCTTCCACCATCACCATTTTGGCTGCAGAACTCCTCCGGCACTCTCCGGCGCCGGCGCCGGTCCTCCGGCTCTGTTTTCTTCAGCTCCGGCGCTTTCGTCGTGCTCTTGGTAGCCATAGCTGCTGTGTTTATGTTCTTTGTGATTCCCTCAGTACTGTCCTTCACTTCGCAGATGTTCAGACCCCATTTGGTGAAGAAGAGCTGGGACTCGCTCAATCTGGTCCTCGTCCTCTTCGCCATTGTTTGTGGGTTTCTAAGCAGAAACAGCATCAGTGCAGAACATCATAGCCAAAGTGTTGGCGTTAATGCCTCACCGGAGGAGGTTGTTGTTCAGAAATCGAACCCGTCAACCCCTCCTCAATGGTACGAGTACAATTCACTGAATTCCGATCCTACGGTGTATAGTAATAGTATTAGTATGAGCAGGATGAGGAACAGCAGTTCGTACCCGGATCTACGTCAAGAATCTCAGTGGGTCAGCTCCAGAGATGAACGGTGGCGATTCTACGACGATACCCATGTCACCAATTACCGAGTCTCCGGGTCGGGTTCGGATCAGGTCCACCATCATCGGCGGTCATACTCATGGCAAGAAGAACCAGTGCTCCAACCAGCACAAGAGGAAGAAGTTGATCATGTCTCTACCAAGAATATAGCAGTTGACACTTTTGTTATCCGTACGGAACAAGTTTCATACTCACCACCGCCACTAATTTCTCAACCTGATCCTCCGCCGCCTCGTTCACCGCCACGATCTCTATCTCCGCCACCTCTTCCGCCGCCACGCAAGGCCAAAAGAACATACCAAGCTCTTGGAGACAATGAAAAGTCTAGTATTACTCAAAATGTTGCGAGAAATGAGAATTTGGAAGTCGAGAAAAAAATGCTACCGCCACCTCCTCGGCCACCGCCTCCTCCGCCGCCACTGCCACCACCTCTACCGCCAGAAGTAGAAGTCAAGAGAGGGAAGAATGTGAAGAAGAGAGGGGTTACTACTACTAAAGAATTCTTGATCACCTCGCTAAGGAGGAAGAAGAAGAAGCAGAGACAAAAGAGTGTTGAAAATTTCGAGACCCTTCTCGAGTCTTCACCTTCTTCAATGCCTTTACATCCACCGCCATCTCCGCCGCCCCCTCCACCACCGCTTCCGCCGCCACCTTCAGTCTTCCACAACTTGTTTTCTTCAAAGAAAACTAAACCCAAGAAAACTCATCACTCTGTTTCACAACAGTCACCTCCGCCGCCGGCGTACAATTCAACTACCCATTTGTCGAAAACCAAGGCCCAAACTAGGCCCATGATGACGATCCAGAATCCTCCATTGCCGGTTAAGGTAAAGAATTTCGGAGATGACGATAATGCGAACAGCGGTAGCGTGTCTCCGATGATGACTCGAATACCGCCGCCGCCGCCTCCACCGCCGTTCAGAATGCCGAAGTTGAAGTTCGCAGTAGTGCATGGTGACTTTGTTAGATTAAAAAGCAACAGCTCAGATGATGGGGGTGAGGATTCACCAACCTCGGAAACTAGTACTCCATCATCGGAGTCACCAACACCAGCCATGTTCTGTCCGAGCCCAGATGTGAACACCAAGGCTGATACCTTCATAGCAAGGTTCAGAGCTGGTTTGAGGTTGGAGAAGATGAACTCTAGCAAGGAAGGGAGGGGGATGTCCAATCTAGGCCCAGGCCCAGGCCCAGATGCAAGAGAAGAAGGACTTGGCCCAAATTAAAAGTTACTAATAGTGATTTTCTTAATTTTTTACTTTTTTTTTGGGTTTGGATATTGAGGTTGAAGATGATGATAGGGGTTGAGTTGAGTTGTTTATGTATATTCTGACATATACATTCAGTATACATAGGAGGTACAATATATTCTTTCATTTTTTTTTTTTTTTTTTAACTTTTTTTTGTGCCCAAAAAAATGCATGAGGGGGTGTGAGCCTAGGAATTTGGATTGTCTGGATTTGTATGGAATTCAGGATGTGGTACCAATTTTTTAATAGGCAAAAGTGATTCTTTCTTTCTTCATTGTCAGATTTATCACTCTGTTTTCCTTTTCCTTTGTTTCTTTGTAATTGATCTATGCTGGCAATTGCATATTTGCATGTGACATAAGAATATTGATCCTCTTGGGAAGGTAATGTTTCTTTATAGCTCACCCACCGGAATAATTATTACAAAAGGGTTTATATGCTTTTCCAAAGGTTTAGACTACCACCAACTAGCTATAAATATAGTGTTATTTTTCTTCACATTGTTGCAAGAGATTCTAGAATTTCTTTCCATTAAATATACTTTAGATGAAGATATTTTTATGATTGAAAAAAAACCATCAACTTAACAAGTTTGCATTAAGTGTGTGTTTGTATATAATACAAACAAATCTAGTGATTCATAATTTCATAAAGCTGAATCTTATGGAAAAGTAAATCCATCAAATTTATAAGTTAGAAAAGTGATAAAAAAAAAAAAAAAAAAAGTGACCGCATGACATACGAATTTTGCAATGAAGAATTCTTCAATTTGGTGCTCCGAATCTGACAAAAACTTTGGTGATTCTAATATTATTGGTTAAGAATAGAATGCAAAACCAATAAAACTTTAATCCTCATGATTAGCACAAGACCGCTGGATGACAAAATTCAAATATTGACAACTGTTTGTTTTAAGAGTGATGGAAATCATGGAAGTAATGCTCCCGTGATTTAAGGCATATAACTTGATAAGTTTACTTGTCATGACTAAATGCAAGCTAACTCAATGCACAACAAACGCGCTTTGAAGAGGTGACTTGGCTTTTTGGACATAAATTAAGTAAGAGCAAATTACAATTTAGTACCTCAATTTTACATGTTGTTTCAACTTAGTACCTCAATTTTGAAAACTTGCAAAAAAGTACCTCAATTTTCATTTTGTATCAACTTAGTACCCCAATTTTGAAAATTTACAAAAAAGTACCTCAACTTTCATTTTGTGTCAAAATAGTACCTCCGTTAGTTTTTCTGTCAAAGTGACAGGGGTATTTTCGTCTTTTCCTTAAATTTAAAAAATAATTTTTTTTTAATAAAAAAATTTCTTAAAATTAAAAAAAATTTCATAAACAAATTTTTTAATTTTATGAAATTTTTTCGTAAAATTAAATTTAAAAAATAATAATTTTTTTTAATAAAAAAATTTCTTAAAATTTCATAAAAAAAATTTCATAAAATTTTTTTTTTATTTTAAGAAATTTTTTTATTAAAAAAATTTATTATTTTTTAAATTTAAGGAAAAGACGAAAATACCCCTTCCAGTTTGACAGAAAAACTAACGGAAGTACTATTTTGACACAAAATGAAAGTTGAGGTACTTTTTTGCAAGTTTTCAAAGTTGGGGTACTAAGTTGATACAAAATGAAAGTTGAGGTACATTTTTGCAAGTTTTCAAAGTTGGGGTACTAAGTTGAAACAACATGTAAAGTTGAGGTACTAAATTGTAATTTGCTCATTAAGTAATTACGGATCATGCATGCACAAGCTAAATGCTAATCATGCATTTGATGATATATATTGCCCTCGAGAAGTAACAAGGCGGCTACATATCTCCCCACTTTTTTATATAATTTTCTTTCTTGCTTTTAAATAAAGCCTAAAAGCAGTGCAACTTGTGCTATTTAAAGCAAGAAAAACTGCCTCTGAAGACTGAAATGAACCCATTTATGATTATAACTTATTAGACATGCGTTTTTTCTGCTAGAGAACATTGGTCACTTAATGAATTGGCACTTCTTAATTACATATCTACATCCCAATGTTGTCTGCATACAATGCAAGTTGCAACCATATGCTAGAAGTAGTTAACTAGAAGCAAAAGATCGAAACTCAAAAATCCATTATTATTTTCTTTTTAATTTTTGGTTTGGCCAACAAATCAACTGCTTTGCAATACCATGACGAGTTAATTACACTTACACTCCCTGAGATTTATCGTCTTTTCACATACACCCCATGAGATTTCAATAATTACACTTACACCTTTTGATGTTTCAAAATTATTACAAATAACCTCTTTCGTTAAGTGCCGTTAAGTGACCGTTAGTAAAATGATGACATCAGCAAAAAAATATTTTAATATGACAAAATTAACCTGTACAATAACCCAAATCAAGATTAAGATATCCCAATTCCCAAACAACCAAATTTTAATTCAATAAACTTAGTATAACCCATACACCCAAACACCCAAACTCACCAATCTCTCAAAATTGAATTAGCAAAGATGTGTCCCCATGTTATAAGAAAGGAAAATGCCGACACCCATCAACCAAAAAATCAAAAAAAATCTAAGAATCTATATGAGAACTGAAGGAAAGTTCACAAAGATATACATCATTCCAAAAGTCTTAACGCACATGTTCCATTAAATAATTCTAATATTCCAAAAGTCTTGCATATGTTCCATTAAAAAAACCAATTAGCCAGGCATGTATGGATCCAAAAGTCTGGCATAATAAGCTTGAAAATCTAAACAAAAAAGAGTTCACATGTCTTCAAAAAAAAATAATGGCAGACTCTAGCTATATAGCTTCTTCACAATGGCTGACTCTAGCTTCTCAGTTTGTTGCAAAGGGTTGGCTCCCAACCTCTTAACTTGGTGCAGGGGCTTGACTCCCAATTTCTTGACTTGTTGAAGGAGTGTCATCCATTTCAATTACCACATTTGAAGCTAATCAATAAAAAAAAAAAAGAGAGAGAGAAATTAATAACAAAAACATATTTATTTGCAAACCAAAAAACTAGTACATTCTAACCTTTTCCACTCTGAATTCTACCACCACCTCTACCCCTTCCTCTTAATGAATTGACTCCTCCACTCACTCTTCCTCTTCTTCTTCCTCTTAAAACATTCACACCACCTCTTTGCACCCCTCTAACATTCTTATTTGGGCACCTCCTCTTATTGTGGCCTAATGTACCACAAAGTGCGAATGTTAATGCATATGACCTCTTTCGCTTACCCCCTTTCTTAAGTTCATCTGCCTCCCTTCTCCTATTTTTTGTGGGTTAATCGTGGTGGCTGAATGAGATCATAAGAGTCTCCCTCCCAGAACTTCTCATCTGGGATGGGGTGAATGTGATATGAGTATGTTTTCACATACTTCTCTTTGGTGAAGAATTCATGACAATAGTCTTCTGAACTAGCCCGCTTCCAGATATTGCATGCACACACATGTGTGAACATCATTGTATGATTTAATCATAAAGGTTGTTGAGGACATTGTGGGGGTAGGGGAGGCATGAATAGGCCATGGACAACCTTTTTCCTGCATAATAAAAAAATTTAAGCATAAGCAAAAGTGCACTATAATAAATAAAATTAGAACTCTATACAACAATATGAGAATGTATTGTTTGTCAAAAAAAAAATATTAGAATGTATTGTTTGTTAAAAAAAAAAAAACAAATATGAGAATGTATTAAACCTTGCATTTAGCAGTAACTCGAGTTCGTTCATTTTTGACTCGGTTAATTTCGAATGCCTCTTGTATTACATAGTCTTGAAGCTTTTCTCGAAAATGATTAATGTCCAAAAACACTTGATCTTCCTTCAACTCCACATTTCCATTTGGGCAATCCTGATACAACCTCTTACTCAATCCCTTCACATAGTCAGCCTCTTCCTCTTCCTCGGAGCTAACTAGCTTCTCATGATCAGAGTTTGAATGATAATCAGATAGCCCATCAATATCACTATCAATATCACTCTCAGATGCTTTTCCATTATTGTCTTCAAATTCAACATCATCCACATCTTCACCACATACACCTGCAGGCACCAAATCATCATTCTCATCATCAATAAATGGGAATAGTTTGTGTTCCCCTTCACCAGCATCTCCAGGTACCCAATTCTCATCATCACTACCATCATCATTCTCACCTTTGTCATCATCCTTATAACCTTCAGCATTTTCAATATCTTCCTTATCCCCATCACCAAGTACATTGTCTTCAATTATCAATGGCCTCATACCACAATCTATATCAAATACCAACTTATTGTGCAACTCAAAGATCTCAAACATGTTTATAACATCAGCATCTGATTTTACAGGGTGCAACACACCATTACTTGGGTGCCTAAACTCAACCAAAATGTTCATAGATTGCCAATTATCCTTTTTATTAATGCATAATGAACAAATATCATCATACAAGTCAAGTAAGGAATACTTGTCACTGTCAATACTGCCAATTTTCCCAACATGTTTGCCTTTAAAGTGGACCTCAATTTGAAACATCCCCATCTTCCAAAGTCACTCTTAATTTGAAAAAAATAAAAAAAAAAGAGAACAAAAAAACAATGTTAGATAAAAGACACATTTTCTTATAACAAAAGAAAATAAACCAAGTTCATCAACATATGCCAAGATAAACAAGAAATCTAAAACACACATTATGGAAATAAATATAGACTAAAATGATTTTTATTGATTGCTATTGCAGCATTATCAAAGCTCATTCTAAATTGTGAGAGGATGAGAGAGAGTGATAAGATTGTGTTTGATATTTTTCCACACAATGAATATTACCGTAGACCAGAGCCTTGTATACTAGAGCAAGATTATTTACAGTTGTTTTACATCTTAGCAGATTTTAACAAACTATAGTTAGTCTTGCTTACTGGACTGATGATAATCCATTATTCTTTATCAATTTAATATAAACAAATGATTGAGAGTCTGAGACAACCTGTAAAAATAGTCAAGTACTAAATTAACAAACATAACAGTCAAGCGAGTCCCACATACAAGTCTCAAAAGCAGTAGACAAATGCATAAACCGACAAAAAAATCATTAAAATAAGAATTTCATATAAAGAAAGACTTTTTTTTTTCCGTCAAAGACCATACAAGACTTGGGTGTTAGAAAATTATTCAACAACAATTTGTCGTAAAATACCATACAAGACTTGGGAGTATGCTTACTTCAAATTCCCTAAAATACTCTTCGAATGTATCTGCAAAACAGAATTACAAAAAAGGAAAGTGTCTCAATTATTTTGAGAAAACATAATACTAAAGCAATACAAATCAAGCTTCGTTCTCATAACAAACCTCTCCGAGCACTTTTTCTCTCTCTTTCTCTTTGTTTCGACTCACCCCCAGGGATTAACTTTAGATCCTTAACATTAAACACAGTCCAGCTCTATGAATTCTCCCCCAAATTCCAAAGAAAAATCAAGGAAATAAGCCTCAGAGTAGCAGGCCAAAGCTACAGAAAGAGAACTACTCCTTTTTTTCTGAGAATAGGAGATTTCTTTTCAAATTAGGGCTGCCAACGAGTTCTCATAAGGGGAAGATGGAGAGTTTTTTTTTTTTTTTTTTCTTGTCTGATGGTTATAGGAAACAAGGTGAATAGTATCCAAACAGTCTTATAACACTGTAAGGGTATTTCAGTATTTTAGTTAGTTTAGTCACGTCTGTTATTAGTGTTTTTTCTTTCATGGGGTTATTTGTAACAGTTTTGAAACCTCAGGAGGTGTAAGTGTAATTATTGAAACCTCAGGGGGTGTATGTGAAAAGACAATAAACCTCAGGGGGTGTATGTGAAAAGACGATAAACCTCAAGGAGTGTAAGTGTAATTAACTCATACCATGACCAAGTAGGACCTGTTCATGGTATACCAAGTTAGCATCTTCAGAGGTAATGCTCAATCCTCAAGGAGTACACATTCTATTAAGCATGTTGTGTCAACGTCTGGTCAAAACCAATGTTCACAAGTGACACATTTAAGAGCAGACTATATAAGTGATGACAAGCCATTAGTTCTTGCATGCTAATTGTTTGATCAGATCTTGAAGAGATTGCTCTTGCCTTATGCTCTAAGCCCACCTTGCCTTGATTCGGATTTGCTCAATGCTTTGCTTCAAAGTCATAGCAATGGAAGCATTCACACGGCTTGCGAAAATTTTTTCCACCTCATCAGCCTTTTCATTGCTACAAAACTGAAATTGAAGGACATTTTACAGTAGGAAAAAAATGATCGACATATCAACTGTACCATATTCTACAAGCCCAATTCAAGCCTACCAGTATAAGGCCAGAAAGAATTTTGCTTACCGGTGTCACAATGTCTCTTATGAAATGTGTGAGTAGCAGTCCAGCACCATATTTGGTCAGAATGAGGTCCCAGTTCTCCTGCGTTCATAACCAAGCAAATTCAACTCTACAAATTGTAAAATTCAAAAGTAGAAATGGCAAGTGGCTTCCTAATTCCAATTCACAGTGCCAATTATATCCAACATGGTATCAAGTCTATTGAATGATGTAATATTCATCTAAAAGATGTTCCCAAGAAATAATGAAACCAATACCTTCAACCATCCCCATGCTATTTCACGGCATTCTAAGCTTATACCAACAAGTCCATATACAATATCTTGATCTCAAACCTGAAAACAATATTGAGGTGAAGTATCTGTAAAACTGGCAAAGAAAGTGTAGCTGTTGCAAACCACAACTTAGTGTACAAATAAATACCTCATCAGATAGGAAAAAGTTCAGAGCCTCAAGAGTTGTATTCGGGTCTGGAGAGGATGCAAAAAAACCTGTACAAGGTCAAAACATAATGTACAAAATCTAAGTTATTATTTACACCCAGGCAAGAGACAGAGGACAGGGGAATGCTAGAAAATGCATTTCATTTCACAGTTGCAAAATCTTACGTAGAATCCTTTCCTTCTCTTGCACTGTATCGGCTTCTCTGTAAACATTTAATAGAGACTCAAAACCTTTCCTATTTGGGCTGCTAGCATTCCTCATCACGGCAATGTAAGCAGCCTGCAGGACAATGTTTGGAACTTCTACCATTTAACTTTGAAAATGCCTCTAAGGATGAGGGGTGATTTACATTTGAAAATTTAATTACCCCTCTTGTATCAGCTGAAAGAAGCGGAGTGTTCCTATCATTCAATAATGTATGAAATCGGCCTAATGCGTCTTTCTGAGTTTTGTCGTGGCCAAACATAACCAAGGCCTGCAAGACTTCTGCTCTCAAAAGTGCACTGAAGTGACTCTCTCCAGGTATCGGTTCCCAACCTAATTTTCTGTACAAATAAGTACATTCAAATATGATATCTAAGTATGATAGCATTAAGCTCTTGTTTGGTAATGGTAAACTTATCTCATGAACAAGAGATCTCCATCAATCTCCTGCAACCCAATAAGTTTAAACAAAGAAGGTATTAATTGTTCTTACTCTGCTGGAAACAGGAGGAGAGTGATGAAAAATTGTTTCAACCCATTTACTGAATCTGGGATGGCATCACTTGAGATTTTGACGACATTATTACAAGCCTGTTGCATATGTAGCATAAAAGGTAATGCTACCATAAATAGTAGGTGTAAGTGATAATCAAGAGAATCCTTACGTCTATCAGTTTTGTTAAGATGATATAATCAACTTCTTTTCTGCATACATCCATCAAAAAGAGCAAAGATGACAGTGATTGTTCACAAGCTTCACAAAGAGCATGTGCATCATCCAGAATGCCTGAAATCAGACTTGGAGTTATACATTGTTGGACTATGAGTAGTTTAAAATGGCAAAAAATCAAGTAAGTAATCTAAGAAGAGAATGCACAGAATAAACTAGAATATAGGTGTCTTATCACATCAATTTGGCCGATTTTCATGCTAACAAAGACAAGTCCTTTTGTATCAACTCCCAAAGTCCAGTTAATGTCATCTACATTTGGGGCCCCTGGCTGGGGGTGAGGGGGGCAAGAAAAGCTGTCCTGCTAAGACCCCACCAGCGGACAAGGGCACCAAGTATAAAATCAAGTATAGTACACTAACCAGTTGTCAGTGAATACAACATGCATAACACAATACCATATCATCTGTAGTTAAAACTAATAAAAGTGTCAGATGGCACATACCAAATTTGTCTGTTGCTTCCAAGTAATTATGCTCAATAGCCTTCCTAAGTCGAGCTGCAAGTTTATCTTCATAATTGACCCTATAGAAACCACTCTGTTCGATATTAACCTTAATCCACAGTTGTTCATCACATTTCTCTTTATTCTTTATCTCAAACGAATTTAAGTTACTATCAGAGGATTCAACAAGACCCGATATGTCCACTTCTCTGGACTTTGTTTCCAGAAGGAAATTCTTGTGTCTCTCATAAGAACCAAGTGAAAATGTTATTGGAACAATCCATTTCCCATCACCATGCAAACCAGACGACAGGAACTGTGTCTGCAAAACCAAAAATTTATTACATTTCTGTAGATAATAAGATTTTGGTATTGATCAATCTTACCTGCTCAAATTCCAAAATATGCTCCTTAGCTTTTACAGAGATAACAGGATATCCTTTTTCCTTTGTCCAAGCATCCATCATTGCGCTGACTTTAACACCAGATTTCTCTGAAAGAGCACTCCAAAATCTTCTGTCTTTGCATTTTTTCCCAGAATATCTTTTTATGTAGGAACTTAATGATTTCTGACTTGATAATAAAGCCACACAGTTAAAGAGAAAAACTAAACGATGTTCATAGTTTTTCACTCATTACAGAGTTAAATGATAATGAAATGCAAACTAGAATGACTTCATAACAAGGTGGCTTTGCCCTTTAGTCCTTTTTGTTTAAAACTTTAAGTGCATTAGCCCTTTATAGGATAAAAGAACCATTCACTACAGTTTGCACGGGTTTATATTCATCTTCTAATTTCAAGCAGTGCTTTTGGTAATAAGAAGAGCATTTCCACATACAATATTTGCTATGAAACTTGAATTATCGGTGCTACATGAAAATGTAACCTTGCTGTAAGTTAAGAACATCAGTTTTGCACCTGGAATATGTCATCCCCAAGATAACCCTGCAGCATTCGAATAACAGCAGATCCCTTTTTATAGCTGATATCGAAGACTTCAAGAATTGAACGAGCATGGTGTATCTCCACCTGAAATTATGTCAAAACAGAAAATAAATATATGTCGCATGTAGCAGTTTTTTCTTTTTCTTCATCCTGCTCCATATGCATAGACACACATGTTTATCAATAACTTCACTTTGATGAAGTCCAGTGCAAATTCACAAATTCTATAAGCACTATTGTTTTTCTCTATTTTTTATTTTGGATTGGACATCAACACTATTTCTGGAAGCAGTTCTCACACTGAACAATAGCATTGATTGCTTTTTACCTCAATTGGATGTGATTGTTCCAGTGCCTTAACTAGGCCACCGGTAGTTTGTTGGAGAAATTGAGACCATATTTTCCACTCAGGATATAAAATATCAGTGGCCATATAACTTAACTGTAAATATAAGATCAAGCAGGCTCACAAAAATCATATAATTATATCCAGTGCAATGTCATTAAGTTGGAAGGTAGAAAACTGAAAGACTCAAAATTACCCATGTTGCAAAACCCTCATTAAGCCATAAATCAGTCCACCATTCCATTGTTACCAGGTTGCCAAACCACTGATGTGCTACTTCATGTGCTACAACAATTGCCATCTGACAAAATAAGAAAGGGTTATAGAACATACTTTCAGACTAGAAACTATAAAAGAGGAACTAGAGAAAACTCTACTTCCCTTTCAAAAGTTGTAATTTATTTAAAGGAGTTTGTATGGCTGAAAAAGAGAAACAAAGCTGAAAGCAGAATCAGATATCAAACTTACTCTTTGCTTCCTTGCTGTTGTGGAATGCAAATGATCGTAAAGCAGTTCATTTTCACGGTATGTGATCAAACCATAATTCTCCATGGCCCCCCTAGAAAATTCAGGAACCACAACCATATCAAGTTTGGGAAGCGAGTAAGGTGTTGAGAAGTATCTGGATGAAACCATAACCAGTTCAAATAGAATTAACACAGAGTTATTTCTTCAAGCCAGGAGCAAGAATGTCATGTATTTTTTTGATTACACTATAAATTTACATGGTTTCTTTTAAGGGGTAGCCATGGGTAAGGGCCTCAGGTTCTCCAGAGATTACTTTGAATTAGTTGCAAAAATACTAGAGGTGGAAACAAGAAAGGGTGGGGAGAAGAAATTCAAATGCTTCCTGTATGGGCATCGATATTCACTCTGGGTTCAGTGGTATAGTTTATGAAAGTTAACTTTTTCTGAGAAGTGCGCCTTCCCCTGATTCATGGGTTTGTCATATTTTTGGCTCGCCCCCCCCCCCTCCCCCAAAAAAAAATCCTCTAGTTTGTTAGACTACAATGTGCTGGATCAATATCATTCTCTATAAACACAACTGAAGTACATAAAATTTAAAATTCCCCAATCTAAGAATGAAATAAATTACTTGGAGAAAATATCAAGCGTCTTAACAGCAAGATTTAAAGCAACCCTTTGTCACTCATAATTAGCATATTGGACAAAGCTGTGAGCTCTGGTGGTACATCTACTGCTATCTTGAAGGTGGCCTGTTAAGAATGTACCAGTAATGTCAAAGCAGAAAAGAACAACCCTCAGATTTAAGCAAATATAGAACAACCAAAGAACAATACATTTAAACTACTGTTTGATCCAATGTGGTGCAAAAGACATTTACTTTTTAGCAAGTGAAATAAGAGGTTGCATCAGAAATATTTTCAACAATTATTGGAAATTCTCAAAACTCTAACATTTACCTTGAGAGCAGGTTCATCCCAACATGGAAAGCATCGCCTTGCATCCACAGGTTCAAATTGAGTAACTGCCGAAATTATTAAATGTTTTCATCAAAAACCTTGTTTGGTGGCAAAGAAACTAGGGGAAAGTAAACAGAACATAATAAAATACCCGCTTTCTTTTTTGGTCATTAAATTTCTCACTATTTTCTTCCAAAAATAATAGTCCACTCCATAGAGCATGTACTCGCTTTAAGTTTAGCTAACTCAAATGGGTTTTTTTCCCTCAACTCCTTAATAGTAATTCTAAATTCAATATTTTTCTCTCTCTCTTAGCAATCAAACAGACAGGTAAGAATGAAGAATCCATGTATCTTGACAGCCTAACAGGCAATTCTTCTAGTCAATAAGCCTGCTGAAATTACTTCATTACCTTTGGAAAAATATCTTTTCAAAGCAGCAATTATACTTTACGTAGAAAATAACATAAATTTTCTCACCATTTATATAACCCCCTCAATTGAGCTTTAAGGACCGCAGAAAACTCAATCCCCAAAACTCCTTCACCAACCCCAAGTGCTTTGTCGAACTCCAAAACAAGAGATTCACCATCTCCATTCAAAACAACATCACATGGGCGGTACTGCTGCAGATTAAGAATGAAAAACTGTTATAGTTAAAACCCAATAAAGCCAAGCCAAGTCAATTCAAATCATTGATAAAAAATTAGTTACTTGGCCGTGAGAGTTGGTGAACCAAACTTCATGAACATCAAGTTCCAGAGCGTTCAACACAAGAAACTTGGTCTCTTCAATGATGCTAAGGTAAGTCTTCACGGTGCCAGAGAAGGTGCATGCAGAGAGATCAAGTTTGAGATGAAGATCATAGTGTTTTGGGACTGCAAAGTTTGGTAACCTTGCTTGGCCTTTGAATTGCTCTATGCTTTGTTTCTGCTCCATTTCTGCGGTAGCTTAGTGCAGCACACAGCGTAGATCAAGTAAGCGAGAAAAACTTTAATATTCGTTTATTTTGAGGAGTACTACTGGTACTGGCCCCTGGCCCAAAATACAAAAAAAAAAAAAAAAAAAAGGAGTACCCACTGGCTGATGCTTTCAGTTTTGTCTTTTGTGCCGATTCATCGAACTGGGGTGAGCCTTATCCTGTCTTATTTTGATTGTTTGGTGTGTGTTAGTCAACTCATCTGGAAATAGACTGGAATGGGTGAGGGTGGTGGATCCCCCACTAATTTTACAAACTTAATACTTTTGTCACTATTAATAAGAACTTGGAAGTAAAAATAGTCAAAGTCAAGCATGCAGAATGGAAGTAGAAACTTGGAAGCTAAAGAAAATCACCATAAATAAAGAAAAATGTGGTGGAATTCAAATGATAATGAACTCATACAAAAATTGGCAAAGCTGCCTTATAAACGATTCCCTCTCTTCACCATATTCTGACTCTCTGAGTACTACAAACTAAAACAATTCCTCTTCCTACATTGACTTTGAAGCACCTAAGCAAAGAGCATAGAGAGAACAACACTAATGCCTAAGGGGGCTCTTCTAAACCAAATAACAAGAACATAAGAGTACATCAGCACTTAATCAGAAGACACACTCACAATGCCCCTTACAAAAACTACTTCTTTGGAGCCTCTGCCTTGCTCAACAAATACTTCTTCAACACATCCATAACCGACCCAAAATCCGCCTTCACTTGCACCGGCGGGTTAGCAAACCGGCAAGCCAAATCCTTAATCTCCTTGGAGTGATAATCGATCTTCGACTGAGTGAACTTCAACCCGTGAGCCGTGCTCACCACCACAGTCCGGTCATTATGGCCTATAACCCCTTTGTTCCTCAGCTTAATCAATGCTGCCAATGCCACCCCAGTGTGAGGACATATGAACATGCCAGTGGAGTCTGCTTGAGCCATGGCATCCATCAACTCCTCCTCAGTGGCTTCCTCCACAATCCCATTTGAGTTCTTCAGCGCATACACAGCTCTATCTATCGAAACCGGATCACCAATTTGGATTGCGGATGCAAATGTAGTGTTTGCCTTCACAGGTTTGAACTCTTCACCCCACCCTGACTTGTAATGCAGATACAATGGGTTTGCATTTGCAGCTTGGGCACATACAAGCCTAGGAATCCTATCAACCAGTCCTAATTCCTTGCACATTTGAAACCCTTTATAGAATGCATATATATTCCCAAGATTGCCTCCTGGGACTATAACCCAATCAGGCACTTCCCAATCAAACTGCTGCAAAATCTCAATAGCTGCGGTTTTCTGACCCTCCAGTCTCAAACTGTTCAAAGAGTTGGCCAAGTAAATGGGCAACTCCGCCGTCACTTCTCGAATCAACTCCATACACCCATCAAAATCAGTGTCAATGCTCAGCACAAAGGCCCCATTCGCAATGGGTTGAACCAACTGAGCCAACGATATCCGATTCGCGGGTAAAAACACGATAGAGGGTATCCCAGCGGCGGCGCAATAGGCGGACAAGGCGGCGGAGGTGTCGCCGGTGGAGGCACAGCCGACGCCGACTACGGGGCGGTTCATTTTGCGGAGGCGATTGACTTGGCTGACCAAAACGGTCATGCCCAAGTCCTTGAAGCTCCCAGTGTGGCTGATCCCGCAGTGCTTGACCCACAACTCGTTCATGCCCAGAACCTGTTTGCCGTAACGCTCGGCCCAGAAGAGGTTGGAGTTGCCCTCGAAGGCACTGACGATGTCGTCGCTGTCGATCTCGGGGAGGACCCACTCCTTCTTGGACCAGACGCCGGAGCCGTAGGGCCAGGTGGTCTTGCCGACGCGGGAGTCGAAGAGGTCGCGCCAGTACTTGCCGTCGTAGTTCTTGAGGGCCGCCATGTCGTGCTGGACGTCGAGGAGGCCGCCGGACTGGGACCGGTAGACGATCTCGTCAAGGGAGTAGGACTCCGAGGAGGAAGGGTCGGCGTTGAAGGGGACATACTTGGCGGAGAAGCGGTGGCTGTGGGTGGTGTTGTGGCGGCGCGCCTCATCGCGAATGTTTTCGTGGCGGGGGGGCTTGGCGACGAGGGGTTGGGGTGGTTGTGGTTGTGGTGGTGGTGGGGAGGGAGGGGCGGGGGTGGAGAGGGATTTGATGGTGGTGAAGTGGAGGGAGGTGGTGGCTTTTTGGGGTTTGAAGGAGGGGAGTGGGGATTGGAAGAGAGAGGAGGAAGCCATTGTTGAGAGAATGAGAATGCGAGAGAGTGTGGAAGTGTGGGGTTGTGTTGTTTTTTGGTGGGGGAGATCTGAAGATGTATTGCTAATTTGCTGTTTTGTATTTAGAGAGGTTTAAGGGGATTTGCTGACTGGTTGTAGCAACGAATTAAATTTCAGATTTTGAAAAAATTTCGATCAAAATTTTGAAGACTTTTAAATTTTAACAAAAATTAGATGAAAATAACAAAAATTATTATTAAAATACAAAAATTTTTAATAAAACTTTACTATATGTTTGTTTAACATATTATCTACTAAATTTATAAAAAATATTGAAGAAACCAAATTATATAGTAGATTTTATGTGATATAATCGGATGAGGGGAGACCTTTACGTCCAGTTCGGGGGGCGGGGATATCCCGACCCTACTATCATTATGCCTTTGCAATATTACTTGGTTTAACTTTATTTGTGACCTTTTCTCGTATGTGGGACTCTCTATCTTCTTAACTTTATAATGCGCGTTGAAGGCAAATACTGTTAAATAAAATTAGTATAATGAATAAATGAAATTAGTATATTCTTTATGCTCTATAATATATAGACTAAATCCTAATACTAAATTCTATATACTCTATAATTTATAGACTAAACTCTATATACGTACTCTATAATCTATACTCTATATTGTTTAGGATATTAGTATTTAGGTCTTTTAGGGTATTTTTAATTATTTTTATATAGAAATGTATTAAGATTTATAAACAACTTAACGAAATACCAAAATGGCCAAACGAAACCCAAAACCTTTTTTTTTTCTTTCCAATTGCCCAAAGGCTCCAAACTCCAATCAACCCTAAACTTTTTTTTTTCTTTCCTTTTTATTTGTTTTCCAAATTATTTGTTTTTATTTTATACTTGAAATTAAAGAAGAACAATTAATATCTTTTACCAAAACAAAAAAGAAGGACAATATCACTCATATTGCTATGTTAATAGTCAGAAGGAAGTTTATTGGGAATCATTGTTGAAAAAAAAACTAAATATAAATTAAGGATTCAATCCCCCAAAAAAAAAAGGAAAGAAAGAAAACTCCAACACTCCAACAATAAACATGCCCAACCCATATGCGTAATAAGTCACACTAATCAATTTAAAGAAGGACACAGTGGTTTTGATTTCCAAGAAATTTCAGATTTTTTATTTTATTGTTAAGTCTTTTTTGCCTTTCAATTTTATTGGAAAACTAAACCATTTATCTTCTTCTCTCTCCTCCTCACCACCCCCTTCTCTTCTTTTGTCTTCTACATCTTCTTCTTCTTCTTCTTCAGTCAGAGAATGGACCTCATCCCCGAAACCCCATTATTATTCCTTACCCCAAATATTAACCATTGTTATTATTATTCCTTACCCCAAACATTAACCTTGGAAGGTGAAGTAGAGAGAGAAGGTGAAGAATGTCACTGTGTGAAGTCGCAGGGGGCTGGGAAATGTGTTCTAAAAGTGGAAAGAGAGAGTGAAAGACTGATGATGCAAGCAGAGTTGAAATTTCAGCGAAATTTCGTTAATTTCTCTCGAAAGATGACAAAAACACACGTTGAGAGGCATCGAAGTTTCACCCGAAATTTCGTCCAAATTTCGCGAAATTTGGCGAAATAATCGAAATATTATCAAAAATATTATGGGCATTGTATAAAATTTCCCTCCTCCAAAAAAACGAAATTTTCCTCCTTGGGTGTAGCCGTGTAGGATGGATGGGATTTTGGTGCTAGTGTGATGTTTGGGAATGGTCCGAATGGGCATGGATATGGAATCAATATCGAATGAAAAAAAAAAAAAAAATTGACCTGCATAAACTTTCATTAAAGAAAACAAATGTCTAAAGCAATAAACACCACAAAACCAAGTCATGATTTGACACTCCTCAAGTAATACTATAGAGTTTCTCAAGTCGTTCCTTATGACATCTCAAGTCATTTCTAAGGGCATTACAAGTCGTTCCGTGAGAATTTCAGTTGATAAATTGATGTATTTTAAATGTTAACATCCTTGGTGCATTTCAAATTGTACCTAGTGGTATTCCAAGTCATTTTGTGACACTTCCCAAGTAATACCCTAGAGTTTGTCAAGTCGTTTCTTAGGGCATCCTAGGTCGTTCCGTGAGAATTTCAATTGGTAACTCGAGATATTTAAAATTTTTATACCTTTGGTGCATTTGAAATTGTACCTAGTAGCATTCCAAGTCATATTTTAACACTTCGCAATTTATACCCTAGAGTTTCTCAAGTCGTTCCTTAAGGCATCTCAAGTCGTTCCTTAAGGCATCTCAAGTCGTTCCTTAAAGCATTCTAAGTCGTTCCATGAGAATTTCAATTCGTACCTCGAAGGATTTTAAATGCTTAAACCCTTGGTGCATTTCAAATTTTATCTAGTAACATTTCAAGTTATGTTTTGACGCTTCCCAAGTCATACCCTATAATTTCTCAAGTAGTTTCTTAAGGCATCTCAAGTCGTTCATTAGAGCATCTCAAGTCATTCTTTGAGAATTTCAGTTCGTATCTCAAGGGATTTTGAATGTTTATACTCTTGATGAATTTCAAATTATACATAGTGACATTCCAAGTCATATTTTGACGATTCCTAAGTGATACTCTAGAGTTTCTCAAGTCGTTCATTAGGGCATCACAAGTCGTTTCTTGAAAATTTCAGTTCGTACATCGATGTATTTTAAATATTTATACCCTTGGTGCATTTCAAATTGTACCTAGTAACATCTCAAGTCATGTTTTGTCGCTACCCAAGTTATAGCTTAGAGTTTCTCAAGTTGTTCCTTAGGGCTTCTTCAATCGTTCCTTAAGACATCCAAAGTCGTTCGTTAAAAATTTCAATTTGTAACTCAAGGGATTTTAAATGTTTATACCATTAGTGCATTTCAAATTGTACCTAGTGACATTTCAAGTCATGATTTGACGTTTCCCAAGTAATACTATAGAGTTTCTCAAATCATATCCTAGAGTTTCTCAAGTCGTTCCGTAGGGCACCCCAAGTCGTTTCGTGGGAATTTCAGTTAGTAACTCGAGATATTTTAAATGTTTATACTCTTTATGCATTTCAAATTGTACCTAGTGACATTCCAAGTCATGTTTTGACGCTTCCCGAGTAATATCCTAGAGTTTATCAAGTTGTTCCTTAGGGCATCTTCAGTCGTTCCTTAAGACATCCAAAGTCGTTCGTTGAAAATTTCAATTTGTAACTCAAGAGATTTTAAATGTTTATACCATTAGCGCATTTCAAATTGTATCTAGTGACATTTCAAGTCATGATTTGACGTTTCCCAAGTAATACTATAGAGTTTCTCAAATCATATCCTAGAGTTTCTCAAGTCGATCCTTTGGGCATCCCAAGTCGTTCAATGAGAATTTCAGTTTGTAACTTGACATATTTTAAATGTTTATACCCTTGGTGCATTTCAAATTGTAACTAGTAACATTCTAAGTCATGTTTTGACGATTCTCATGTCACACCATATAGTTTCTCAAGTCGTTCCTTAAGGCATCTCAAGTTGTTCCTAAGGACATCTCAAGTCGTTCCTAAGGACATCTCAAGTCGTTCATCGAGAATTTCAGTTCGTACCTCAAGAGATTTTGAATGTTTATACCCTTTGTGCATTTAAAATTGTACTTAGTGATATTTCAAGTCATGTTTTGATGATTCCAAAGTCATACCCTAGAGTTTCTCAAATCGTTTCTTGAAAATTTCAGTTCGTACATCGATGTATTTTAAATGTTCATTCTCTTAGTTCATTTCAAATTGTACCTCGTCACATCTCAAGTTATGTTTTGACGCTACCCAAGTCATACCTTAGAGTTTCTCAAGTTGTTTCTTAGGACATATTCAATCGTTCCTTAGGACATCTCAAGTCGTTCGTTGAAAATTTTAATTTGTAACTCGAGAGATTTTAAATGTTTATACCATTGGTCTATTTCAAATTGTACCTATTGACATTTCAAGTCATGATTTGACGCTTCCCAAGTAATACTGTAGAGTTTCTTAAGTCATACCCTAGAGTTTCTCAAGTCGTTCCTTAGGGCATCTCAAGTCGTTCCGTTAAAATTTCAGTTGGTAACTCGAGGTATTTTAAATGTTTATACTCTTGGTGCATTTCAAATTGTATCTAGTGACATTCCAAGTCAAGTTTTGACACTTCTCAATTCATACCCCTGAGTTTCTCAAGTCGTTCCTTAGGGCATCTTAAATCGTTCCTTGAGAATTTTAGTTCGTACCACGAAGGATTTTAAATGCTTAAACCCCAGGTGCATTTTAAATTGTATATAGTGACATTGCAAGTGATGTTTTGACACTTCCTAAGTCATACCCTATAGTTTCTCAAATCGTTCCTTAAGGCATCTTAAGTCGTTCGTTAGGGCATCCTAAGTCGTTCGTTACGGCATCCTAAGTCGTTCTTTGAGAATTTCAGTTCGTACCTCGAGGGATTTTGAATGTTTATACCGTTGGTGCATTTCAAATTGTACTTAGTGACATTCCAAGTCAAGTTTTGACACTTCTCAATTCATACCCCAGAGTTTCTCAAGTCGTTCCTTAAGGCATCTTATGTCGTTCCTTAGGGCATCTTAAGTCGTTCCTTAAGAATTTCAGTTCGTATCACGAGAGATTTTAAATGCTTAAACCCCTGGTGCATTTTAAATTATATCTAGTGACATTGCAAGTGATGTTTTGACATTTCCCAAGTCATACCCTATAGTTTCTCAAGTCGTTTCTTAAGGCATCTTAAATCGTTCGTTAGAGCATCCTAAGTTGTTCTTTGAGAATTTCAGTTCGTACCTCGAGGGATTTTGAATGTTTATACCGTTGGTGCATTTCAAATTGTACTTAGTGACATTCCAAATCATGTTTTGACAATTCCTAAGTTATACTTTAGAGTTTCTCAAGTCGTTCCTTAGGGCATCTCAAGTCGTTTCTTGAAAATCTCAGTTCGTACGTTGAGCTATTTTAATTGTATATACCCTTGGCGCATTTCAAATTGTAAATAGTAACATCTCAAGTCATGTTTTGACGCTACCCAAGTCATACCTTAGAGTTTCTCAAGTTGTTTCTTAGGGCATCTTCAGTCGTCTTTAGGACATCCCAAGTCGTTCATTAGGACATCTCAAGTCATTTATTGAAAATTTCAATTCGTAATTCTAGAGATTTTAAATATTTATACCATTGGTTCATTTCAAATTATATCTAGTGACATTGTAAGTCATGATTTGATGCTTCCCAAGTAATACTATAGAGTTTTTTAAGTCATACCCCTAGAGTTTTTCAAGTCGTTCCTTAGGGCATCCTAAATCGTTCCGTGAGAATTTCAGTTGATAACTCGAGGTATTTTAAGTATTTATATCTTTGGTGCACTTCAAATTATACCTAGTGATATTCCAAGCCATTTTTGACGCTTTCCAAGTAATACCCTAAAGTTTCTCAAGTCGTTCCTTAGGGCATCCCAAGTCGTTTCGTGAGAATTTCAGTTGGTAACTCAAGGTTTTTTAAATGTTTATACCCTTTATGCATTTTTGTACCTAATGGCAATTCAAGTCATGTTTTGACACTTCTCAATTTATACCATATAGTTTCTCGAGTCGTTCCTTAAGACATCTCAAGTTGTTCATTAGGGCATCCCAAGTCGTTTCTTGAGAACTTCAGTTCGTGCCTCGAGGGATTTTGAATATTTATACCCTTGATACATTTCAAATTGTACTTAGTGACATTCCAAGTCATGTTTTGACGATTTCTAAGTCATATTCTAGAGTTTCTCAAGTCGTTCCTTATGGCATCTTAAGCCGTTTCTTAAAAATTTCAATTCGTACATCGAGGTATTTTAAATGTTTATACCGTTTGTGCATTTCAAATTGTACCGAGTAACATCCTAAGTCATGTTTTGACCCTACCCAAGTCATACTTTAGAGTTTCTCAATTTGTTTCTTAGGGCATCTTTAGTCGTTCTTCTTAAGTCGTTTGTTGAAAATTTCAATTCGTAACTCAATGGATTTTAAATATTTATACCATTGGTGCATTTCAAATTGTATCTAGTGACATTTCAAGTCATGATTTGACGCTTCCCAAGTAATACTATAAAGTTTCTCAAGTCGTTCATTTGGGCATCTTAAGTCGTTCCTTAGGGCATTCCAAGTCGTTCTGTGAGAATTTCAGTTGGTAACTCGAGGTATTTTAAATGTTTATACCCTTGATGCATTTTAAATTATACCTAGTGGCATTCCAAGTCATGTTTTGAAGCTTCCCAAGTCGTATCTTAGAGTTTTTCAAGTTGTTCTTTAGGGCACCTTAAGTCGTTCCTTATGACATCCCAAGTTGTTCCTTTAGAATTTTAGTTCGTACATCGAGGGATTTTAAATGTTTATACCCTTAGTGCATTTCAAATTGTACCTAGTGGCATTCCAAGTAATATTTTAACGCTTCCCAAGTAATACCCTAGAGTTTCTCAAGTCGTTCCTTAGGGCATCTCAATTCGTTCCATGAGAATTTCAGTTGGTAACTCGAGATATTTTAAATGTTTATACCCTTGGTGCATTTCAAATTGTATCTAGTGGCATTCCAAGTCATGTTTTGACACTTTCCAGTTCATATCCTAGAGTTTCTCGAGTCGTTTCTTAAAACATCTCTAGTCGTTCCTTAGTGCATCCTAAGTCGTTCCTTGAGAATTTCAGTTCATACCTTGAGGGATTTTAAATGCTTAAACCCTTGGTGCATTTCAAATTGTATCTAGTGACATTCTAAGTCATGTTTTGACGCTTTCCAAGTCATACCCTATAGTTTCTTAAGTCGTTTCTTAAGGCGTCTCAAGTCGTTTCTTAGGGCATCCCAAGTCGTTCATTAAAAATTACAGTTCGTACCTTGTAGGATTTTGAATGTTTATACCCTTGGTGCATTTCAAATTATATTTAGTGACATTCCAAGTCATATTTTGACGATTGTTAAGTTATACTCTAGAGTTTCTCAAGTCGTTTGTTGAAAATTTCAGTTCGTACATCGATGTATTTTAAATGTTTATACCCTTGGTGCATTTCAAATTGTACCTACTAACATTTCAAGTCATGTTTTGACGCTACCCAAGTCATACCTTAGAGTTTCTCAAGTTGTTTCTTAGGGCATCTCCAGTCGTTCCTTAGGCCATCTCAAATCGTTCGTTGAAAATTTCAATTCGTAACTCGAGAGATTTTAAATGTTTATACCTTTAATATATTTCAAATTATATTTAATGACATTTCAAGTCATGATTTGACACTTCACAAGTAATATTATAGAGTTTCTCAAGTCATACTCTACAGTTTCTTAAGTCATTTATTAGAGCATCTCAAGTCGTTCCTTAGGGCATTTTAAGTCGTTTTGTGAGAATTTTAGTTAATAACTCCAGGTATTTTAAATATTTATATCTTTGGTGCATTTCAAATTGTACTTAGTGGCATTCATTCTATGTCATGTTTTGACGCTTCTCAAGTAATACTCTTGAGTTTCTCAAGTCGTTCCTTAGGGCATCTCCAGTCGTTTCTTAAGGCATCTCAAGTCGTTTTGTGAGAATTTCAGTTGGGAACTCGAGATATTTTAAATGTTTATTCCCTTAGTGCATTTCAAATTATTTATAGTGGCATTCTAAGTCATGTTTTGACACTTCCCAATACATACCCTAGAGTTTCTCAAGTGGTTTCTTAAGGCATCTTAAGTCATTCTTTAGGGCATCATAAGTCGTTCCTTGAGAATTTCAGTTCGTACCTTGAGGGATTTTAAATTCTTAAACCCTTGGTGCATTTCAAACTGTATCTTGTGAAATTCCAAGTCATGTTCTGACGCTTCCCAAGTCATACCCTATAGTTTCTCAAATCCTTCCTTAAGGCATCTCAAGTCGTTACTTAGGGCATCTCAATTCGTTCCTTGAGAATTTCAGTTCGTACCTCGAGGGATTTTGAATGTTTATACCCTTGGTGCATTTCAAATTGTACTTAGTGACATTTCAAGTCATGTTTTGACAATTCCTTTGTCATACCCTTGAGTTTCTTAAGTCGTTCCTTAGGGCATCTTAAGTCGTTTCTTGAAAATTTCAGTTCGTGCATCTAGATATTTTAAATGTATAAATTATACCCTTGGTGCATTTCAAATTGTACCTATAAACATCCAAAGTCATATTTTGACGCTACACAAGTCATACCTTAGAGTTTCTCAAGTTATTCCTTAGGGCATCTCCAGTCGTTCCTTAGGACATCCGAAGTCGTTCGTTGAAAATTTTAATTCGTAACTCGAGGGATTTAAATGATTATACTATTGCTGCATTTTAAATTATATTTAGTGACATTCTAAGTCTTGATTTGACGCTTACCAAGTAATACTATAGAGTTTCTCAAGTCATACTCTAGAGTTTTTCAAGTCGTTCTTTAAGGTATCTAAAATCATTGCTTAGAGCATCTTAAGTCGTTTCGTGAGAATTTTAGTTGGTAACTCAAGATATTTTAAATGTTTATACACTTAGTGCATTTCAAATTGTACCTAGTGACATTCCAAATTTAGGGTACGACTTAAGTTTGTAATTTGGATAATAGGTTTAGAGTTTATAGTTTAGGGATTTGGAGTCTAACAAAGAGAAGCGAGTTCACAATGTATCCCTTAAATAAGGTTATTTTATGAAAACCCCCACTTGCCACCACCGTCCTTTACTCCTTCTCTCCCACCCTACCTTCATGTTGACCCCAACACCCTCACTGGCTAGAGAACCCTTTACTCTCTCTCTCTTTCTCTATTCATTCTTTCTTCGACCCAGATTCCCAGTGCAATGGGTTTTCGACAAAGGAGATAGATCGCGCGCGTGAGAGAGAGAGAGAGAGAGAGAACGATATAAGAGGAGGGAGAGACAAATGAGGGGTATATATATGTCTGTTTTTTTAATTGAATCAATAAGAGGGTAAAAATAAAAGATTAAGGGAAAATGTTTAAATAATGCTAAAAATCTCAAATTTGTATTTCAAATTTCAATTCCAAATGTTTTGGCATTACACGTTATAATTATATAACTGCTACATCATTTGGGATCTCTAATAGTGCTCAAATATTTTTTTTAGTAGGAAAATGAAATTAGGGTACGTTTAGAAACTCCTTTTATTTAGACTGATTGATGAGAAAAATAAACCCCTTGAAGGCCTTAGGCCATCAATAGTGGGCCGGTGAGCGTGAGAGTGAAAGTGATATGAGTGTGATGTATGGGTATCACACTTCTACATTGGGTCGTAAAAGTGAGAGTGAGAGTGAGTGAGTTCCAATAAATGAGGGCAATATATGGGTCCGGTTAAGGGCTATATATGTTGAGTGCAATAGAGAGTAGGGACTACCACATGGAAAAGAAGAGGAGCAAGTGGGAGAGAGAGAGAGAGCACATCAAACAAGGCTAGCCCACACGATAGTCATTGCCAGCCACATCCTTGGGCTGCGCGTGTCCTCAACGGCTGCATCTGGACTGTCCATCAATGTACCAACGGTTGCAAGAAATTGTCCATTACAAAAGTTTTAAAAAATCAATAGAAATCACAAAAAATTTTGAAAATTGCCAAAAAATCAGAAAAAAAATAAAACATATGTGTGTTGCATTTTGGGTAATAAAATAAAATATTCAAATATACATATAAATAAAGTACTAGAAAATAAAAATTATAATAAATTGTGTTGTGTTTATCATTTTTATGCATTTCAAACATTAAAAAAAATACTAAACAACTTGAAAGACTGTTGGTGGGAAGAAAATATAGAAATTATAATTTGGGTAGTAAAATTATAAATCCAAATATATTCAATATTGTACTTATATTAAAAATCTCTTTAAAATACAACCAATTGTTATAATTTTTATAAAGATTTTATAACTTAACCATCACTTAATCTTAATTAAGTTTAATTTAATTAAGTACACATATATGATTCTTAGCATTACTGCAGCTTCATCACATATGACTATCATTCTCAAATCACAATATTACTTTTCAGGCCACTTGAGACCCATATATGACTATTACACTCATGCAACCACTGTGAAAGGCCTTAGTAGTTAATTAGTATGCTAGATGAGAACTAGGGTGGTATTTCCTGGCTTAAGTTTGTGATTGTTTCTATTTTGGGCTTTGCCCTAGTCTACTACCAAAAAAATAAAGGGTTAAATACAAAAATGATTTATGAACTTTACAATGAATCTCAATTTGGTCCACTAACTATAAAAAATGTTAATTTGGTCTACGAACTTTCTAAGTTGTATCAAAGCAGTACAAACGTTAACTTCCATCAGAAAATTAACAGAATTTGTCACATGAAAATGTGATGAACAGACTAAAATACCTCTGAAAATGTGGTCACTTGTTGTGCATATGACCAGTTTTCGTTAAATTTTTCGATGGAAGTTAACGTTTGTACTGTTTTGGTACAACTTGAAAAATTCGTGTACTAAATTGACACTTTTTATAGTTAATAGACCAAATTGAGATTTACTGTAAAATTTGTGAATCATTTTTGTATTTAATCCAAAAATAAATTAAAGGACGTATAGCAGATTAAAAAAAAAAAAAAAAACAACGTATGGCAAATCGCAACTAGGCGCGAGACGGTGGCGCGGTGGACTTTTTAACTCCAAACTTCTAAAGCCCAAAATATTTGGCTCTTATATAAAAAACCGTTAACGCCTTAAACCCTAAAACAATAGCTAAAACCTCCGAAGCTGATAAATCTGAGAACACAGAACCCTACCTTTAGGCCAAACCCTTTTTCCAAAACAGAAAAAAGCTTTAGCCCAAACCCTGATTTTATACTTGTTTTCTGGGAAATTGGCTAAGAGTTTTGCACTTCAAAGTTTTTCAAATTTTTGGGGAATCCTAACTCTTTTCTACTGAAAACAAAACGGGTTTTATTGAACTAAAAGTATTCACTGTTTTAAAACGAATTTGACATTTATTTCTGAATGATAATATAATTTTGTTCTGGGTTCTATGTAGAAGGTTGGAACAGTCCGGTTAAGTTCAATCGCTTTTCTGTGTTGTGAATTTTTGTTTCTGAAATTATATATATAATATATATATAGCTCTATTATATATACTAGTATAGTTTTTGCAATCTTTATATTTCAGTTTTCAATGGCCATGGATGGGAGTTTCAGTCTGGAATCTGCACTGGAGAGGTTTCTTGCCCGTTGCCCAAAGCTCCAATCATTTCCCAAGTTTGATTTGCTTGCTAAAAAGGTATTGAATTCACCCATTTGTCCAGCTTTGTTTGGTTGTTGAGAAAATGGAAGAAGAAAAGATGGTCTTTAAGGTGTTACAAAATTTGAAGACTAGAAAATTGAATGATTTGTGTTTATGCAGGGTGGCACGGTGACTCAAGATGAAGTGGTGAAATCGCTAGTTGGGGTGTTTCTGCATCCGAATTATACAATTCCCTTAATGGGATGTTTCCGCCCAATAGCTCAAGAGATTGTGGACAAAGCTGTAGAGTTGCTTCGGCTTGTGCCCAATTTGAGGTCTAATTCTGACAAGAAAGTTGCAAAAGTTGGGAAGGACAGAGATTTAAATGAAGTTGACAATGTTATCGAGTTGTATAATGGAGCTGGGAGGGGTCTGGATCTTCATGAGCTTGCTTGTTTGGCATTTTGTCGTGCCCTTGATTTGGCTCCATTTTTGGTGGGGTAAGTTCATTTGTTTTTGTATAGGGTAATATATAACTTTATAAGTATCCATTTATGTAATATGTGCATACATATGTCTTATATGTATTTGCAGTTTTGTATATGCATGTGTTGTGTGTAGTTGTATATGAGAGCCCAATGAGCCAATGTCTGGGGTGCACGCTTATGTCAAACATGTACTACTATTTGCCCTTTAAAATTTTTTCTTTGTAGGCTAATTCAGATAGCATAACCATCAAATGAATCCTAGGTTCTAGTGACGTTTGATCATTGCAATAGTTATTTTCTTAGAACACAAGCTTTATAAATGAAATATGCACTAGTATTAGTGCAGACTATTATGGAATGGAGCATGTTCTTCATTTATCTTGCTTTTCCAGTAGTTATGACCATTGCTTTGCCTGTGTTGAAGGAAAAACAATTTAATGTTACTTTAAAAGAAATATGTTCTATAGAATACCTCCGTATCTGTGTGCATCCCAGCTCTGGCATGCAACTTTAAAAATGATAACATATTTAGTTCTTGCCCGGTTGGGCAAATAAATTAGAGCTTCTATTTAAGATTGTTGACCTTGGGGGATGCGGCAGAAATAGTCTAATTTTCCACATGGCAGCTCCCTTTACAAAAAGCTACTGGATAAAGCTCTGATTATATGTTCATCAGGCAATATTCCTCCATCAGCTGTCTAAGGTGATGCTGATGCTAGTAATCATGTAACAAGCTTGACCCCATAGTCCGAACGGAAGAAAGAAGTTAAAAAAGAAAATCTCAAAAGTCTTTAATGATGAAGGAGAAATTTGTTGTTCATTATAAGTGCTTATGTTTTGTGTTGAAACTGATATTGTCTCTAGCTCTACTCATTTGCCTTATGACATAAAGGCAAATAGTTTTAGCTGCATGAGTTCTTAGCATTTTTTTAATTATTTTTCTACCATATAAGGATTCATTTAGAGGAGCTTTTCCTTTTGATAGTTGGACGCCGTTAGATGTGCAATGTGGTTGATAATTGGAAATTTGATTTTAGAAGTTGTATCATCTTTTGTATTTGACTTATCTTCTCCCTTTGTGCAGGTCTGTAGTAAGTTATTTTAAATACGCTCCACCTCCATTTGAACGCATTTTGATGAGACCAAAACTTTCTGATCTCTGTGTTGAGGTTTGTAAGCTTTCTAGCAAATATTTGTGTAAATATGGAAAATCTCTCTCTCTCTCTCTCTCTCTCTCTCTCCCCCCCCCCAAAACCCCCTCCCCCTATAAAAATCTCAGCTTTCAGATGTACATATAAAACAGCTACTTCTATGATAATTTTGTTGGTTGTCTGATCTTTTCTCTCAATAATGGACATCTTGTCCATTGTGTGTATTGTTCTGAGTTTTGATCAATAAAAAGTTTCTCTCTTTTCAAAAAAAAAATAATTTTGTTGGTTGTCTGCAAATTTTTTCCCGATGAATTGTTGTTAAGGGAGTCAAATGAGTAGATCAAAAGAGCCTTTACATTTTCTTAGAAATCTTAGAAAAAAAAATGTTGATCGCAAGGGCTTTTATCTTTGCCCACTAGATTTTCATTTTCGGTGATAGATTATTGGCCAATTTTGTTGTGCTGACTGCTGACCATTCCTTTTCCCAAGAATCATGCTTGATGTATTTGCCCTGATGGCTAACAGAGACTAATAATCTCACATGACCTTTTAGGTTCTGCTAATTTTTGGCCACTCTTTCTTTTTTAATTTTCTTTGTTCTGCTTGTATTTTAAAATTGCTTTAGGCTTATATGAAAGCAGGAAATAGTTGAAATATTTTCTCATAGGTAATAAAAAAAAAAAAAAAAAGCAGGGAAAAGGCTAGTGGTTGATAGCAGTGGTGCTATCACTTCTTATGTGGAAACAAAATAAAGTTCTATTCTTGGTGACCCCTTGCATTTGTGAGCTGAGTGTTCCACAATTTTCGATATGTTTCCCTTGTTGATAATTTGTTTTCAATATCACGTTTTCTCTTTTGTAGGTTGAAACTAGTGTACTGCATGTCGTACGGGTGTCCTACCGCCTCCTCTTAATGGAATCTGATATTTTCTCCAAACTTTGGGACTGGTCTTGTTTCTTGGACCTTGTTAAGCAGTCTGCAGATCTTGACCCACACAATAGTACTTCAGATAATGCGGAGGTTATTGCAGACATAAGATGGTGTGGGCTACATATAATTTCACTCATTCTTAAGTTCAGTGATAAAGCAACTGAAAACTTGGGTATTAGAGATGAAGAGGCATTTTCATGTTTATTGCGGTTGGTCTTGTTTACTCCTTTGAGAAAGTTATTTCTTAAATTAGAAATTTAAATATTGTGGTAGTTATGGCAATATTTATCTTGATTTTGTTATTTCAGATGGGAGGAATTCTGTCAGGATGTATCATTAGAGAAGGCTGGCTGGTATGTTGAATCATCCAAACCAAAGGAATTGGACTCTCTGAATGGAAGCGCTGTTTACTGTCAGAAAAGCTGTTTGCAGTCTTTTGGCCTTAATCCCATGCCTATTTCTTCATCACAATTTAGTGAGATTGAGCCAGAAACTAAGCGTCAAAGGTGTGCTACATGGTTTTTATCTTTTGTTTTTGATAGGAACAATGTATATTAACATAATGCAAGAGTTATGGACTATGATCTCTCTCTCATGAAAAAAATCAATGTATTCATACGCAGCAACCTATATTTTTTTATATACTGCCCATCAGCATTCACAACTGTTCTTTTGGTTTCTTACATTGCTGGTAAACTTTTGTCAATATCTTTAGGGATGAGAAATCAGCTGGCAATCCATTTGTCTTGACAGCAGCTGTGAAGAAAAGTTTTGAGATGATGCTATTAGCTGTTAATCAAAAGTGGCCTGTTCTTTTGTATGGTCCCACTGGTAGTGGGAAATCTGCTCTCATTAGCAAGTTGTCCAGGGACAGCGGCAATCAAGGTATATATTATTCTCTCCACTCTAGTTGAACATCTCTCCTCTCTACGACAGTTCGTTAACTTGTGCTGCTTTATGCTTGCAACAAATTGTTTCCATTCTAAATCTGCTCTCACCAACTTTTCTTTCTTTCATCTTCGACACCTTTCCTTGGTCATTTAGTTGTCATCTCAGGGTGGGATACAGTGTGCGGAATGGTAGAATCTGCAAATAGTGCTATTTACTACCTACATCTGAAGCATATTCAAGCCGATATTTTATTTCAAAATAGGCGACATAACTTTAGATTTCTGTAGGATGTGGTTTCATTTTCCTAAAAAATATATGGTGACTTTGCATACCTAACATGTCTCCTGTGATGCGTTACATGAGCAACAATTTTAATGCGTATATACAGCACAATTTCTTTAGAATTCTCATCTTAGGTGTGATGCGGTACAACACAATATGGGTGTTTCCTAGTGTTATGGTGGGCTTAAGACGATAAGAATTTTAAGAAATAGATAGTTTTAGAGAACAAAAGGTTCTAGCTGTATTTTTAGAGATAGCAGAGAGATGGAGAATAATGTCGAAAGGACAGAGAGGACAAGGTAGGGGAGACACCAAGGTGCCAAACCTTCAACAATACTCAATTCTCATTCATCCAAATCTGATATTCTTTTGCTAAAGATATTTTTAGGCTGGCTTCAAATACATCTCCCAAAGACTCCTAAAAATACCAAAAGATTTATTAAATACTAAAAGACCCATTAAATAACAAGAGCCTCTAAGAGAACTTAAAAGACATTGTATTTTCCGAAGACCCAAGTAAACACTCTTAATAAAACTTGACATTACTCTTAGATTGACTCTTGATTCATTTATCTATGTATTCTTTTTTATTGATCAACTCTTAAACTACCACAAACACTTCTCTTTGGGCCAATTAGCTTAATCTTGGACTTCTAAAGAGGTTATTTCTTTTCTAATCAAGCTGTATCTCCTCTCTCTATTTCACAGTTCTATCAATTCACATGGATGATCAGATTGATGGTAGAACATTAATTGGAAGTTATGTCTGCACGGAAAGACCTGGTGAATTTAGATGGCAGCCAGGGTCTCTTACCCAGGTTCGAAATTCTTTTGTCAAATAAAATGTACATGTACTAGGAGTATGTTCTTTAACCTCAACTTCTGCTTCTTGCAGGCAGTTTGTAAGGGGTATTGGGTTGTCTTCGAGGATATTGACAAAGCACCCTCTGATGTGCATTCCATTATATTACCTTTACTGGAGGGTGTAAACTCGTTTGCAACCGGGCATGGACAGGTCCGTTCTTAGTTATTCTGCTTACCATAAAAATGGCATTTAAATAAGCTTTCTTGCTTACTTTTGACCACTGTGGCTTATTTCACAACCTTACTTCTAAATGAGTACGCTGATATTCTCTCTTGCTTTTACTGTAGACTCCATTAAATTTTTTCTACTGTATATCCAATAATAATTGTTATGATTACTATACTTAGTTCTTGGATTTAAGGATGCCAATGAGTACAATCTATTTGTTAAAACTGTTGTCCTTAAGAAAGTTAACAGGCCCAACATTGAATCTCAAGCAACACTCTCGCTGCAATGAGTATGGCTGCCCAGTGAACGTGAACTAAATGTGTGGGCCTGATGTGCATAGACACGATAAATTAGGAAAACAGGGTTACCAAGGTTTGAATCAAAGACTCCACAGAAATCAGAGCTCTGGAACATTTTTCTTTTTAACCAGCTGAACAAGACAAGTAACAGTTAACCCAAAAACCTCAGATCAGTGGAAACAAGCCAACAATCTGTATGAGACACGTACAACACAGCACACACTAACAGGGTGTATAAGGTCATATGATAAAATATAATATTTGTCTTTATTGTTTTTACTTGAGTTTTTGATTTGTATAACATGAATTTTTATGTTTTAAATTTTTTTTATGACGTATATATATTTTTTATAAGAAACATACATTATTAATAGAAGCCAGTGGAAGAAAAGACATGCACACCAGCAAGAAGCTTTAAAAGCCACTGGAGAACCCTTTATTATCACTGCATAGTTGCCAAACAGGGTTACCAAGGTTTGGCTGCAATGAGTATGGCTGCCCAGTGAACCTGAACTAAATGTGTAGGCCTGACATGCATAGACCATATATTAGGAAAACAGGGTTACAAAGGTTTGAATCAAAGACTCTACAGACAACATAGCTCTGGAACATTTTTCTTTTTAACTGAAACAAGACAAGTAAAAGTTAACCCAAAAACCTCGGATCAGTGGAAACAAGCCCAGAATGTGTGTATATATATCAAGGCAAAAGAGTACAACCAAAAGTGGACAAGAAGCTTTAAAAGCCACTGGAGAACCCTTTATTATCACTGCATAGTTTCCAAAGAACAGATGCCTTTATATAGGCAATTTCCAATCCTTTTTCCATATGGACTAACTAGTTTTCAAAATGGAATAACTAGGACTCCTAAATATGCTCCATCCCTCCAATGAGTGTCACAGTTGAAAAAAATCACACATATCAGGGGCAAGCAATTGATGCATTGGCGACCTTACTTAGCTATTTTATTCAAATGCATCCACCTGAAATGTTGCCTCTGTTTATCTGAATAGATGCAGTAATTTAGATAAATTCTAAGGGTACTGTGGGAAAAGTATAAATTTATTGTTTTGACTTATATGACTCATTGTAGGACAAGTATAAATGGAAATTCTGGCACTTATTTTGGATCCGAGGGAGTAGCAGATCTTGACATTATTACCAGACTGACCCGAGTACTAAGATTTTAGAGAACTTCGTTAAAACTTTAACCATACTTTTCCAGTGGCCATAAAACATGACAATATGGTTTAAACCTACTTTAGATTGGCTAAAAAGCTCCCAAGAAGGTTCAAAACCATCACACATCCCAAGGCTTGGGCCTTGGGGTTAGCTTTCCTTTTTTTTTTAGGCCTTTAATATTTTCTGCCAGTTAGCTTCTCCCCTTCTGGTCTTTATAGTTTGTGGAATTTTATCATATTAAATCTTAAATTGATATACATACCATCCCCCTCAAAATTTTCGAGAAAGCCTTTACCATTACAAGTTCCTATCTTTGTGTTTGGAAATTTCTTAACACAATAAGATATCTGTGGACGCTGGATTTAACCAAGAAATTCTTGATTCCATGGACCAAAAAGGAGAAGAAAACACAAAGAGGAAATGTTTGTTTTTATTATTTGCTTTTTGTAATGTATGTTTCTGTTTTCTGTTTTTATTTTTTAACTACGTGCTATTCCTGATTTTCAATACCAGTTTGTACTATATTTGGTGTTTCCTTGGACCAAAAAAGAAGAAGAAAACACCAGAGGAAATGGTTGCTCTCATTATTTTCTTTTCAAGTAATGTATGGTTTTTTTTTTTTAACTATGTGCTATTCCTGATTTTCAATTGGCTCACTGGTGGAATCTCATTGGACCAAGTGTAGAAAGAGTGGGTTGGCACTTTGTTTTTGGCTATGTCGGCACTTATTTGTTTTTGTTTAATTGTCATTTGGTGCACAAGGTGTTATAGCTTACTTATTTTAAGAACTTAATCTCAATTATTCTAATAGAAAAGTAAATGGATTCGATGTGTGTGTTTAGATGTGAGAGAATTAAAAAGTCAAATTTTCAAATGTGAGAGAATTAAATTGAAAAGAAAGTGGGATGAGTTTGCAATGTGATTAGTCGGTTGGATTAGGACAATATGTTATGTTTTCATTGCTCTGCTAATGAAAGTGCTTTCTTTGTCTGTCTTTGGTTTACTTGCATTTCTGTTGTAGTCTTTAATGTTTTTGAAGCATTTTGTATGTGCTATTCCTGATTTTCAATTCCAATTCGTACTTTATTTGGTGTTTCCTTGTAATTTTATTTTTGTCTCTGTTGCAAGGATTATGTTTTCATTGCTCCACTGGTGAAAGTGCTTTCTTTGTCTATCTTCGGCCTACTCACATTTCTGTTGTAGTTCTTAAATGTTCTTGAATTTTGCAACATTTGCAGGAGATAAAGGTGGCAGAAAGTTTTCGACTTTTTTCCACAATTTCAACTTCTAAGTTTGATGCATCTTGCATTGCAGAAGGTGTGTGATCCCATAGAATCACTCCTTGTTTCCTTTTGTCCTTGCTCCTTAGGCTTAATAATTGTACGTAGCAGAGATTTTTCTTGAAATTTTATTGGTGGCTTAATTGCCATTGGTAAATCTCTTTGAAGACAGAATATATCCTGTTTTAGAAGAGATTTCTGGCTCCTTATAGGGTTAACTGAAAATTCTGTAAATCTTCAATTTCATCCTTGTAGGAGTAAAAAAACCGTATTAGATTTTTATTTGAATGAATTATCTAAAGTTCATTTGTATATTAGAACAAATGTGTTATTGTATAAATGCATTTCTGGTACAGGTGGGAGTTCACTTTCCGTTTTTTGGAGGAGAGTGATGGTTGCACCTTCTTCTATTGAGGACTTGCAAAACATAGTGAAAGCGTGGTATCCAAGTTTAGAGCCTCTTTCTGTGAAACTCACAGGTGTGTCATTTAGCATGTTTAAAATTGGTTCATATTGGATGATTCATATTGACTGCTAACTAGTGACTGCTTCCAGAAACATTTGAAAGGGTTAACTCTACCTCATTACATCAAATCGGTGGATTTCAACCAAATAATTCTGCTCCTGTTAGCTACCCAAGTAGATTCTCTTTAAGGTAAGTAAAGTTAGTTTCTGGTTTTCAGATTGGTTTGTTTGTATTTCAATATTTGCCTCAACTGCATTTAATGGCAGGGATCTTCTCAAATGGTGCAAGCGTATAACAGGGCGGGGGTTTAGCTTTTATGGGGATAATTTGACACCTAAATCGCGTGATTGCATCTATCAAGAGGTCTTATTTGATGGCGTTCTTTTTCTCCTATCCTTTGTGTTTTGTGAATGATTAGCTTTCTGTGTTAAATTTTTGGAACATCGTCTTGTGACCTTAGGCTGTTGACATATTTGCGGCCTTCTCAACATCTATAAAAAATCGGTTAACTATAATGAAAGACATTGCCAGGTTGTGGGACCCATCAACTGTTTCAGAGACCTTATATCCTCCTGATAAACCTATAATCCAGGTCTAAATTAATTTCAGAATTTAGATTGCATTGAACTTTGTGTGTGATTAGGTGGCATTATCAATTTCTCATAATTGGAGCTGTACTGCAGGATTCACTCACAGAATTAAGAGTTGGTCGAGTTTCCTTACAGCACCTGCAAACCACTGTTAGTTGGAGCTTTTGACATTGTCTTAATTTGGATTACCTTCAAAACTGCTTTAGTTTTGATATTTCTATGTACTCTTGCAGTCGCGTGACAAAAGGAAGTCTTTTGTTGAGATTCGTAGTTCCATTCACGTACTTGAGAGACTAGCTTCATCTGTAGAGTGGAATGAGCCTGTTCTCTTGGTTGGTGAAACTGGGACTGGGAAGACTACACTTGTACAGGATCTGGCTATGAGGCTTGGTCAGAAACTAACAGTTTTGGTACTATTTCTTATGCCTTTCACTCTCTCTTTTTCTCGCTCTCTGGATGCTAAGTTATTTATGGATGTGTCGTTTTTTTTTTAATTTATTTTATTTTTGTAAAAAAGTCAATTTAATGTGGATTTCTTTTTTGTTCCAGAACTTAAGTCAGCAAACTGATGTTTCCGACTTACTAGGGGGATATAAGCCTATGGATGCAAAGTTTATATACTTTTCCCTCTACAAGGAGTTTGAGGATCTATTCTTGAAATCATTTCCTGGGAAGGTATTATTTAAATTAGACTTACTTTGCTTGATTGTTTGTTGTTTATGTACAGTCTGTGCTAATAGCTTCTGCTGTTGTATGCTGATATGCAGGATAATCATGAATTTCTTGTGCACTTACAAAAGGCTCTTACCGATAAGAACTGGAAAAGGTTATTGGAAGGGTTTAGGATAGGTGTTGGTCGTTTCCAGAAGTCAGTTCGGGAAAGACTTGTTGAGTCAGTTGAAGAGGCAAGATCTGAGTCTGGTAAAAAGCGGAAGCGTAGGAAACCTCGGGCTGAGGAAGAAATCAAAGCCTGGGAAAATTTTAAATTGAACCTAGAGAATGCACGGGGAATGATATTTTCATTTGTTGAAGGAGCTTTTGTAACTGCACTGAGAAATGGTGAATGGATTTTGCTTGACGAGGTGAATTTGGCCCCTCCGGAGACCTTGCAGAGGGTTATCAGTGTTCTTGAAGGGGAGCATGGGTCACTTTGTTTAGCAGAAAGAGGGGATGTTAGTTATATATATCGACATCCCAACTTCCGTTTATTTGCTTGTATGAATCCTGCAACTGATGCTGGCAAGCGGGACTTGCCCTTTTCTCTAAGGAGCAGATTTACAGAGTACTTTGTTGATGATGTATTAGATGATGAAGATCTAACTTTATTTGTTAGTCAATTTTTGGGTGAGCGAAAATCAGATTTAAAATTAGTCAATGATATTGTGTCCTTTTATAAAACGGCCAAGAAACTATCTGAAGAAAAGCTGCAGGATGGAGCTAATCAAAAACCACAATATAGTTTAAGGTCTCTTTACCGTGCGCTAGAATATACAAGGAAGGCAGAAAGAAGTTTTGGATTTCAAAAAGCAATATATGATGGGTTCTGTATGTTTTTCCTCACTTTGTTGGATAGAAGCAGTGCTTTGTATTTGGAAGAAAAGATCTTGACATATTTGTTAGGGGGGAAAGTTCCGCAGAAAATATCTTATGATGGTTACGTAACCATTAAAAGGAACTCTGATGAATTTATAGAGAAGTACAGTGAAACTGAAAGTGTCAAGGATCATCTCAGGAATTTGGCTTGTGCTATTTGGATTAAAAGATATCCTGTTCTCTTGCAGGGACCTACATCCAGTGGCAAAACTAGTCTTGTTCAGTATCTTGCTGCAATAACAGGTCATGAATTTGTACGAATAAATAATCATGAACACACTGATTTGCAGGAATACCTTGGTTCCTATATAACTGATGCTTCTGGGAAGCTTGTTTTCCATGAAGGTGTATTGGTGAAGGCTGTACGAAATGGTTATTGGATAGTTCTGGACGAGCTTAACTTGGCTCCATCTGATGTGCTGGAAGCATTGAACCGATTATTGGATGATAACAGAGAGCTTTTTGTGCCTGAACTTCAGGAAACTATTCGTGCACATCCAGATTTTATGCTTTTTGCCACTCAGAATCCACCAGGATTTTATGGTGGGCGTAAAATGCTTTCTCGTGCTTTCCGCAATCGTTTTGTAGAGATCCATGTAGATGAAATTCCTGAAACTGAGTTGACTACAATGTTAGAGAGGCGGTCCAGAATTTATGAAAAAGGAGCTAAGCAAATGGTGGTTGTGATGAAGGAATTGCAATTGAATAGGCAAATGAGCAAAGTTTTTGCTGGGAAACATGGGTTCATTACTCCTCGTGATTTGTTTCGGTGGGCTGATCGTTTCATGAAACTTGGGGGTAGTTCTAACTCTATGGACCTGGCCCGAGATGGTTATTATCTTTTGGCAGAGAGGCTGAGGGATGAAGGTGAGAAATGTGTTGTTCGAGAAGTTTTGGAAAAAACATTCCGTGTTGAACTTGTTGAAAACAACTTGTACATTCAGGTACTCTCTCTCTCTCTCTCTCCCCCTCTCTCTATGTGTGTGTGCGCTTTTGTGGAGCATTTTGTGGTTCTGTTGGACATGGTTTTCACTTGTTTCTCTTGGGTTGCATTTGGGATTTATTTTCAAGTTGTGTGGCCTGAAAGTTTCTTCTGCTTAATATACCTCATTCCATTGTTGTCTATCACTGGACTAAGTTATTTGTTGAAGTTCAGTCGAAATGGATTCAGCATACATGAAAAAAAGCTTTAGATTTTAGTCTTATTATTTTACTGGATTTGCAGTATTTATATGTTAGTGGACGGGTTAGTGAATGCTAGTTCTTTTTGTGTACTTTATCTATGTGGTTAGTTGGACTTGGATGTCACTGTTAAACTCTATAGATTTGTCACCTTTCTTACAGGTGGAGTTTGTCAGAAAGTAGAAAAGTAACTTAATTTCTGTGAAACCTTATTGCTTTTAGATACTTTCTACGATGCTTGGAAATAACACAATTGGTTATGGTGGATATGATCTGACGTGTTCTGTTTTTTTTCTTAATAGGAATATGTTGGAGGGAATCCTGTTCCCAACTTTCCTAATGGTGCTGAAGTTCCGAAGAGTCTTCAAAAGTATGGGTTAGGACTGTAGTTTTGGTTTGGTCCTAGTTGCTTTTGATTATTTTTTTAAACCATTGTTCTCACACTAATCTGTTCAATTCAGTGTTATTTGGACTAAAAGTATGCGGAGATTGTACTTTCTTGTGGAGCGTTGCTATAAAATGCGGGAGCCTGTACTTCTTGTTGGTGAAACAGGGGGTGGGAAGACAACTGTTTGTCAATTGCTCAGTATTCTTTTGGGTTCCAAATTACACATTTTGAACTGTCATCAGTACACAGAAACCTCTGATTTTCTTGGGGTTGGTTATGCTTTTGTATTTTATTTTTGGTTTTGCTTTTAGTTCCTATTACTGGGTATTCTGCAGATGCTCAATGTTTTCTGGAATGTTAGTTTTATTCTTACTCCACGCAAGATAGAAATGATATTTAATCAACTCTTTTACAGGGGTTTTATCCTATTCGAGAGAGATCAAGATTAATGTCAGATTTTAAAAAGACAATGGAAGAATTGACAGAAGCTCTAAACCAAATTCATCTGGACATTGTAAGCATTTTATTATTTATTTATTTATTTCTTCGATTTTATTCCTTATTCCCTTCTCCATTACTGTGTTACTCACTTGTGCTCAAGCACGTGTGAGGTTTACTCTAGAGCATGGGTAGTATGTCTTTATTTTTTTAAAGTAAATTCTATTTAAGTAAAAATCTTAAGTCGGAGAGAGTCTGAAGTTAAGGTTAGTTGACTTGGGACTGAGCTAAGAGAATGTGGAACATTGGTATAGTTGCTTTTATTTGTTAAAGAGAAAATTGAACAATTGTGATGTGCTTTCTTGTTTTTTATAAAAAAATCCTCGCACATTAATTTTGAAAGTTCCATGTATTCGTTTCCTATAAAAACAATGTAGAATCTTTTTTCCTTTTTTTTTTTTTGGAAAAAATATTTGCGAATGAGGCCAAAAAATGGGTTTTCTTTATGTGTAGTATATTTGTATTTTTCTCATGCATCTCTTTCTCTGTAGACTGTTTCTTCGGACATCGGTCAAGCCTCTTCGACATTGTCCAATCTGGACAAAGTTATGAAAGATTACAAAAAAGGTCTGGGTTCAAGTCCTCATGTCACCGAATTGGAAGGGATAATGTCAAAGCTCTTTAAGATGCACCAAAAGTGGCAGAAAATGTTTGAGTGGCTGGATGGTCCCCTTGTTCAGGCAATGAGGAATGGTGATCACTTTCTGGTGGATGAGATTTCCTTGGCTGATGATAGTGTACTTGAAAGGTTGAACAGTGTCTTAGAGCCAGAAAGAACATTGTCTCTAGCTGAGAAAGGAGGTCCTGATCTGGAAAAAGTTGTTGCACATGAAAGATTCTTTTTGCTTGCGACAATGAATCCTGGTGGTGATTTTGGCAAGAAGGAACTATCTCCAGCTCTTCGTAATCGGTTTACAGAGATATGGGTTCCCCCTGTTGGTGATATAGATGAGCTTAAAAGTATTGCATTTCAGAGGTTGTCCTCCCCGAAGCTCTCATGCATTTTGGATCCTATGCTGAGTTTTTGGGAGTGGTTCAACCATCTGAAGCCTGGGAGAGTGCTTACTGTGAGAGATCTGCTGTCTTGGGTTGATTTTATTAATGTGACTGAAATCAAATTAGGACCTGAGTATGCATTCCTTCATGGGGCATTCCTTGTTTTGCTTGATGGACTAAGTTTAGGGAGTGGAATTTCTAAAAGGAATGTTGAAGAGATAAGGGAGCGATGCTTGTTTTTCCTTTTGGAGAAATTGAAGGTCTGATTGTTTTCTTTTGTATAATTTTTTTTTTTTCCTGATTCTGTTGTCTGATTTTTAGACTCCTTGGATGCATTGCACAACTACACACACTTTCCAATTTTGTTTTCTATTACTTCTTTTGTATAACTGTTAGCTTTGAGTGTCAAACATGACTTGTAGTGTTATGATCATCAATTTAAAGTGGCATTGCTTGCATTAAATTTTGCAAACAGGTGGACAAGACTAAATTGGTGTACTCAAAACTTTCAAGAATGCAAAATTATGGTTGGGGCGATCTTGAAACAACTAAAGGTGATTCATGCAGTGATAGCATGCAGTGTGACAATATTTTTGGTGTGGATCCGTTCTATATAGACAAAGGTAACTATGTGATGCATTGTGTTAACTGTGCTTAATTGTTTTGATGGTAGTTATCCTTAGGCTTTGTATGGAACTCTTTCCCCTCCCCCGTGTTCTGTGGTGCTGAACCTTAATATTTTCATTAAATTTCTTTGATGTTTTAGTCTTCAATCTTAGACACCATCCTCTTGTTATGGTGTACTATAGGTTCTGAAAATTGTGATGCTCAAGGGTTTGAGATTTTGGCACCAACCACCAGGAGAAATGCATTGCGTGTACTGCGAGCTATGCAACTTCCAAAACCTGGTATGTCTCTTTCAGTGCCAGTGTTGCTTCTGAATGTTTTGTGTTTTAAATTTTTGCTTTGTATATCCTAGAGTACTTCCTCTTTAACATTCTAATTGATTTATGCATTCCAGTTCTATTGGAAGGTAGTCCAGGTGTTGGGAAAACTAGTTTAATTGTTGCCTTGGGCAAATTTTCTGGTCACAAAGTTGTAAGGATAAACTTGTCTGAGCAGGTCTGTAATCTTTTGGTCTATCCTACTCTTTATATTTATCTTCAGATCTCTCTCTCTCTCTCTCTCTCTCTCTCTCTCTCTCTCTCTCTCTCTCTCTCTCTCTCTCTATTGCTCACTCGCTCTTGCTTTCTCTATGCATCTGGTGATGTGCAGACTGATATGATGGACTTGTTGGGTTCAGACTTACCTGTTGAGAGTGATGAAGGAATGAAGTTTGCCTGGTCAGATGGGATCCTATTGCAGGTTAAAACAACTTATCCTGAAGTTTTACTGTTTGTATCTGTGGCATGAATTTACCTTCCTCTCATTTTCTTTTCTTACTTGTTAACTCTTGCAGGCTTTAAAAGAAGGTTCTTGGGTTTTGCTTGATGAACTCAATCTTGCTCCGCAATCTGTATTGGAGGCATTGCCATGATCCTTCTTGTTTCTCTATGCAATTATATTTCTATTGTTTCTTGTTTTATAATATAATTCTCTTGCACTTTTTAGTATTTTATTTATTTTTTATGCGAATGATGGTTAATGGAAGATTGATTCTTATTAGGGTTTGAATGCTATTCTGGATCATCGAGCTGAGGTCTTCATTCCTGAGCTGGGTTATACTTTTAAGTGTCCATCATCCTTTAGAATATTTGCTTGTCAAAATCCTTCCTGTCAAGGTGGTGGCAGAAAAGGCCTTCCAAAGTCCTTTCTCAACCGTTTCACTAAGGTATTTGTCTAATTTTATCGGTTCTCCCAATTTAATTGTGTAAATCTGAAGCTTATTATGTAATGTGCACACTTGGTACCAGTATAAATGATCTGTCTCTTAATTTGTTTCAGGTTTATGTGGATGAGTTGGTTGAGGATGACTACCATTTTATCTGTAGTTCACTTTATCCATCAATTTCTAGACCTCTACTTTCAAAACTGATTTTATTTAATAAAAGATTGTATGATGACACTATGGTGTATCAAAAGTTTGCTCTGGATGGTTCTCCTTGGGAGTTTAATCTACGAGATGTGCTTCGATCATGTCAACTAATACAGGGTTTGAACCACTTGTTCTCCTTTTTATTTATTTCTTCTATGAGTTTCGTTTTAAATAATAATGCTGGATTCTAAGAGTTTTTTTTTTTGCAATTTTAGATGCAACCTTTAAGTCCAAAGATTATTGCTTCCTGGACATTGTCTATGTTCAAAGGATGCGTACAGAATCAGACCGCAGAAAAGTCCTACAGCTGTATGAGCAGATTTTTGAGATGAAGCCATATATAAATCCTTATCCACGAGTTCAGCTCAATTCTCAATACTTATTTGTTGGAAATACTGCCATAAAAAGGAATTCTGTCCAGTCATCTAAACTACCTAGCAGTCCTCTTAAAATTTTGCCTGGAATTCGTCAAAGCTTGGAAGCTGCTGCACATTGTGTAAAGCATCAATGGATGTGTATCCTGATTGGTCCAGCATCTTCTGGTAAGACCTCATTGGTCAGGTTACTGGCTCAGCTCACTGGCAACGTGCTAAATGAATTACATCTTTCATCTGGGACTGATATATCTGAAATACTTGGATGCTTTGAGCAGTATAATGCCTTCCGAAACTTTCACTCAGTTGTTGGTCAGGTTGAGTTCTTTGTAAATGAGTACAGGGGTTGGCAGTTAGAGTTGGCTACAGAAGCATTTTTACTTGAAAGAGAAAGTCTTGTAACCAGATGGTTTGCTTTCTTATCAAGCATAAATTATGATTCTATTTCTTGTTTTACTTCTACTTATGTGGAGGGTAGAGAGAGATTTTCCAATTCTCTTTCTTTGTTAGCTGAGATCATTGAACAACTAAAGTTGGTTTTGGACAAAAATGTCCTATCTGTAACTTGGTCAATAGAAGAACTCGATAAAGTCACGAGGACAATTTTCAAGTTGCAAGAAGGTTATGAGAAAGGGCCATTTTCAGCAAAGTTTGAATGGGTTACGGGAGTATTGATAAAGGCTGTAGAACGTGGAGAATGGATTGTTCTGGAGAACGCAAATTGTTGTAATCCCACGGTATGCAAATTTTTTCTATGCTCATGCCTCATATATCCTTTAGCATTATTGTTTTATGACGTTGCCTGATGAAGTTGGTACTCATCAATGTTTATTTATCTTTCCTATAAAAACCTCAATGTCTATTTATCATGTCATCTAATTTCATTTTAATTGTTATGTTTAGGTACTTGATAGGATCAACTCGTTGGTTGAGCCATCTGGATCAATTACCATTAATGAGTGCGGGGTTGTTGATGGAAAGCCAGTTGTTCTCCAGCCTCATTGTAATTTTCGAATGTTCCTCACAGTTAACCCAAGGTATGGTGAAGTATCCCGAGCAATGAGGAACAGAGGAGTTGAAATTTTCATGATGCAGCCACATTGGCTACTGGATGAGAGTAGCAGATACAGTTGTGAGAAAATTGAATTAAATGATGTGAAAAGATTCCTTGTTCTATCAGGTATTCCCTGTGCTAAGTTGGTGCATTCAATGGCCAGATCACATATCTATGCTAGAGAGGAAGCATTGCGATTTAATGTTTCCATCACGTATCTTGAGCTTGCACGCTGGGTGCAGTTGCTCCAGCAACTTCTCATGAATGGCAATCAACCTTTGTGGAGCCTTCAAACAAGTTGGGAGCATATATATCTTAGTTCATTGGGTGAGGCTGTCGGGGGAAATGTTTTTAGTCATGTGAAATGCTCTTATTTATCAGTGATTGAATTGTTTGAATCTGGCTCGTCACTCTCTCCGTCTTTGTGTTTGCCTGGAGGATGGCCAATGCCACTGAAGCTGAGGGATCTTGTGTGGCACTCAAAAGAAGCTCGTGTGAAGACTAACTGCATGTACCTTGAGTTCCAGGGGGCTAGGTATGCATCATACAAATTACAACTGGCCAGGAGTAGGTGCTCTATGTACCAGGATTCAACTGCTGGTGGCTATGCAGGGACTTACTTGATGGGTACGGGGATGTTGAATGAAACTATGATTCACAGGGCTTCCCATGTTATGACTTTAAACTCTAGGGAGAATGCTGAAATTGACAAGATGCTGGCCAAGGCTGAGAAAAAGCTATTGTTTGCTGCCAACTGGGCCATTGACCAAGCTACTGAAAGTGATCTCAAGCTGTACCTTCTGTGGTTTAGCTGGTTTCATTCTCGATTACAGCCCTTTTGTCATTTCTTTGATTATTTTGTGAAGTCAATTACACTGAGTATGGAGCATCCTATTTGGAAATATATGTCCGGTCGATACCATGAGCTTACATCTCTTCCCAAAGTAGAATTTGAAAAGCAGCTGATGCCAATGCTATCATTTGAGTTAGTTGATGTGATTGATTCAAATGAGAGATCCAACTTTTCCAGTAAGTTTCTCCACAATGCTATGAGTTGCATATTACCACTGAGGCTCACTTATCAACAGTGGACTTCTGAGAACATGTATGTGTCCGGGAAAGCTAGTTATTTTGAAAAAGTGTTAAAATCTTTGCGGAAGCTTGAGGAGGAATTCATTTATAAGTTTGTTGATTCATCTCTGATGCTCATTGAATCTCCATCTTTTGACGCACTTATTAAGTTGTACACCGACCTTCTTGAAGGTCACATATTATTTTGGGAACGTTTGGAGTCATCTGAATTTGAACTGTCACTAATTTATTGGCGTATGGTGGTGAAGGATGCTGCAAACTTGAAGAACTTCTGTCCAGAAGCAGTAGATAATCTGCTGGTAGGTTAACTATGATGTGCTGCTTTTCCTTTCCTGTAATGTACTTTGAGCTTGATTGTTCTTTTGTTTTGTCCGGCATAGAAGGAGAGCAAGAATCTGGAAAAAGTATCTTCTTGGCGTTTTCACTCAGAGAAGTCCTTGCTATGGGTTCATGGAGGTCACCCGATATTGCCTTGTTCTACTAAAATATTTGAAAAGCAGCTTCAGATTTTAGAACTTTGTGAGTCAGTTTGGCCTACGAGAACAAGATTATTGGTCCATGGTAGGATGTTATCATTTTCTGTTTCTTTGGTTACTGTGACTTTTAAGTTGAAGTAAATGTGTCTTTTGTTGTTTGTTGTTACAGTGAATGATCCTCTGATTGGACTAGTTGCATCTTCCAATTCCGATCTGCGCTCCCTTGTGTTGGAAGGTAGAATCTTACATACTTTGATTTCACTCATCCAATATAGGACATACCATTACAAACTCCAATGATATTTATAATTTATGTAGGTGTTTCCATGTCATCATGTATCACGGGCACATCTGATTCTGATGAGGAAGCAGACCATGTTGTTCAACGGTTGGATGGCATTTATCAGGTCGGAGATCTTAATTTCTTCACAATCATCGTTTTGAATCTTTCTCAGATGTGCTAATGAAAAAAATATTTTAATCTCTGCAGAAGCTTTTGCAAATGTTAGATAAGGAAAGAATCAAATTGAAGGAGATTTCACTTTCAAACAAGCTTTTTTCCGGAGCAAATTCATCTGTTTGTTGTTCTTTTGGCACTGAGGCATCAGGCCAGACATTTGGGTACAATAATTGGCAGGACACTTATCCCCTGATTGACATTACAAGTTTTTCCCTGGATATGAAGCTTCTTCAGGAGCTATCATCTGTCCTTTTGGTTGATCCCAAAAGATTACAGCTGGTAAGATCATCTAAATTGTTGTACTCTGCTGAAATCTATAACAATAAACCATATATGATATCATTTCGAGCTCATGTGGAAATTTTCTTATAAATCACTCACTGCTCATTCTTGCTTTTAACCTTCTGCTTTAGTTGCTTCAATAGCTTTTCTTTCCTTTTGTTTGTAGAGGAGGGTAATTTCTTCTTTGGACTAGCGGTCCACTATTGATTGTACTCTTTTTCCCTTATTAGTATAAGTACCTTGTTTCCTATCAAAAAGAAAAAGATCAACTCGTACTATTCATAATGTGATATACTGCCTGTAATAATTAAGAGGTTTAAATTTTTTTAGGTTTCTTCCTATTGCAATTGTTCAAGTATTTGTTTTTCATGGGTTAGTGAATAGAAGAATACGGAATCTGTCGAGGGCTTTGGTCTCCTTTGATCTGGTTTATCTGTCTGTTCAGCTTCAGGTTCTTTTATGGATTTTATTTAGTTCTTGGATTTGGTTTATTGTTTCCGTTTTTATTCTTATTTTCAAATATATTTTACCTATGTTTTCCTTTTTCGGTGGATACCCTTTCCAATCCTGTGTAGTGTGTACTTTGATTGTCGGAACAAATGGCATCAGTGTTAGGGTATGCTCTATGCTTAATATCGAAATGACTGAAGGTTGCTACAGGAGATTAATGCTGGAAATGCCTGTTAGGGAATATGTTGTGTTTTTCAGGTGTTTTTGGGTTCTTCCGTAGCATATAGGCATCCATTACTGTTATTGACTACACTTCCTGTGTAGAACCTAGAAATTGGTATTATATTACAAAAGGGTATAAAAGAATTCATAAGTTGATTGATATACGCATGTAAGTGAACCTGACAATTAGACACGTGACAGTGGCTGTATGAGTCCATGTAACATAATCATACTAAAAAGGCGTATTATGTATATTATTAAGTGGATGCAGACTAGCAGATGTGTATGCTTTGTTGAAGGAATTTAGCTGGAGTGCTGTAATCAACTAAGAATTTTTTTTTTGGTGAGACTATATCAATAATTGATAAATTTGGGTTATTCAGTCCTGATTTCCAATTCTCTATCAATTGAGTTTCTTTATTCCATCTAGCCATCAACTAGTGCCTCCTTTTGGATTTGAAATTGTTTTCATTGGATTCTTGTTGGTGTAGTTGTGTAAGATACAATCTTTTCATTAATGCCGGTGTCAGAGAAGCTGGCATGCTCTATTAACTTTAGACTAAGATACTTTTGTGAAACTGTAATAGATAATTGAACCAATTTGGCCTTCTAAATCATGATTTCCAATTCTCACCAATTATTTCCATCAGATTCGTTTTGATTCTTGCTGTTGTGGAGTTTGATCTTACTTTTCTGCAAATGACAGACTTTAGCCAAAGTATCTAAACATCTGAAGTATGCTTTGAAATTCTCATTGGACATCTCGTCCAGACCTCCTCAAATGTTTTTGCCACATCAAAAGATTTTGTGGATACTGGATGTGTGGAGTTCAGTTGATGCAGGTGAATGAACTTTTCTGTTAAATTCTTTTATTTGCTCTGTTATGAGTATGCTTATGTATTTCCTTGTGTGGCAGTGAATGCAAAACTTGCCAGCTTCGTACTCGAGATGTGGTTCAGGTGGCATCAATCTTTGTGGATCTATTGCCCTGTTTCTGTCAAGGTACCTGTATTAGCATATACTTTGGACTTTCTGCAGTTGTAATTTTGTATTTTCATTGACCGACTTCCTGTTTTGCGGTTTGCTAATTGCATACAGAGCTTTTCAAGGACTGATGTTTACAATATCCCAGTACCTGATGTGCTCGTTCAGCCTGTGGTAACAGCAACAGTCTTCCAGATACTGTAAGATGTTTATTTCCATTTGAAGGATTACTGATTCTTCCTTATAATTAGAAATTTAAAAGATAGATATTCTATATGTATTGTATGTTTGCTTGTAGGCACCAGTGTCTGGTGTAATGGGGATTGGTAAATTTTCTTCCAGATGATTATCTATATTTGTAAATAGGTTTGCTGAAATGAGGATTTGACTGCTGGTACAAAATGTTGACCTTCTCTTGTTTGACAATTGCCATTTAATATTGGTTCAAAAAATTTGGTCATCATCTCATAGAACTTTCCTTGCACTTTCTGTTGTCAGTTTGATCAGAACGTATTTCTTCTTATGAAAAGAAAACATAAAAATGATTAGAGTAAAAGCTTTAAGTTGGAGCAATGTGCATATGAATCTTATTATTGATTTGCTTTCTACATTTTTCTTTCTTTGTTTTTTTTTAATGTTGATTGATATGTTTTCTAATTTCATCGATATGTTTTTTCATACCTGTTTCTCTCTCTCTCTCTCTCTTCGTGTGCAAATTAGGCAAAGCACATCTGCTATCAAGGATTATTTTGTGGGCTCTTTGAAGCTTAGAGCAGCATCATGTAATCTATGGCACAGCTCTCTCCCAGGAGCATCTTTGCCTTGTTTTCTATTATCTGCTGCTCGCTCTCTGTTCCAGCAGGTAGGGTATTTTCTGTGAATTGCTGATTCATCTTTTGTTAAGTATAATTTCAATTTATTCATTTAATTCTCTGCTTGCAGATTGTAAATGCACATGAGAAATCTTTTGATGCTGATCAATTCACTAAAATCAAGTCTTTTTTAGAGGTATGTTGTATAAATATAGAATAAACTGTTGAGCTATTAAGTACTTCTTGGAAATGGGTCAAACTATTCTGTTTTCACCCACTTTGATGTTAGATGTAAAATTCGGAATTTAATTGATAGTTATTCCTCTTCTGTACTGAAAGCTTATGATATACTTTTCCAAGAACCAATCAGAGTCATTATATGCAGAAAAAATTATTGTCCAATCTTTTTAATTCTTCTATGATGTCTAATCATATTGATCTTTTAAAAATAAAAGACATTGACTGTACTTTTATATCTTCATGTGGCAACAGCAAAGAAGCAGTCTTGTGGGGTCTCTTATTTCAAAATCAAGTCATCATGGGCTGAAAGATTCAGTTGATATATTTATCGAGCCACTACTTCAAAACCTCTATCCTAATTGCTCATCTAAAGGTTTTTTTTTTTTCAAATTAGTTCTGTGCATACAAATTTGGAACATGTGAAAGCACATTTGTTTTATACTTTTGGAATCTATCTATTACTTATTTTTTATTCACATACTTGTATCCAGATTATGGTTCTTATTCCATTCATGTTTTAGACAAGATTTCTATATTTCCATGTTGTAGTATCTGGTTTATGAATTCTTGGTTTTGCAAACCTTAATTTCAGAGTTTGACTTTAATGGTGGTTGTGCTTGGTTGCGGCTTGGGATATTACGTTTTAAACTCTTGCTTAGCTGTGATGATCTGGATCCTGCCATGAAGTACTACTGCAAGAATTCACTGGTAGCAGAGAAGATATCTTTGCGTAAACTTGAAATTCAGGTTTCTTCCATAAATATATTCATCCAGTCCATGACTAGTTGTAATCAATTCCTTTTCAGTAATTCCAAATTTCATGCTATGCATGTGGTGGTTGTGACATAAATGCACATGTATATCTATTATACTATTTGTATGTGCAAGCATGTGTCAATTGCCATATACATGTAGATATATGTAGTTATATGTGTTTATACGTGTACATGTGTGCGCGGCAGTACATACATCTGCAGATTTATGGTTGATCTCATATAAAATCTGAACTTATTCTTTGACTGCTGTTTTCTGTTGTTGTAAGAAGATTAAGCTGAATAAACTTTGAATGATTTTTCTTATAGGTGCGGAAAAAATGTGAGTATTTGGCAGGGCAGATTTCTACAAGAGATTCTGATGAAAAAAACGCACAGGCTTTGAAAAGGCTTGAAGTGCAGCACAGAAGGCTGCAGAGAAAGGTCTAATTTTTTTTTTTACCTCTATTCCATTTATAGACCAATATATTGTTGAAATTTCATATTCTTCATTGGTAAGAGTAATTTCTGTATGAAATTGGTCACTCTGGTAGTTTTTTGCAATTGTGGAAAATATTCCTTTTATGATGAGCGGTGACAGCTTTGTCCATTTATTCTCTATTCTGATATGGTATCTTATATTTCATTATATTTTAAAGAATTTTACATTGGTAGATATCTACCTCCTGTCGATATTGTTGAGGTAGATATCGGTGCACATATATATATATATATATATATATATAGAGGAGATGGCCTCTAGGTGGGGGAGAATTAGATATCTAGCCTATCTTTGGACATCATTTTCTAAGCATTTAGTCTACTGATTATTTATGTTGATCGGGCCTGGTATTGATTGTTGTTATGCTAGTTTACATTTGTGTTTGCCTTGCCAAGGGAAAAAGATAGAAATAGAGAGAAAAAAAAAGGTAGACACATTTGTGTGAGATGCTCACATAGTGTTTTCTGTGACTATAATTGTTGACTTGCTTTTGGTTGTTTCTCACTTTTCGCTGGAGTGGGTCATTTCGAGAGATTGTTATTCTTTGTCCATTGATTTTTTTGGTGGAATTTTTTTTATAAGATTTTTTTTTTCCTTTTTTGGGTTATGTGGTGTGAGATGAATAGAATAGTTTTCAAGTTTGGGACTCTGAATTGGAATTTTTTTGGGGCATAATGACATTGTCGCCTTCTTGTGGGTGTCTTTTTCTAAGCACTTTAGGGGTTCCCTTTAGTGTAATTCACCCTGATTGTGTATTGACTGTGACTTTACTTGTTTTTTGTTTTTTAATTTGTCTTGTATAGGTGGACTACTTGTCCAATTCCTCTTGTAATTATGTTATTTTATCTCTAAAATTTTGTTTCCTATAAAAAGTTATAATTGTGGATTTTCTAAATACAGAAATCATACTTTAAAGGATTATGTCCTTTCATTGACTAACTGGTTGAATATATTATGTTCATTTCTATGTTTCAAATAGCTTTGGTTTTATAAATTCTTATAAAGTTTTTCCCCCTTTTTTTTTTAGTTCAGGTGTCTCCTATAGTGCTTCTTGTGAGCTGCCTTCTCTTTAGTTTTGTCCCCCTTTTTTGTTCCCTTCCACATTTGTTTGTTTTTGTTTTTTAACTTGAAAGCATGCTAGTTTTATTTGATGAACTTGGTGTCTGAAATAGAAGCATAGGATACCCTCCGATATATTATATTTCTTCAGCTTCACTGCACAATGAACTTAATGTCTCTGCTTTTGTCTCTTCCTTTTCTTTCATCTGATGAGATTTTTTTTGTTTTTACTGTTTGTTTGTTTGGTTTTTTTTTGTTTTTTTTTTATTTTTTTTAACTTGAAAGCATGCTAGTTTTATTTGATGAACTTTGGTGTCTGAAATAGAAGCATAGGATACCCTCTGATATATTATATATATTCAGCTTCACTGCACAATGAACTTAATGTCTCTGCTTTTATCTCTTCCTTTTCTTTCATCTGATGATAATTTTTTGTTGCACAGGTTGTGTTCCGCTCTGACTACCGAAAATTTAAGGGCTTAAAGCACGAATGTGATAAATTTCTTAAACGTGTTACATCTGATGGGTTTTTTCAACATGTTACATCTGATGCATTTTGCAAATGCATTGCATCTTCAGAAGTTTTAGTGGGTAGTGTTGAAGCCATGAAATTACAACAGATTCTCGACCAAGGCTCCAACTGGCAGGTGTACTTTGCTTTACTTGTAATTGGATGTTTTGATAGCGGCCATTCTTGCATTTTTGTTTTAAGCTGTAGGTCTCAGATCACTAATTGTTTGTTCTCTGCTTATATTTATCTCAGAAAATGGCAACCGGTTTTATTGAACAACTATCATCGGACGAGTACCGTGAGCATATTGATTTTGTTCAACCAGTTCTGGTTGCATTATATGAAATGAAATTGGGCTTGTCACTGATTCTGTCACGTGTCCTGCAAACAATAATCCTTATTAGAGTTGAGCTGGACAATACGAATATGATTATGGTACTTCTTTAATGTTTTATCCTTTTATATTTGTTCTTTTTAGTGGTGTCTTGTAGCTTTAAATGGCTGACAAGGAGAGTCTGGCAGGGATCAATTTGTTCATTCATGAGATTCCCCAGAGTATCTGCTTCCAAGACCATTTCTGTTGACTTAAACACTGGCTCGAGTGATTTTCCCTACTATAATTTAGAAATTCCTACAATCTTCAATGCTGAGGATATAGGTCTACTTGAAGAGTTAATTACTTTTTCCAGTGACGTTGCGACTAATAAACTGGTATGTATTTCATATTGTACATCGTTTTCTGCATAGGGTAATCACACTTAAGTTTTTCTGTTTCTCTGTTTAATTTCTGGCAAACTTTTCTTTTCCTTCTACTCCATCTTTTGATATAAATTCAGCATGCCTTTGCAAGTTTTTGTTGACCAAGACTCGTACCTTTTTGTAACAGGTCCCTGTTACACAACTTAAAGCTTCTCTGCATCGAAATATTCTTGTCCGTGTTGCACATTATGTTGCTAATGCGCAGCTGATGGATTCTGCATCTTTTATGGTCTGGTTCTTGCCCATGGTCTTTGCAACTATTTAAGTGGAATTCACTTTTGGAGTTATTGACATATGGTAATACATTTTGTGTTTTGAATCAGCTCTTGGATAAGATATTTAGTGAATTTACGAACCATTGGATGACTATGAAGATTCAATCGAAAACCAAAGACGACTACGCATCTCAGCAATACAAGTTTAGGCCTCGTGCATTTAAACTTGAGAGTATAATTGAACTTGACATATCACCTCTTGGGAAGTCATTTGCAAGTCAAAGCTTTTTGGAATGGAAGGAGTTTCTTTCTGAAGATGAGTATATTGCAAGGGTAATGCTTCTGTGATTTTATTAGTACTAAATGTATGTATTTATTATTCATTCCCGTGTTCTTCTAGGTGCAAATTACACTTATGACTTGTGTATATGCTTCCTGTGTATTTTTCACTTTTTTTTTTGCTTTTTCTTCCGTCTCCTCATAAGGAAATTTTTATTAATTCAGGAGGAACCTTCAAAGGAACTGGACGATGCAGAAGAAGAATGGAACCTTACAGAGGATTCCATTTTGGAAGACGTAGTCCACACTCATAATCAGTTATTTGGGTCAAAGAATCTTGTTCTAGCTGTAAGTTCATTTGGAGGCTCTATGCTCTGTTTGCTTATTGCTGATTTTTTTATTTTGAGGCTCTAGACTGTGTTTGTAAATTGCTGATCTATGAGTTATGCATATTAAACTTGTTAAAATCATTTTATTTTATGACTTTAAAAATAATATCTACAGAATATGACTTCTACGAGTTCATTTGAAGCTTCTGTAGCTGGCATTCTACTGGTGCAAATGTAGATTACTTTAGGTTGAGAATATTTTTAATAATCTAATTTCTTTCTGGGAAGGTTCACATTTTTTCTTATTTTGAAATCCCTACATGTGTGTGCATTGGGGCCTTGTATCTTTCCTAACATAGTGTTTCTTTTAATTCAGCCGGGTACTTTTCATATCAATGATTTGGACAGAACGCTGTCATTCACAGATTCGCATACGCTTGGAGTAGGCATGGTCAAAGGTAATTTTCTGCAGAGAAATTTAGGGTGGATTTTTTTCGTTCTATTTCCTGTTTTCATGTTTTTATTCCCTTTTGTTTCCAGGTTTAGCGGGTTCATTTCTCTCCAGTTTGGATGCCGTACTTGTACCGGAGAATTTGTTTCGTATTTGTTTGGAGCACAGGCAGATATTTGTTTCATCTGACATGTCAGCCAGCAAATATAAATTTTACAAGGTTTGCAAATATCAGTGTCCTAATATGAAAAATTTCTCTTCAATCGCATCATATATTAGACTTTCATTCCTTTATGTGTAGGATCCAAATGCTCCGAGGATGTATGAAATGGTGAAATTGCTTACTCCTCTTCAGCAGCGTATTCATTCCCTTTTAAATGAGTACGAAGATCATCATGAACTTCAGAAAATCTTAGATGTAATTGAAATGCTTTTGAATATTCCATTGAGCACCTCCCTAGCCAAGGTATGGATACTTCCATTTAGTATTGTTTATTTGTTATTGTGTAATAAGTAGTGGTTTGATGCTTTTTCTGTAATGGATCAATTCAGTGTCTATTTGGTTTATTCTTGCTGATGACTGTTTGTCATGGACATCTTAGCAGCGTACATGTGTGTGTGTGTCGTCACGCAAGCACATGCATGTACAAGCTTGCATGCATAGTTTTCGCTGCAAAAGTTATCTTATGTGAAGATCCAGTATTGATCCATTTATTTTATTTTTACTGTGAAGGCTCTTTCAGGATTGCAGTTTCTCATTAACAGGCTCTATTTATTACAAGAAAATGGCTCAAAATTTGCTTTCTCGGGTAAGTGTTCTCCTTCAATGAGCCTTTTTTTTCCTTTGTGGGATCAGTGCATGTGTACTATGTTTACTTTTTCTATGTCTTCTTATAGACCAAGTGAAGCCTATTCATGATCTGGTGCTCTTGTGGCAAAAGATGGAATTGGAGTCCTGGCCAGCCTTGCTTGACGAGGTGCAGGATCAGTATGATATTAATGCTGGAAAGGTAAATTATTACTTGTCTTTTGAAGATTGAATCAATGGAAATGTAATTGACTGGGGGAATGCTCAGATTTTATGCCGAGGACTGGGGAAATAAGACCATGTGAAACTTAAGTAACATAACATTTTAGAACACCAATATATTCCATTCTTGCTTGCATCATAACCACTTATGTTTGAAAAGAAAAAAGTTTTTGAGTCATTCATGGTTTGTGGGTTTAATTATCAAGTTAATATTCAATTATTATTTAAAAAGGTGGAAGCCGTTTGCATAGTTGATTAATAAATTGTTATGTGAGTTCATCTCTCTCAAATGATTATGAGGAACTGTGGTGCTTATGTATCAAAGCAGCCCTGGGCTTCAGTATAGTGAAATTTTACTGATTAATTTTCAGTGTCTAATTTGATATTTTTGTCTTATTAATTTTGCAGTTGTGGTTTCCTCTCTATTCAATTCTAAGACACCGACTTTCTTCTGATGTTGTTGAATATAAACAATCTACTATCCAAAGGCACGTTCAAAATAAATTTCTTTTTCTATACAATTTATGCCTGCTTTATGTTTCTGGTTTTATAGTTTTTGAAGTTACGTGACACGAATGCAACTTTGCAGTTTGGAGGACTTCATTCGCACATCCAGCATTGGTGAATTTAGAAAACGCCTTCAACTTCTTTTTGCTTTCCTTGGCCAAATAAATACTGGAATACGCCTGCAAGTTTATTCAAGGTAGGATTGTAAAACTGTGCTATACTTAAAATGCCGATCAGTTGTTAAAATTCTTAGACGGAGGGAAGCTGAAGCTCTCACATCTTTAATAGTTTTTCCTGCTCAATCCTACTGGCAGAAATTCCTCATAATGGTTTCATAATACTTTTTCCTGCTCAATCCCACTGGAAGAAATTCCTCACAATGGTTTCATTCCACATTGGCAACATGCTGCTAAATTTATAATACCTAGAAGAAATAGTTTTCATATGAAATCCTTTTTGTTTGTCAAGATATATTAATTGTCCATAATTCCTGGCAGTCCTTGCGAGAAGAAAAGTGTGAAGATTTTGTACAATGCGTTTGGATATTATGTGCAATTCTTACCAGAGTGAGTTCGGTTAACTCTTAATGCTTTGTTATTCTCCCCTCCTCATTTTTCCCCTCACTGTCATTGAGTTTTTGTGCTGGTTTCATTCTAGAATTTTGGCGCACATAGATTCTAGTAGACGAAAAATTGAGAAGGAACTGAAAGAGCTTCTCAAACTACGTCAGTGGGAGCATCGTGAGAGTTCACTGTCAATTGAAAGCTTCAAAAGGACAAGGCAGAAGCTCAGGAAGATTATAGAGAAGTACACAGTAAGTAATGTATAATCTATTTTGTTTCGCAAATCAGCGTAAAGTAATTGATTAAAGGCCCAGACTGCATAACTAGTGATTCAGATGGTGTTCCTGACTGCTGCATGAGTGATCTGAAGACCAGGTGTATTCCACCAACTTGATGTTTTATCATGGATGATTCTATCCTCATAATATATTTCTATGCAAGTCAGCATATGTTCAGCTCTGAATCTATTAGGCAAGGCTGCAAAGGTCATTTTGTACAGTGATATAAGAATAGCACTCTCAGTTGTGTCATATGTTAATACAAGTCTCTCTTACATGGCCTTAAAGTTCAAGATCACAACAATGTTAAATAGACTTCTGATTTTGAAAATATTTAAGATGCAAAAATTCCAGTATCAGATTTATTGGTTGACCTTGCAATTCAAGGTCACATCTATTTTTTCTGATGCTTTACTTGAGATGTATTTTTCTAATATCCAATTGTGGAGTAATTTCTTTAATCAGACTGTCTAACATATTATCTTCAATCATGATCGCTGATCAAGTGGAGTCATGTTTGTATGTACGGTCCTTATTAACAGTTTGACAATATAACATGCATGACTCTTTGATAAGTGGACACTACTCCTTGTTTATGTGTTTAGTCCACATTATATATTGGTAAAGGTAGTAATCATATGCCTCTGTTCTTGTGTGGATAGGTTCTCCTGGAACAACCTGTGATTCTTTTCCTTGAGCAAGATGCAGTTAATGGGGCTGAAGCTCAATCTCAACAATGTCAAAAGTTCCTCGTTGATAATGTGAATAGAAAAATAGGGACGACGGATACTGCTTTTGATTGGACAGTGTTCAATGAGGAAGACAGGTAAGTCTCTTCGTCTATTAAAATATTCCTTCTGCTTCATTCTTTAGTAAGAGATCTGAATCCAGAACTTTGACATGATCTAATCTGCAATAGGTGTATGTGGTATACTGGTTGGATAAAAAAGGCAGATTCTACTCTGCAGAACTTACGGCTTGATAAAATACTTGAATTTGGATATTCACAGTCTAAAGGTGCTGAAAGTCTTCCTTTTTCCTTTATGAATTTTCTTGATTTCCTTTTTGTTTGGTTCTTGCATCCCAACACTTTTCAATATCGGGTCTCAATAACAAAGAAATCTGCTCAGAAGTTGCAGGAATTCTTGGGCAATGCCCAGCTTCTCTGTCTGTTTGTCCTTTGTACGAGGATGAATGGAATTCTGTGTGGCAAACACTTCAAACAATATTTAGGGATGCAATGGATTGTTGCAATCTGTGGAAGGATGCAAACAAGAGTCAAAAGAAGGGACGGGCTTTTTCTAGCCTTCTAAATCTTTTAAAAAGCAGTGGGCTGTCTAGGGACATATTTACTGAGGTATGAACATTGGGTGTTTTCTGTTGTTTTTCAGAGCATATTCTTCATATATACCATATATGCGCTCACCTGAGTGACTAGAGATGGTCACTGGGTGAGTGCTACTATCACAATGTAAGCTAATTGTGGTTTTTCTTTTACTGAATGGTTTCTGATAGGATGAAGTTAAATCTTGGTGGTTCGTTCAGCCTTCATATGATGTTCAGCATTTGCTGCTGACACAAAGTAGAATTCCTTATGAAGTTTCTGATGCTGTTGTTCCAAGCAACTTTCAAAGTTTGCCCCATCAAAATTTTGTTACTGAATGGAAAGCAGCTAATGAATACTACTTCAAGAGCATAGCATCTGTGGTCTTTACTAACAAACAGGTAAATACCAAGATTCCAAAAGGATGAACCATTACTTTTCACCTGAATCTTTCCATTTTGGCTTGACCACCAACCTGTTTGTGTTAATGTTATATGCTTTGCAGGTTGGCAAGGCAGACCCTTTTCTCCACCAGCTCATCAAAATACAACAAAATCAACAGAAAGCTGCGAATACATTTGCAGAGCATTTGAGGTGTTTGAAGGAATGCATTTCTACTTTGGAGAATTTATATTCAAATTCCATTGGTTCTGATGATAGAAGTGGTAGGAAGTGCTCTATTGGTCAAAATCAACATGCCACCTTCAAATGCATGTGGCAGCAGAAAGTAATTTCTAACCATGGAATTTCATTTGAATTTAAAGGCTTTTCTTCATATTTTGAGATAATGATAATCTCCTTTTGTTGCAGCAACTATTTGATAGTTTGTGTGCCATGTCGCATGAAAAGTTGTTGTTTCTAAAGACATTCACGCATACCCATTTAGACAATTGTCAAACTGTAAAGAATGAAGCAAATGAGTTTGTTGCTTCCATCGAGAAATTTATTCCAGTTCTGCTGAAATCTAAGGTGTGTTTTCTGTTCCTCGTGTGTTCTACACTTCTACCCTGATTTTGGTAGCTCTCACACTGCATCTATGTACAACTCTGTAACAGGAATCATTGGACAATTACCTTCTTGGCCCAGATAGAGCTATAGCTACAGTTTCTGGCTCTTTGCAATGGTTTTTTATTTCAAAGCAGATGGAACAATTAGTGTTCCAGAACTTCCAGGTTATAAAGGAGTTTCAGGAGCATCTTCTTGCTTTCCATGGGAAAGATGTGGATAAAAGCTCTGTTAAAGACATTTTGCTCGGTCATTTTGAAGAACTATTTAAGAAGGTATCTTTGTGTTTCTCATTAGTTCTGAATACATCTTTTGGTGGTGTCACCCTACTTTAATACATTAGTATGACAAATGAATTCTTTAGCAGTAGCGTAATATGAAATCTGATGGAGATTTCCTGGCAAATGTTTTAAGGCTTTTTGGCTGACAGAAATTGACCATTTATTTTTTGGAATTTTTTCAGGGGAGAGTTGTGGAAGGGGAGTTTAATTCAGTCATGGATAAGAAAATTGTGTCAGTTGGTACACATGACAAGGACGATTTCCGTAAAATTGATGGTGCATTTTGGGAAGCTCTAAGAACTACATTTGAACATATTGGGGGCACAATGCAAAGATTAGGTTCGCCAAGTAATGGCGATGGTCATCCAGACAAGTCCCTGGGGAAAATTACCTCCTGGGAAAAAATATTTGACTCATTTGTGAAAAATCTGAGCTTGGACTGTTTATGTGATAAGCTTTTAAGAACAATCTTTTATGCTGTGAGTTTTATCATATCTATATGTTGTTGGTTTTTGGCTTGTGAATGAATACACAGTAAATCATCTATTGTGCTGTGCTCAGGAAAAACTGGTGAATCATGGTGGTGGTAAATCTCGCAGTGTTTTTGTCCAAATTGAAGCACATTTCAAGCATCTGCATTTGTGTTTGGACATCTTGTTCAACTTTGGTCATGCTCTGATGAAAGAACTTTTAGCTATGCACAAAACTGTAAGTTGGTTTTCTCTGCTTGTCAATCATGCCTATTATCTTAAAGGGAACTTTGTCTTACTTCTTACATTCCCTTTTCTTTTGTTGGTGGGGGTCAGGGAATGGGAATGGGGGACTGAAGTCTCATCCCAATCACTCCCATTCCCATTGAACCTTATGTTTTATTACTCGAAAATGGGTTGGAGATGTTTTCTATCTGGTGATACTCATATCTCAAGGATCTGTGTGTGTGTTTGTAACTTTTCTCTTATTTTCTGTCATCCTCCCGATTCTCACTCTTTCTGTACCGAGATCAAACATGGAGGTGGATTATCTCACCTTGTTTTGCAACTAGAACTACTACCACCCAACCATAATCAAAGTGCTGCCGATAAAGCCAGTACCACTACTATGCACCATCTACCATCTCTTCAATGCCAAGGTACCGTGTTGTGATGCCATCTACAGCTTCCATCCCCAAACTGAAATAATCCACCATGCCATTCTGAACCAATTGCTCCTTCTGTTTCTTATGCCATGGTGGACATCTTCGCCTTCTTTCCTCCACTCTGCCATTAAAGCATGTAAACCTCCTTTCAATTGCAATGCTCAACATCCAACAGAACCACCACATATCTAATGTTTCACTGAAACATCCACAGCAACCAAAATCATTGTCATTTTTGCAACTTGCAAAAAGACCATTTCATCCTATGGCTGTTCCAATCTATCCTACCATAAGCTAAATTTATATTGACCATTTTCACTGAGCAACAAGGCTTGCATGCCTTTACATATGAGAATATAGATGTGCAAGATATAGGGTATTTCATCTGTTATATTGAACTGGAGTTGCTATTTTATTCCAATTTAAGTTTGTAGAACGTTCACTTGGTTATGTTTAGGACGTTAAATTGTTCTTGTCAGTGATTCTTGAATTTTGTGTAACAGTCATTAATATGTAAATTTGTATGCAGGTATCTTTAACCATTCATATGCTTGCAAACGTTTTAGCTTTATATTCAAAGGGGTCTGGGATCTCTTCTGAAGACCAAGGGGATGATACTACTGGTGATGTATCTCAAGATAAAACTGGAACAGGTATGGGGGAGGGTGTAGGACTGAACGATGTCAGTGATCAGATTACTGATGAAGATCAACTTCTTGGAATATCTGAGAAGGTATGGATTTGAGCATATTGAAATTTCCAATCAACTTATCATACTAGGTTTATCATGCACGGCACTTTGTCACAAGTTGTTATTAAATTTTCCTCTGCATGTTTCTGCAGGCCTACGAAGAACAAGATGCCTCAGGCGAAGTCCCAAGTAAAAATGATAAAGGGATAGAGATGGAGGAGGATTTTGCAGCTGATACGTTTAGTGTCAGTGAGGACTCTGAAGAAGATGCAAATGAAGATGATGATGGGGATGAGAAATTAGAATCCGCAATGGGAGAAACTGGAGCTGATGGTGAAATGGTTGATGAGAAACTTTGGAATAAGGATGAAGATGAAACTCCCAATAATTCAAATGAGAAGTATGAATCTGGGAGTTCAGTTAGAGATAGGGATGCAAGTTCTAGGGAGCTTAGAGCCAAGGAAGATACTGCTGCCACTGCTAAGGAACCTGGAGAGCTTGATGTTCATGAACTTGACGAAGAAAATGGTGAGATTGGAAGCCAGGATGATCTTAATGATGGAGAGAATGATGGAGAGAATGATGGAGAGAATGCAGATGACATGAACATGGACAAACAAGAAGCAGTTTTAGATTCTACAGGATTAAAGCCTGATGAAGATATGGAGTTGGATGAAGCTATGGAGTTGGATGATCCTGAAATGCATGATGAACATGATGAGAATGGAAAGCAAGAAGAAGAGCAAGCTTGTTCAACAGATGAAACCATGGGAGAGGCAGTGACAGAACAAATGGATGCAAATCCTGAAAGGGATGACCCGAGTAGAGATCATAAAGAGAATTCTGAGATGAATTCTGGATTAAGCAAGGATGCGTTCGAACTGGGAGTATCTGACTCCATTAGTGATGATGTGCCTAACAAAGAATCTTCAACACAACCAAAGGGTGACTTGAAGGCATCAGATCCAGGGGATATAGCACCAGAATCAAACTGGACAAATAGCAATGATAGTCATAATGAGCTTACTCCTGTGAGAGGTTTACCTTCAGGAAATACCTCTGAGATGGATTTGATGCTTTCCGAGTCATCAAATAATGGGAGATATGCTGGTGAGCAGCTAGAAAGTCAACTTCCTAGGCAAGAATCTTCATCTGTTTGGAAAAGCCAACCAAACCCTTACCGTAGTGTTGGGGATGCACTCAAGGGGTGGGAGGAAAGAGTTAGAGTGTCTGTTGATCTTCAGGCAGATGATGTGGAGGCACAGGATGAGATCAATAATGAAAATGCGAATGAGTTTGGATACGTCTCCGAGTATGAAAAGGGAACTGCACAGGCTTTGGGACCTGCAACATCAGAGCAGATTGACAAAAATGTTGATGGCAATAAGACCAATGAAGATGGTCTTACAACACATAAAGATGGCCTTGCTGAGATGGAAGTTGAGAAGCAAAAACATGAAACACAGCCTAACAGAAGTTCTGCTTCAATCCTTAAAAATAAGATAGAGGATCAGATACATCTTTCTGGTTCAGAAAAATTCCCTGGTGAAGAATCTCAAGAAATTAATAGCCATCAGGATGGTGATCCTAAAAGCATGGTAGAGGATCTGATCTCTGTCAAGAAGTCTTACTTCAGTGATGACATACATCAGCTCAGTAAACTTTCTGTAAATGACGATGACATGGGGAAAGCACAAGATCCTGGGGAATTTTCTGATGATGTTATAAACAATGCTACTGTTCTCTGGAGAAGATATGAGCTGGCCACAACAAGATTGTCCCAAGAGTTGGCTGAACAATTGCGTCTTGTCATGGAGCCTACGCTAGCCAGCAAGCTTGAAGGGGATTATAAGACTGGCAAACGGATTAACATGAAGAAGGTAAAATGCAAATCCATGTAGTGTACACTTCAATTTTGTATACATATACTAATAATTTTTCTTTGCGACCTAATGTTATTAGGTGATTCCATACATAGCAAGTCATTATCGGAAAGACAAAATATGGCTGAGACGGACCCGGCCTAACAAACGTGATTATCAAGTTGTCATTGCTATTGATGATTCCCGTAGTATGTCTGAAAGTCGCCGTGGGGATGTTGCTATTGAAGCTCTGGTGACGGTATGCCGTGCAATGTCCCAACTGGAAATGGGGAGCCTGGCTGTTGCAAGCTTTGGAAAGAAAGGCAACATAAGGTTGCTGCATGACTTTGATCAGCCCTTTACAGGAGATGCTGGAGTCAAGGTCAGTGCCATTAATATCAATTTTATCTTGTAATGAATTAAATAATACTGTAGAGGTTATTTACATCTTTGGCTCATGGGGAGAAGAGTTGGATGTGATTAGGGTAATCTCTGTTTTCCTATTTCTACCTGTCAAGTGGCATATAGCCTGAAAAGTCTTTTACTGATGTTGTGCAGATGATCTCTAGTTTATCATTCAAGCAGGAGAATACCATTGCTGATGAACCATTTGTTGATCTGTTGAAGTTTCTGAACAACAAACTAGATGAAGCAGTTGCAAAAGCACGATTCTCCTCCGCACGGAATCCACTACAACAGCTTGTTTTGATAATTGCAGATGGTCGGTTACATGAGAAGGTAATTTCTTTTTCTTTTCTTTTAGATAATTTTTTTGAAGTAGCCAACAATTGGTTGTTGCTGCTTGTCTTTTCCAATTTCACAGTTTTTTTTTTTTTTCCTTTTTTTGTTTTCAATTTCATTTGTTCAGGAGAATTTGAAGCGGTGTGTTAGGGATGCCTTAGCTAGGAAGCGTATGGTTGCATTTTTGCTTCTTGATAACCCACAAGAGTCCATCATGGACCTCACGGTAATTCTCCATACTTTTTGTTTGATGTATTTGTCCATCTATTCTTCTCTTTTCTTTTAAGTTGGAACAGTGGGTATCTAATTCCAGAATTTTCCTTTTTGCAATGTCTTTTTGACTCTTTAGGAAGCATCTATTGAGGGAGGGAATATTAAATTTTCGAAGTACATGGATTCTTTCCCCTTCCCATTCTACATTGTACTAAGAAACACTGAAGCACTTCCTAGGACTCTTGCTGATTTATTGCGACAGGTAAGCATAATGGTGCATATCTTGCATGCCCAAATTGCGTTTCTATTATCTGAAATCTTTGACCTGCTGTTTGCAGTGGTTTGAGCTTATGCAGTATACAAGGGATTGAAAGAATCGGTGCAATTGCAAAGGTCATACAGTTGAGTGGGACAAAGGTCATTTTCTTCCATATTGTTAATTTGGGTGATGCTTTTTGGAATCAAAAACCAAAAGCAAGATCTGTCTCCAAGACAATTTGTTTATGGGTTTGGTATCCTAAATAGTGGAACTTCAAACTTGTATAGAAAACTCAATACACCCACCAAAGGAAAATTCTTGTATAGAAAACTTTTACAATCATCATCATCAATGAAGATCAACCAGTTTTGCACTATGATCCGGGTTGGTTTTGTCTTCCATGGTTAAGTTCCAATAAATCCAATTTCTTTGTTATTAAATATAAAACATAACTTGTCAAATTTTAGGGGAAACTAACTTGTCCAATTATTACCAATGGCTTTGGTAGTAAATATAGAAAACAACTGGATTAAATAAATTCTGTATACGATGAGATCTGACGATTATATATATTGGCCCAAAGCTCTCACTTCAACGGTTCAACCTGAGGAGGTTCCTGTTATACTCTGTTTGTATTCTTCTCTGAGCATCTCCAAGGGCTATGGCAAATCAATAGTTAAATTTCAAAAAAAAAAAAAAAAAGTTAAATTGTATTTTATTCACTTATGTTGTAAATTTTGATTTTGTTACAAAGAAAGGAACCGATCCTAATTCATTATCTCACTCATCCCATCACTTGGGTTATTCCCAACCTATATGGTAATTTAACATGATACTTTGCTATTTTGAAAATTGATTTCTCTGTATGATATATTGATATGATAAATAATTAGAGCAAATAATAACTTATTATTTATTTCTTCTTTGCTCTAATTTGGGGTGTGGATCAAATTTGTCTTGATTTGGTGTCGGGTCAAACTTTGATATAACTATACCCTATCGGGGCCTATCTGTTAGAGGTGACAAATTTTACATGTGGCACCACAAAAACTTTGATCCACTGTTTGCCATAATAACCCTTGGAGATGCTCCTAGGCTTGCCGGGGCTTTAGCTTTGGCGCTTTGGGTGTAATCGCGGACTAGCCCTCACCATTGTGGGCCATCATCAATTTTTAGAAGTTTCAAGTTTTATCCCTCTTAGATAAAAATTAAAAATACAACGCTACATGCAAACATAAGGCGCTTGTTGCCATGTGGTATGGGGTCCAATTCTATTGTATACAACCTTAATCTTACAAAATTGATCTATCACATGATTAGTATATAAAAGAAGGATTGCATAAGATTTTTGTATTTGGATGTTGAGCTCAACTCCACCAGAGATTCTTCAATGAGGCAGTCATGTTCTTATTTCAAGTTTACAATTTTTTAAGAAAATAAAACCAATGGCATCATAGCAAATTAGCTATGCAGCCTATGCCCCATTTAAAACTTTTCCCTTAGCAAGTAGCCACATTTTATCTTTCTTTTTTTTCACTTTTTTTTTGCCAGGTTATTTTTTTACTTTTTTTAGTTTAAAAGAAATATAATAAATAAATAAAAGGATAAATTAGAAAATCCTGAACTTTTTCTAGGGATTGGGTATTTTTTGGTGTATTTAGAAACTAAATGTGTAATTTAGATAAGGATTTTTTTAAAGAAACCTAATTTGGAGAAGGATTATTTTGGAGTGGGGCCCACCATACAATAATCTTAATCTGAAATGGATAGGATCACACGTCATACACTGTCGTCCGGACAACCCGTTACCCGCCTCCACCTGCAAGTTTGCAACCGAACAAAAAGCAAACTTGGCGAACGATATATTCCACAGCCACCCTAATCTGAAACCGACACGTGCCAGTTCCTCCTCCCTCCTATATATAACCTCCACACATTTCCGGTCTCCCAACCCCCTCTCCATTTCTCTCTCTCATTCTCTCACTCACATCCTTGTTTCTCTGTTTCATGCACATCGGAACCCTAGCTTCTCCGGCGAGCTTCTCCGGCTACTGATGATCGCCTTTTCGGTAAGGTTCTTCGATAAGCTTCGTTGTTGTATCTGAAAATGTTAGATGGATTCGGTGCGGTTCTTGTCCGATCCAAGACCTGGTTCCACAGGAGGAAAAAAACGCTGATTCGTTGATTTTTGGATCCGTTTCGTTGTGAAATTTATCAAATCTGTATCATATTCGAAGCTTTGTTATTGTAAATAGCGTACACTTAGTTTTTGTTGGGATTTGTAAATTTTGTACAGTTTGAGAATCAGGGATTGAATTTTGGATAACAGAATTTGCGAATTGAATTCTGTGAAAGTTGGGGAATTTGAGTGATTGAGAAGGTGGCTAAGATGAATTTGAGCGCTGCCGAGGAAGAATCGGCGCAAGAGATTCATATCCCTGCCGATATTGATTGGCAAATGCTTGATAAATCCAAGTTCTTCTTCCTCGGCGCTGCGCTCTTTTCAGGTGTTTCGGCGACTCTTTACCCTGTTGTGGTGTTGAAAACCCGACAACAAGTATCTCAATCCCAAGTTTCATGCATCAAAACTGCATTTTCGATGGTTAGGCATGACGGGTTTAGGACATTGTATAGAGGATTTGGGACTTCTTTAATGGGTACAATCCCCGCTCGGGCGCTGTACATGGCGGCACTTGAGGTTACCAAGAGTAACGTCGGGACTGCCACGGTTAGGTTAGGGTTTGCAGAGTCCACTGCAGCCGCCATTGCCAATGCAGTTGCAGGGTTGAATGCAGCAATGGCTGCACAGCTTGTGTGGACTCCAGTTGATGTTGTGAGTCAGAGACTGATGGTCCAAGGTAGTGTGAGGCCAAATTCCAAAGTTCCTAATGCATCTGATTGTAAATATAATAATGGGATCGATGCATTTAGGAAAATTCTTCGAACGGATGGGCCAAGGGGCTTGTATAGAGGGTTTGGGATATCGATTTTGACATATGCACCATCGAATGCACTTTGGTGGGCATCGTACTCTGTTACTCAAAGGCTGGTTTGGGGTGGAGTTGGGTGTTATTGTTGTAAGAAAGGGGCTGAGAGCAATGAGAACAGGGTTACGAATGGGGTTACCATGTATACACCGGATTCAAAAACAATAATGGCAGTTCAGGGAGTAAGTGCAGCCATGGCTGGTGGCATGTCAGCCTTGATCACAATGCCCCTTGATACAGTTAAGACAAGGCTGCAAGTTTTGGATGGGGAGGAGAATGGGCGGCGCGGACCAACCATGGGGCAGACTGTTCGGAATTTGGTTAAGGAAGGTGGGTGGATGGCTTGTTACAGAGGATTGGGGCCCCGGTGGGCTTCCATGTCAATTTCTGCAACTACAATGATCACTACCTATGAGTTTCTCAAACGGCTCTCCACAAAGAACCAAGAGGTTTTGACCTGATGAAACAGTAGAGAAAAACAGATGTTTGGTGCTCTGTCTAATCCTGTTTATTTTCTCTTTAAGTTGTCTCTGTTGTTTTCTCTTCTTGAAAGCAAGCAAGAAGTTGTCTCTGTCTTTTCTTTTATGTTAACCTGCTCACTACATTGATCAATGTAACACAATGCAGGCTTTTCTGTTATATACCTTATTTTGTTATCACAATGGACCTTATGCAGAAGCAGAACTTCTGGTTTATGCATATAAGAAATCTCAATAATAATGTGATAGAGAACGGTCTATGCTATGTTGTTAAACTGTTAATTTAATTTTGTGAATTTTAATTTCAATGTCCGGTCCAGATCAGCAGTCTGACAACACATTATACATGTGGCAAAACAAAACTAAATTCAAAATATTTGGATCATTTTACATAGCTTATGATTTCAAGATTCCCGGGATAGAAAATTAGAGTAGCAGTCGCATCATATAGGATTCTGGTGAAATGCCGGCTTTAGTAGAAGTCCTATGCTAGTGATATGATAATTAGGGTTATATCCAGGCTTATATGTTCATTGGATTTATCTTAAATCTCTACCATATCCACTAGTGAGACTGACACCTATCACTCTTTTTCTTATTATTTTCTTTGATATTGGTAGTTAATGAGAGAGCACATGCTAGTTAGTGGGAGAAATTTTAAACAATTATGTTTGAATTCTTGTTGTGGATAAGTCTAATGAATATAAATGGTGAGGCTTCACCTAACTTTTGAGAGGAGGTGGGGCTGGAGAGTAGTACCATTCAAGACTTTTGATTAATCAGTGGGCCACCATTTCCATAATCTATCTTTTCTTGTCTTTAGTCTTTACGGTCTACACTCTAGAATTTAAAAACAGATTTGAAGTTAGTAATGTATCAAAGGGTTTGGTTTATATTCTGCCTTCACATAAAATATTAGCCATTATAATTAATTATAAAAAGCTTTTGCTATGCAACAAGTGTGTTGATATTTATATGTTTGATTCCATAGTTGTGATCTGTAATTTATTTGAGGAATCTTTTCCAAGGGGACCGACTTGGTTTTCACCTGTATTATATAATATGTATATACTGTCTGCTGCACATCCAGATTTGTATAATCAGGCGATGCATGTGCTGGATTTTGCACCTGTTGCAACGCCAATGGGCCATGGTGGTTATTAAACTTTGGAATGATTTGGAGATGGGAGAGAAAGGGTATTTGGGTTTATCGGGTTGGGCTTAATCGATTTACAATTATAATAGAGTGATGCTATTTGCACACCCTGTTTTTTCTTTTTGCACACCCTTTTATAAAAAAAAAAATCAAAACTCAAAGGAAAAGACACACTTACCCCTCACCCAACATCAATTTTTTCTCTTCTGCACACCCCATCAACAGACAAAAAAAAAAAACACACACACCCCCTTCATCTCCCTCACCCGACCACACCCACCGGCCACCCACGCAGCACCCACCTCCTCCCTCCCCTCCACCAAGCCCAGCCCCCACGCAGAAATGCATACTGGGAAAGACGAGCATATCTCAGCCATGGCGACTCCCACAAACCATGTGAAGAATGTGACAACTATCCACCCCCATATTAAGGTTGCAGGACCTGCATAACGCAAGCTTTGGCCATAGAGAGGTGTACCAGTGAACACTGACATGCATGAAAATGTTATTGCAAGTGTCTTAAACAGACTCTGTAGAAAACCCAAGTGAAAAAGATTAGATTTTGATACTCATAAATTCTTCACAAATCCAAATCCAAATTGGAAATAACAGAGTTCTCAACATGGTTGCAAGAAAGTTGTATAAAATTAATGAAGCAAACACCTTGCTATAGCTAGAAAAAGAAAAACAGTGAGAGATTACCATCTCCCTCACCCGACCACACCCACCGGCCACCCACGCAGCACCCACCTCCTCCCTCCCCTCCACCAAGCCCAGCCCACCTCCTTCCCATCCATGCACCCAGCCCGACCTCCTCCCTCCCCTCCACCAAGCCCCAGCCCGACCACCTCATTCCCCTCCACCCAGCCCCAGCCCGACCACCTCATTCCCCTCCACCCAGCCCCAGCCCGACCACCTCTTTCCCCTCCACCCAGCCCGACTTCCTCCCTCCCCTCCACCCAGCCCCGGCCCCATCACATCACATCCCCTCCCACCCAACCCCGTCGCACCCTCCCTCTAGCCTCGACCCACCCGACCCGGCCCACCTCCCTCTAGGTTCGGCGGATGTATGCCGAATGGTTTGTGGGTGTTCGGCGGGTGGCTGCCGAATGGTTTGTAGGTGTTCGGCGGGTGGCTGTCGAATGGTTTGTGGGTGTTCGGTGGGTGGCTGCCGAAGGAAACTCAAATTTTCGGCAAACCAGTGCCGAACAAAGGAGAAAGCAGAGAGAGAAAAGGGAAGGTGGAGGGGAAGGTGGTGGGCTGGGTCGGGGCTGGAGGGAGGGTGCGACGGGGCCCGGGCTTGGTGGAGGGGAGGGAGGAAGTCGGGCTGGGTGGAGGGGAATGAGGTGGTCGGGCTGGGGCTGGGTGGAGGGGAATGAGGTGGTCGGGCTGGGGCTTGGTGGAGGGGAGGGAGGAGGTCGGGCTGGGTGCATGGATGGGAAGGAGGTGGGCTGGGCTTGGTGGAGGGGAGGGAGGAGGTGGGTGCTGCGTGGGTGGCCGGTGGGTGTGGTCGGGTGAGGGAGATGAAGGGGGTGTGTGTGTTTTTTTTTTGTCTGTTGATGGGGTGTGCAGAAGAGAAAAAATTGAGTTAGGGTGTGTTGGGTGAGGGGTAAGTGTGTCTTTTTTTTTTAGTTTTGATTTTTTTTTTACAAAAGGGTGTGCAAAAAGAAAAAACAGGGTGTGCAAATAGCAGCACTCTTATAATATAATGAGTGAGGCTACGCAAGCTACCTTTAGCTGTTGAGTTGACCATTTTAACATATTTTGTCCAATTTTTTTTTCTATTTTACTCTTTATTGCAAAAACATGATGAAATCACTTAGATTCATTCGGTAGCCATCTACCGAAACATCCACCAATGTTCGACAGATAAGTGTCGAATAAATACAAATATTTCGACAAATAACTATCGAATGCCTTTTTCATTTTTATTTGGTGGTTATCCACGGAATAATTCACCAATGTTCAACAGATAACTGTCGAATAACGATAAATATTTCAGTAGATAACTGTCGAATAACCTGAAGAACAAAATTGAAAATTTTTGTTTTAAGAATAAAGTTGAAATTTTGAAATAGGGTGATTAACTCAGTAGTTTAGGGTAATCGGAATAACACTGGCCTAATATAATTTAGGCGAAACTATTAAAACTACTTACTCATGTCAGTCTAGGTCATCAGATCGTGGCTATATTATCAAATTGTCAAAAGAAATTGAAAGATTTTATGAATTTGACTTTAATTAGAAACTAAAGTAAATCACAAAATTAGATTGAAACTTTTTAAAGTGGAAATGCCCCACAACAAGTGTAGTTAAACTAGGATATATCCAAGATGTGCTTCTCGGCATCTCATAAATGACATGTCGTAAGGTACTCTAATGACAAGTCGAATATAATTTAAGGTTGGTGGTCCAGCAACAACATGTGGTATGGTCCATTAAGTCCAAGGTATAATACAAGTCCAAGCACCAAACACCAAACGACAAGTTGGCATGAAAAAGCAAAGCTGACAAGTATACAAGAAAGCAAGATGGGCACATGAAGTAGTACACCAAACAGTACCATTGCTGAATGCTGAGGCAGACTGAGATGTACTAAACTAAACAGATGAGGCATATACAAAAAGAGGCACAATCCATTTACTCATATCAGTACTCAATCACCATTGGAATAAGTAGTAGTAGCTTGAAAGATAAACCATCACCATGCCATCACCATGTCACATTCTTTAAAGTTCTCAAAGACTCTTCTTTTCTTACCTACCATGCTCCTTCTACTAGATGTTGATTTTTCAATTTTCATCCCTAATTGCATTTTGCTACTCTTTCATGGCTTCAACCATGTGTTCTTCTCTTGCATTTCTTGGATCAACATGCGTTAAAAGAGATAAATCATAAGAATTAGTAAGTTGCCTTATATAGACTATGTTGGATATGATTTTGGCTGTAGTCCGTTTCTTTGAATAAGCAAATTCTGTCCTGCCCAAAAAAAAAAAAAAAAGAAGCAAATTCTGCCTGTGCAATAATGCAGTAAATTTCCCAAACTTCTAATTATGGTATGACCTCAGTCTTCCCATCAGTGGATGATGAAACTGTGGTAATAGTAATACTACCGTAAGACAAATCTGGTTCCAAACCCTTTTCATAGAGCCCTCCAAAAATGTGATGAGAATTTAAAAATCTCAACCTGATGTGATTGTTTTTGGCACTACATGCAAGCAAAGGCTTAACAGTATTGGTACTCCATTTTAAGCTTTTAACTTCCTGCATACCACTTTGTGAGTGTAGAACAATTGTGAAATATTCATTTTGGAGTGCAAGTGACCAAAACATAAGTGTTAATAACAATAACCTTTCCCTAAGATGAAAGTTAGTAATATATAAAGCATGCAGAGTCCTCTTAAAGTTAGTAATAACAATGACCATCGTCGAAAACCTATCAACCATCTCAAAATTGAAACCATTCTCTTTATTGGTGGCAAATTTGAAGTATAACCCCATTGAAGGCCATACCAAAATGACTTGGTCCAATAAAAGATACACAAGACAACACCATCTTGTTCTTCTTTCCATTGAGAAAAACTATTCAAATAAAGTCCCTGTGTTGTATGGTGGAAACTATCTTGTTAGGAAGACCATGTCAGTTTGATAACAAGACTTCCAACTTTTGAGGAAAGCTTGTTTCTGTCTTGTATGCATATTGACGATACTACTTATGCAATTGATGATGAGGATAGAGGTATTTAAAAGCTAGAATTACTTAGACATAAGAAAAGTGTCACAAATATTTTATAGGAATAAACAACAAATCTATCACAAATGCATAGTGGAAGTATGATTAGGAAGAACTAAGAAGAGTCATTAGAACTAAAATCTAAAAGGGGCAGTACCAATAGTCTAAACAGAGTTTAATAAAATAAAAGAAGTATTTATCAAAGTATTGGTGTTAAATGTCATGCCGAACTCTCTTGTTGCTGCATGAAGGGCATTTGTACTGCTTAATCTGTTTTGCTCTTGCAGGGGTTATCTTCACACACTTCATATGGAACCATGTCTCACAGAAGTCACACAAAATCCAGGGTTCATCTAATGAGGAGGGTCCCCCTCTGCCGCATGCCCCGCATGTCTCTTCATGTTCATCTTCCTCATCTTCCTCCAAGCCCTCATCTTCGTCCTTTGCCTGCAATACTTCTGAATGTCTTCCCTGAGATTCTGATCCCCGCTGCTTTTTTGTCACAGAGAAAAAAAATAAGAAAAGAGAGAGAAGCAGGCTCAAATCAATTTATAGGTCTAATAAGCCACCAACCCCCAATATTTATCAATTGAAAAACAAAAACCAAGGCATGAAAAGTCATTTTACCGCTTTGGAGTTTGACTTGGATTTGCTGCTACCATGATTTGAAGATGGCTTCTCCTTTACTTGCTTCTTTGCAGTACCAGTCACGACTTCAAATATGGTTGGAAGTTCATTCATCATATTGAAAAGTCGCTTCCTGCAGCAAAAAACAACAATGCATTGAATGGAAGCTGAGAACCTCATAGAATATCAAGAAGTCAAAATTTGAATTTTGGAATCTGAAAAGATGGCAACAAAAGCAATATAAAACAAAGCTTTGAAAAATAAAAAACATTAGGAAAAAAAATAAAGCTAGTGGCTGCCATCTATTTTGGTGTAGTGTAGTTCAAGATCTTACTAAAATCAGAAAAGGCAATAAATGAATAACGAGTAAGCATAAAAAGTTTTGATGACTGTACTGAACAAACATGCAGCACCCAATCAAGAGAAACTTCACTCAGAGTGTGCAACTTACCTGTCAGCCTTGTCAAACCCAAATCTGGCACCAAAATAGAAGGCAACAGAAAGTAGCCATGCATCACTATGAACAGCGACCAAAGATAGCCAGTCCTTTTGTTCCATTCCATCTCTTGCAAAGTTAATACCCAGTGCAGGCTCTGGCAGCTCTGGAGGCACTTCTTCAGCAGGTAGGTTGACTTCCCATTGCTCACTAGGATAGCCATACAAGCTAAGATTCTCCTTCTCTGTAAGTAGAAAATAACTCATAAAGGCTGGTTGAAACAGACTGCAAAAACATAGCCACAATACGAAGTAACAGCCAAAAAATGACAGCTGACTTTTGCTTGTTTGGTAAATAAAATGATAACTGATTGGAAAAGCCTATTAGGTAGAGCTTTAATTGTCAACAATCATTGAAGTATGATAAATCAAGCCTTATGAAGATTTTATAAGGCCTTGAATATATATACATATTATGAAGCTTTTGTGGGGCAGATAATTACTACTGATTCAGAGAAACCATTAAAAAAATCTTTAAAACCATATTGCACAAAGGGCCAAAAAAGAACAACACAAACATTATATGATAACAAAAACAACAATCATCATTGTCATCATTACTTCATAACAGCCTTGTCCAGGATGTAACATCTCTAAACTCAAGAAAAGACAGATAAATCTCCTTTGATTACAGCTCAAAGAAAATTAATATAATTCACAACACAACTCAAGCATACATGTCATGACTTTGTACTGAAACAGAATCTGTGTGCAGACTGCAGACAAACATCATGGACAGTTAAAACATTTAGATTTTTCTTACTTCTCCAAAACCATATTAGTTAGAATCCCCATTAAAGATTATTTCACCGAGTAGGAAGACTTCAATAACACCATGATTCGATAGCAATCACCAAAACACAAATAGCCAACAAAGAAAATTCCTAAAATGCTATCAAAGAATAAGGACAGTGTAAAAAGCTTTTTTTTTTTTTTTTTTGTTTCTTTCAGATAATTGACATCATAAGCATCTCCATTAACATTATTTAAACCAAGACTCCTATATACAACATTGAACATCCTCATAGACACACAAGAGTGCAAACAGCAATTGTTAATGATCAATATATTAGATTTCTGACTGTAGCCTGAAAGGATGTATTGACAACCTAGTTAAGTCTAAAAATAGATGCCACACTTATGAAATAATTTATATCGAATAAACAAAGACAAAGACTTACCAGGATCACACTGCTGGTATAAATCATCAACATCTGCAATGGGAAATCCAAAATATATTAAATCACTCTAAAGTCAAACCAAAAGAAATCAGGTCATAATGTAAACAACTAAAGCTCCAACAAAATCTTTCTAAAATCACTTCAAAAACAAAACTGTAATGGCCTTTTTATATTAGTAAAACACAAACACGTCAGAAGTTTTCTTTCAAATCCCAAACAAAAACATAACAACAGTAATGAAGTATCATTTTAGCTTCTCTTCTCATAGAATTTCTCATAAAACCCAAACACTAAAGATACAAAACCAAAACTTCCAAATCAAAAGAATTTATCTACAATACCCAATGAGCTCAAAAACCAAAAAACACAGAACAAAATTAAAGCAAAGCGCATAATTCCAATCAAAATGAACTTTAAACACTCAATTCACCAATCTTCTATCCTTTCCTTGATTTTCTCAGGACCAAACACAAAAGATAAATGAGCCAAACCCATTTCAAAAGAAAAATATATATTCCCCGATAACTCTATTCCCCTGGAAATGACACTCTAGTGGGAAACAAACACAGTATTCCAAACCTAAAACAACATTAAACACCAAAATTAATATTTTCTGCCGTTTTCCTTTCTGGGTTTTCTCCGGAACCAAACACAATTCAAAACCACTCGTGAACCCAGCAATGAAACATGCAACGACCAAAGCACAAGACCAATTTCCAAAACTCAAATCAATACAACATGAGTGAAATTCACCAATTTCCTTTCTGGGTTTTCTCAAAAATCAAAGCAGAAGTTAAATGAGTTAGAAAAAAAGGAAAATAAAACAGACCAGCAGTCAGGGCCTTGATCATGCCAGTTCTGCGGCCCTTGAAATCTCTGAAAACCTCTTCGACTGTTCGAGGATTGTAGAGTGCTCCACCACTACCTCCTTTCATTGTTCTCTCTCTCTCTCTCTCTCTGCTTCACTGTCTCTCTGAGAAAAACCAAATCAACAGATTTGAGTTAAGCATAGAGGGAGAGTTTTCGAGGGTAAATAGAGGGCCAGAAGGGGGGTGCGTTTTGAGATGTGGGTTGAGGACAAGGATGGGAATATTGAGTTTCATAGGGATTGTTTCGGAAATTCGAATGTGCTTTGTATCATTTAATGTTTCTAACTATGTGATGTCATGAGTCCTTCTCTACTGCGGACCCGGACATCCGCAATTTTTGTTTTTTCACGGATTTCAGGAGCCGAGCGTTGTGGCTGTCACACAATTGACAATGCATTTTTTCTTCTTCTTTCAACTCTTGGTATTTGATTTGTCAATTTTATGTTATATATTAACTTAGTATTTTGATATTCACTTAAATTTTAGAGTCAAAAACTTAACATGCAGCTTTTACAAATCATTTTACATATATGAAGATGAACCACCGATCATAAAACAAGGTAAAAAATGACAAAAAAAAGTGGCTCTAATTGCTTAAAAAAAGAATTGACAGTTCTACGAAAATAGTACAGAGCGCTCAACGCCATTGTCGATCCCTCAACACCTAATATAGCGCTCTAGAGAATTTTTCACTATGTGATTTTCATTTATAATCGTAAGTTAAAGTGCTTGTAATTGTTATCTAGATAAATTACTTTTAAGGACAAAAAATGCAAGATTCTTAACTGGAAATACACCAAAAACAAATTAAGCTAAAGGAAAAAAAAAACACTGAAGAAAAATTAAGTTAATTGATTATCTCTAAAAAAACAACGATGTCGAGGGCTCAGCAGATGCAGACTACAGCCTTTTAAGATGCATCTACATTGTGAGTTAATTTTAAAGTTGCATCTGCAGTTTTTAAGACATTGTGAGCTAATTTTTGAGTTGCATATGCAGATTATAGGTTGCAGATGTAAGCTACATTTGCAGTTTTTAGGTTATAGTCTTATAGACGCAGGCTGCATCTGCAGCTCTCTAGCACTCGGTAAGAATTTTCAAGTGCTTGCCAAAAATTGTCAAATGCTCTGGAGGCATTGCCAAGTGCTCGGTAAGAATTGTCGAGTACTCAGCGCTAATTTTGTCCTACAAGATAAGTTTTGAGCTGGATGAACATTAGGTTAACTTTCTTTCTCATTTTATCGTGCTAGGTAAAAAAGCATTTTTTTTTCCTTAAGCTTGTCTATTGATTTCTTATATTAGTAATATTAATTTTGTACATTTACATGTAATAGAAAGAAATTTGTATAATTATCATTTTACGTGATTGTTGAATCAAGGTTGTAACTCTTGTAAATCGATGAGTATTCGAACACTCTTGCCCTAATTTTGGCATCAAAACTTGACTTGTTTATATATATTTCAAAATGGCTCTTATGATGGACCAATTATGAGGGAATATTTTATAAAAGTTCTTAGATTAATCAAATTGCACCTTTACTCATACTCATTTTACTACCTAATAACCCATTTTAAATTACTAACCTTTAAATAAATTAAAAAAAAAAAAAAACATCAACCAAACTCATTTTACTTGCTCTCATTTTTTACCCCATAGGATGTAAAATGACGCTTATGAAGAATGCATGTTAGGTTTTTAACTGTTAAATTTTAAGGCCCAAAATTTCAGAGTTAAAACTTAACATAGAGTCGACAAATCATGTATCATTTTATTAATCCAAGGATTCAGCCCCAAAATCTCAAAGTTAAAACTAACTTAAATTTGATAAACTAGATGTCATTTGATTAATTTAAGAATTTTTATAAAACAATCTCTCATAATTAGTTCTTCTTTTGGATGCGGCTCTATTTTTTATTTTTATTTTTGTAATGAGTAGTTTGACCTTTGGTTTTTTGGGTTATGGAGTAGTTTGGTCTTTAGTCTTTGAACGGCCAAAAAAAGAACAATCAAAAGGTTATATTTCTAGAATAACCCCAATTATCAACTCAAAACACCTACAAGACCTACATCATTTCTTGTCTTCCGTTCTCAACTTACCCAAACTTTAGATTTTTTCAAACCTCTGCTCTTTCACTGTCCTCCCTCTTATCTTTTGGTGTTTGGTAAGTTTTATAAATTTAATGTCATCTTATACAAGTGTAGTAGGCTTGTGAACGTATATGAATCAATGATTTTTTTTTTTTTTCAATTATTGATGCTTGTTAGAAGACTTGTGAATGTATCTTCAACAGAACTTTTAAAACCAAGGTCAATTGTCTGCACAAACAAAAAACACAATTATATATCATCACATGCAGAAATTTTTTAAACCGGGATCAATTGTCTGCACATACACGCAGATTATTCATCAACACACACATGACAATTGTGTTCTTGTCACAATGTATCAGTTAACAATAGTTCATCAAGCATGCTTGTATTCGCCCAAACACTAGAAAAAAGGGTTAACCGCGGAATGTAAAGGATAACACTGTTGATGAAGAAACACTCGAAAGGAAACTTCAACTGAGCCAAGGATGACTTCCCAATGGGAACACTAGCAGCCGTATTCTCCAACAGAACACTGACCACAGACTGCTGTGATGATTCGTTCACCAGAGGATGGAAAGATGGTGCTGGTTCCCTCCGCCGCGCATATCAACAAAGGGAACTTGCATGGTCCCACCAATGTGAGAGGGGTAGCCAGAGAACCTGAAATCATGTCGTGGAAAGATATCATCACTGTTGGAGGTGCTTGTGACTTCAGAGCAAGACGTAGTGGAAGCACCATCTCTATAGTTTTCAGTCTCATGAACTTCAGATTCTGACATATTTCCGGTCAGATGTAGCTGAGCAGTGCCTGATACATCCATTCTATGGTTTGTGGTATTAGGCTTGGAATCTTGGACCTTCTTCATGTTGAGAAAGCGCCCACCAGATCCTCTAGCCCTCTTTAATGCATGAACATGTCGAGATTCATGGAGATAGGGCTGCACATATTTCACAATGGCTTTCTTAGAGAATATTGCTTTTGTCAGTCAAATTAAGTACACTCTCCATAACAGCATGCCCTGGAGCAAAGAGAAAGGCATTTACAAAATCAGGAAAAACCTTCACATACCTTGCGAACTTTGACGAGTTTGTCCTGCGCTTCTAGCTTGGCACGATATTGTCTCCGCCTGAGAATTGCACGGTACTGTTTTGCATTTACATAAATCGGTTCATCTTCTTTAAGATCAAGAGGCAAGGGAACCCGAGCAGAAGCAATCCCCATCCCCTGGGGATGATGAATCTGGAGACATTTAAAGGTTAAATATCTCATAATTGCAATGGAAAAGGCACATTCTTATGCAAAAACCACCAGTGTACTTTTATAAATCTTCAAGTCATGTTTTAACTAAAGGACAAAAGAATCAGAATCTATATCATAACCACTAGATTGTAGAATCCACAGGGTCTCCACAGATGAAATATAATAATATCTGATAAGACCTCACCTTAACCTCACCTTGTCATAATCATTTTGCATCTATGCCTTGAAAATTCAAACTTCATAAAGATCTAGTCTAGGGTTAATAGAAAGGCAAGAAGAAACTTTACTTCAATAAAGAATTATTAAGATAAGGAAAACTGAGAAGAATAAGAGCAAAGGAGATGCAAAGCAAAACAGAACAAGAAAAATTATAAGATGGAAAAAATACATTGTAAACCTACTTTAAGAACCATAATTATCTGTAGTGCATTCACTTTAAACAATTTGCAAGAAGGATGCCTAGGAAGGTGCTACATGGCTAAAAGATCGTATGTAAACTTTAAAAAAATTTAATGCTAAGTTGATAATGGACCCTTTCTCCTACCTAATAAAGGAATGAAGAGTTTGAAGTGCAAGGCTTATGAACATTGTCCTACAAAGATTTCCAAATTTCCTTTATGCTCATTTTGGCAGTATTGAGGTTGCAACTGTCATAATGAAATATGAGTTAATTATGTATCCTCAAAGATGGTTACAAGAACCTCCTGTAGCATCTGCAGGGTAATTGGAAAAGACAGCCATTTGAAACTTCCTCCAAGAATGATTTTCATGTTTTGAAGCTCCTGATAATTGAAGGAAGCTATTATATGTGCTATCCAAGAGAAAAGGCATGCCATTCATGATTACTTCTATTGATTACATCCGAACAATAGTTTCATGCCAAGGTCACCATATTTGTTCAAGATGTTGCGCAACCACATTGAACGAATAACCAAGCCTCATTTTATTACTCATATAATTAGAAGGTTCTATAAGAACCAACCAACCTCCACTGATATAATTTGATGTGAATTGTGGCAAATATTGGAAAGAATAGTTTTTAAGTTCCTAACAATAATATACTGCAGAAGCAAACAAATACAAATTAGAAAAGATTTCTATGAGTATTCTCTTTGAAGCACTTACCATAGCTTGTGGCCCATAAGCAGCCAGTAAGCTACCGAAGTATGGTTCAGCATAGTGGAATGGAATGTGAGCCTGAATTAGTAGCCATAAAAGAATATAAGATTCCCATCCTGCCTCACAGCCAACAAAAAATACAGGCAATTATCAACATACCATTGAGTGGCTAAAATCAAGTTGTGAAGGGAGGACAAAGTCCTGACTTGTCACTGATGAGAGTGATTTCATGTGACCCCCAACAGGCTTCCCCTGTGTTTCATTATATCCTGCGCAAGAACAAAAGTAACTAAATTTGATATAGTTCTGAGTAGTTACCATTGACTTATCTCTTTCACATAAATTTTTTTAAGTAGTTCAATCAAAACATTAAAAGGATAAACCCATATATACAGAACATATCCACATATAAGGAACCAAACCGCTGTAGAAGCATCAATAAGAAGGCAGTTTCCAAGAGCATATATTCGAAGGAGGAAAAAGAAGGGAAAGAAAACATAGGAAGATAAATATATCAACCTGATTCTGCCGTAACTACGCCTTGCCCACAAGGGTTGCCTTCTTTCATACTAGCCACTTCAGGTTGAGATTTGCCAGTTGATTGAGTTGAGGATGAATCCTGATCTTGAAAGTGAGTTCCAGATTGCTTGGTGTTATGAAAATGTTGTAGAGACACACCCATCTTCAATGCTAAACTTTTGGATTTAGATGATTGTTGGACATGTGTTTCAGTAGAATTCTCCCATGACAAGGATCCAAGAATGAATGGAGAAGTCGAGTGAGCAGAACTAATACCAGACTTTTTCTTATACAAATTCTGCATTGTCTTAAACAACTACTCAGATTGTCTAAAATTGTGGGGTTGAAACTTTATAGATCTTCAAATATGTTAAAAGAGGAACACGTTACTTTTATTGCCCACTCATCAGCAACCAGGCATCCAAGTAAGTGCAAGCTGCAACAATGCTACTATATTTAAGTCATAGAAGAACAGCACCAGAAGTTGAGCTAATTTACTTTTTTATAAGCAATGACAAATTGCAATAATGAAATTTAGAAATCTCAATTGAAGAGGAAAGAAGAACAATAGAGCATAACTTGAGTGAACTAAGATACTGATGCATCAGATATACGAGTATATTACATAGAGCACACCAATTAAAAATGTCCAGGATGCTAAGTAGTGGATATGAAAGCTCCAGTAAGAACCATGAATGGAATTACAGGGAAATTATCTAGGGGATGACAAAAGACATCCAAACATATTCGCGACTATATAGGATTTAGGAAGGGACAAATGCCCTCCACTACTGCAATTGCATTCATCATCTATAGTTTTCTGGATCAACTTATCCTCAGCATTGCATATCAGCTTCGCATACCTCCATCCCATCAATTAGAATTGGCTACAAGGACCAAGCTACTATCTTGGCGACTGTTGTGTAGTGATGATGTTCTAAGCCATAGTACTAATTTGGATATTCAAAAAGGGACAAAATCGAAATACATGTAAACACCTTCTTTCCCTCGATCCTAATTTTAACATGTATATATTGAAAGACATCCAAAGCAAGGAAGACGGCATCAATCAAATCACTAGATAAACAACCAGTGAAAGTAGTGATTCCTATTATGGGGAACAACAGACGAGCATACATTCTGCTCCACAGCAGAAAATCAAATTTAAATAATTAAATTTTGTTAAATATCAGGCTGCCTAAAGCAAATGAGTCATTCATGAATTTTCTTTTAAACTCTAATTTTAAATTATGAAAAAAAAAAAACATCATAAAGAAGGAACCTTCATATAAAAACTCCATATTTTATAAGAAATCCCATCCTCAAATTGGAAACCAGTTTATACATGCAACACCAAGAATAAAAATCTCAAACAAGAAAAAAATAAATCATGACAATTACATTCAAGAACAAGATTAACTCTTAAATCAGCAAAGCATGGGACTCTGAAGCCTTACCCAAAATAAGAAACCCATCATTTCAACCCAAAAAAACTAGAAAATCAAACTCACCATCTTAAGCTCCACATGCAAGCAAATCAAAGGCTCACCACAATACAGTAAAGTCAATAATGGAGCTCGGACACAAAATAAAACGAAAGAAAATAAAATAAAACAAACCCAGTTGATGAAAAAAAAGAAGGCATGAAAAGCACAGCAGAAGGAGTGACTGAGTAAGTGAGAGAGAGAGAGACCTTCGGAATATGGTAAAGTGAGTGAAAATAAGAAATGGGTATTCTTGTAAGCTTTGAATTGTGCATGTCTTCTTCCTCCTTAAAACCACAAACTGTCTCTCTCTCTTTGTTTCTGTCTCTGTCTCTGTCTCTCTCTCACTCTCATTTGGCTTTGGTCATTTGGGTGCAAAGGCTACATCTCCATCTCCTTAAACGACGGATTTCCTTGCATTAAACGCACTCACCAAAGTCACAATCCCACAGTCACAAACAATTCAAATCTCTTCGCTTCTCACCCTTCCACCTCATCACCACCTTCAGCACCTTCCCACCTTCCTCGCTTCCCTTGTCTCTCTCCTTCTCCAAATAAATTAACATTTTTGTACGTGTCATTTCATTTCACTTGGGATTATTTATTCTGTTTATTTTTGTTATCTGTTTTATTTTAATTGTTCGGATCATTTCTCCTAGTTTGGTGCTTGGTCTGTTTCCTTAGTAGTTTGGTTTTTGTCGTCTTCTCTGCTACGCAGTCTGACTAAAAATACATTCACATTTCACTGTTGAATGCCCTTTTAGGCCTTCAGCCAGGAATAGCCGCCCTTGGATTTTCAGCTTGCTTCTCGCCCACGCGCTTCCTGTGCGCGTGCAATGTAGTTCCACATTCTGGGTCAACCACTGTGTTTCTTCGGATGTCCAAATGCTCCGGTTATCAATCGCATAAAAGCCTGCTGTCAACAACATCCAACGGTGATGATCACTTCCTCATAAACTCACAGTCATAGGTAATGTAAGAGAATCCATTGCCGTCCAGGCCGGTCCTTTATCAAGGGACAAAATTGTAGGAGTAAGAAAGGAGAGGACATTGTAGGATTTTAAGGAGGTGTTTGGTTTTTTGGAATGAATGAGCATTTCCATATAGTACCTTCCATGGAAGCAAGGTTGCATGTTGAATTTAAAACCAGACGATATTCCTAAGGTTACGAAGCCATTAAATTTAATACGCGCTTGGAAAGAGAGTGATGTTTTTTGAGTTTTTCCATCACCTTTTAAAAAAAGGCATTATAGCACCCAAGCGAAGATAAGGCAGCTTTTAACACTTGCCCCTCCACATGGAATTTAATGCATGAGTGCCATCTGCCATGGCTTCCATTAATTAATTGAATGAACTATTCTAATTGGCATCAAGTCTAGTTTAATTTTCTAATTGAGGATTACATTTGAAAACAACTCGATCATATAGTCATATGGCCTTCCAAAAGCTCCAAGAGTTTCATAGTGGTGGTAATTTACATTATACTTCCATTATTATTTTAAGCATTTGGCTTGCAATGTTTCCAAGCTTCATTTTTTTTTTTTTGTCCAAGCTTCAATTTTCAAAAGACAAAATTTATGTAAAATTTTTTATATTGGGTTGTTTAAGTTATGAGGTATATATCTCAGACCAAAAAAAAAAAAGTTATGAGGTATCTTAAATAAATGATACCAAAACACAAAGTTTCAATTAAAAAATATTATTCTAGGGTATGATTCAACCTAAACCACGTCCTTAATGGTTTAAACTTAATTATTATGATTTTATGAGAAAATTGAGAATTTATATGAAAAGCTATAGTCATTGAAATTATGAAATGTCTTGAAGACTTTCACAGTTTCACTTAACTAATATTGATCAAAATATGAACTTTGAAATGAACTTTATTAATAAATCAGTATAAGAAATTTAACCTAGTATTAATTTTATTATGTATAATTACCTTGAATTGTGAGTGACATTCAACAAAATTTCACCTAATTACAAGTAGAGGTTGACAACATAGTTTCAACATTGTATTTCTATTGCCCCTTCAGTTATATTTAAATCTCACACTACACTTATTAACACTTAAATCAAGATCAAAGAAAGACTAGAGTGCAATAGTGCAATACTAACTTAAAACAAATAAAGATTAATAATAGAACTCTCACATGCCTCAAACAGTCACACTAATAGAGTTTATCTTTAAGAAGAAAAGAGTAACAATTAATAATATAACTCCCAAATGCCTCTCACACAGTCACACTATCACTATGACCATTGTAATAAAGTTTATCCCATTCACCAACTCTTTATGTTCAATTTTAATTGTCATGAAGAAATTCACTAATACATTGAACTTTGGCATGAAGAAAATTGTCAGTTACATTAATGGTCATGAAGAATTTATAATAGAGAGCTCTCAAAGAGATTGACTTCCACCCTTTTTTAAAATGAGTGTGAGTGTCTTCAATTATGTATGCAGACCATTATTAGATCAAATTAATTTAATCTAATTTTCATGAGTAAATTAACAAAAAGAAAGGAGGAAAGGGCAGAGATTGGCATTTATGTGACCAAAATCCCATCCTACATGCGACAAACCTCAACAAAAGGCCAATGCCATGATTGTCATTTTGTTTATTAATCAATTAATTTATTTTTCTCCGCCTTCATTGTAGATTTGTAGGAGAAATAATTACACTTAATATAAAATAAACATGGTCTTACATTTTGTTGATAATATAATTATTGCAGGCTATAATGATAAGTATCATTTACAAAACATATTAAATAGAGGGGTTAATTAAGTCAAGAGATTACTAATTGTCCATCTATGTTTCCTTAATAGCACTCCAACTCATATATGCTATAGAAGAAAATCATCAAAGAATTAAGCTGCTGGCCATGCCTCGATGAAGTGATATTATTAACTATCATAAATCTTATTTATCAAATAATTTGGCAAAATAAAATGCTTATGCTGCTATATTATAGATAGCTGGGACACTAATTATGTAGAGACTTATCTAGTAATATAAGCACTTAATGTTTTCATATTATATGGTAAAAGAAATTAATCTATTAACCACTATACATAAATTAAAGAGGAATATTCTCTCGTCAAACAATTTAACATGTTAAATATAAAAAAAGAATAATGTTATACTTACCACATTCTTATACCACATTTTTATATCATCTCACGTGTCATTTTTACTTTATTGGACAGAGTTTTTATTTTTATTTTTGGGTTTTTTTTTATTTTTTAGTATTTAATGTATGAATGTCATGTAAGTTGCCACATAAGGTGGTATGAAATTATGGTATAAAAATGTGGTATATCTAGCACTACTGATAAAAAAATGATATGTTATTTATCACTGATATGATAGTGGATTTTTTTTATTGTATATTCTAGATTGAGTCTGAGATAATATAACAAACCAAAATATTTGATAAGACAACATAAACCTACCTTAGATGAAGAATTATGCATCACCATATGAAGGTTTTGAATAATAGACATTCAATAGTTTAATGTTAAGGAATCTACATGAACCAAACAAGATAAAATATTAGAATTCTTAAACAACTTTTAAAAATAGAACTCCATTTAAGAAATGAGGCTTGTGGGGTAATACCACCTGTCAGTTGGACAACTAATCAGCACGTCCCATGCTGGTTCATTCTTCCTATGAATTTAGTATTAATCAATTATCTGAGCATTTGATGAAAACTCAGACTTAAAACAAAAAAAAATTTGGAATATTGTTGTTGTTGTTATGACTTCGCTAAGGGAAAACCTCGTATAGGTACGAATGTACGATGATATCAAGACCTCAATATTAGTCAAGAGACTCAAGACGGTATCATGAATACAACAAATGTAAGATAGAAATTCCAAAATGACAAAAATCATTAGATATGGGCCGGAAAGAGAAATAATTTGTAAATCTAGCTAAAAAAATTATTACACTAAATGCTGGTTTTTAGAGCCCCATTGGTAAAGTTTTCTGTTTTTTGTGATAATTAAATTTTTTGAGACAAATTATATCTTCATCCCATTGTGAATGTGTTATAATAGTGTCTTAACTATCTATGAGACTACAACTATTATCACTATATTTTAAGTGAAAGTAACAAGAATTGAGAACCTGGTCATGGCTTTAGGAATAGGGCTCAAGGGACTTGACAAAATCATGCATAATATATAAAAAATTTCATTTATCATTGTTAGATTTTAAGTAGACAACATTGTTTAGATTTGAGACATGGGACAAAAGGCTTCCTTGGAAGTAGCCAAGTAGGTAGATTCACCACCAGAGAAAAGTTCATTGTATGAATCGGAGTTCCCATAACCTAGGAGACTAGGCCAACTAACTGGTCCGTATGAATTAAAAAACAGTGGTTGCCCTATAGTAAGAATTCTTATGTGATAAAGAACATATCCATTTTACTCTAATGCTATGGCTTCATTCATTACTTACGCAAATGAGCGAAACAACCACATGAATAAAAAAGGAAAAAAAACCATGGAGTACGAAGAATCGGAGTGTTCCAAAGATGAAGACGGAGTCTAAAAAGTAGGAGTTGGGAGATTCACAAATGTAAACCCTATCGTTAAAAAGTGAATCGACTTTGATTCATTCAACCGATCTGAATGAGCTTGAGTTATCAGATCCGCTGCTTCTCAGGGGACTGAAACTCCCAACAACGTAGCAGTGTACTACTAAATGTCAACTCAATTACTAAGAGTTGAAAAAGTACTGGTATGACATATTCCAATTTATACTACAAAATTTTCCTAGAGAGCAAAATAACATACTTGAAATTCATCACGTACGAAACAGTTGTACACGAGAATGCGCCCAAGGCAGTTATTCCCAATTTTATGTACATTAATAATTAAATGCATTAAATTGTGGATCAACCAAAAATAACTAACTCAACTCCAACATATCCATATGGCACGCACTAGTCCGACAAATTGTGTGCAATGTGAATTAAGCAGAATACATTAACCCAAAGGAACAAACTCCATAAAATATAAATGTATTGCATAAATTAAAAAATAAGAGACAATAGGGGATGTACTATATGAAATTCAGAAAATCCAGAGTCAGTGAGTACGGGGTTAAAGCAAAGGTCACGAAGGCATATCCAGGAAGGGGTAAACTTCCCCTGGCGCACAAGGTTCGAGAACAATATAGGATGATCTCTTTGGACTGGAGGTCTCTGTTCTTTGAAAAATCATCCCAAGAAGTCTCCAAGGAATTATTCTTTGGGTGCAAACCAGAACAACCAGAATGTGTTCGTCCGACTAAATGATTAATAATCTCGTCCTTTGTATTGCATTTCCTGTAAAGACACATCCAAAATAAAAATTCATGAGTCTGCACCGAGGTTTGGGGGTTTATTGAATGGAAGAGGGCTACCTCAATGGACCACAAAAACAATAAATTATAATTTAATAGGCGATTGTCCCTCCAATGGACCCAAAAAACAAAGTTATAGGAATAGCTTTCAAGTGTTTAACTAAAATTATATTTTTTTTACCAGGAGTAACCAAAATTATAATTCTTAGACAAGAAAATAGAAGTTTGAGATCAATCAAGCTACAATATACCAGAACATCAAGAGAATTGCTTACAGGTTGGTAGCTTGGCATGTATACAACTTGTTGCCTAGGGTGGCCAAGAAGCATCTGTTGCCCATACTGCAATTAAATGAAAAAATGTAATTACTGTCAGGAATTTGCATTTTGTTATTAACATGCCATACTAGAAATTTCCACATGAACTGCAAAGCTAAGTTCAAGAAAGAATCACACCTGAGGCCCATTTGGATGAAAATATCCTTGGGGTGTTTGCATTGGTCCTACCTGTGGACTAAACATAACAGGCTGGTGTGCAAAAGAGGGTCCAACCTACAAATTTATAAATTTAGTATTATATTTTAAAACTTAATTAATAGCCACAAATAATTGAATGGCTAAAGCTACTCATTCTGTTATTTTATAATTAATTAATTTATTTCTATTTTTTAATAAAATTAGTATGCCTAATTTAATATTTTCGATGATGTTAGTAGATGGTATTCAAACTGTTCTTTTCTTATTCATGTCAACATTTAGTATAAAGGTTATGTCATTAGTAGCGTCTACTTGTGATAAAGTAAGATTTCAGTCTGCAGCATCATAATATCAGATTAGAAGAGAAGATTACAAGAAAAAAAATTTCTTTCTGGAAACATAACAAGTAAACAGTTCAATTGATAGTGACCTGGAAGTGATTATGAACAATTAAAGATTGTTTAGCAGACATAAAAATCCATATAGAACCGCATCCCAACTAAAGTACGTACAAAGTAACAAACAAACAGAGGGGGGAAGACAGGAATATGTTTAAGTACTTACTCCAATGCCAACATGCATGCCTGGCATATGTGGTACAGTAGGCACATTAGATGGATAATAGAAGGAACCATCAGACACTGGGGATAGAGGCCTAACAGGTGATTGAGTTGGAACAAAACTCTTTGCATTCGGATTGAGTCTAAATTCCTGATGATACAGTTAGATGTGTCAGCTATACACATTAGACAAAAGCGCCTAAGTTATCAAGAAAGCATTTTAAGAATGATGATGATGATATCTGTGTGCACTTCAGACATATGATTCATAGAAGAGTGTGTGTATGTTGAGTGTGTGCTAAATTCATGATCAAGAAATACATGGGGATTCAATCACAAACCTTAGCATGGGGATTCAAAGTTGATTTTTCAGAGGACAACGAATCCACTGATGAGCTTGATGATAAACCGGGGGCACAAGGAGCAGAGGCAGCACCTGCACATTCAGAATTGGAAGACGCAGAACTACCAGGTCGTCCATGAGAATTTACTGTGTGGGTTTGTCCATGTGCTTTGCCAGTCACTGGACCCTCCAACAATTCGCTAGAACTCGACTTCTCATGATCTTTTGATGAAGCATTAGCTGGAGCATAAGAGGTGGCATTTGGGGATAATACCCCTTTATCAAAGCCATCTTTCTTACCATTCAGTGATGGCTGTGAATCTACATTCCATAATCAACAAAACACGTTCACAACTAGAGTAATGATAAACTACTGAAAGATAAAGCTAAAATTGCATTGAAGCAAGCTTCTCATTTGCTGTGTGAAGAGGGGAAAAAGGCACAAGATAGAACAAGGTCAAGCTTCACCATGAATATTTAAACGGATTTATTCATGGCTGGTATAACTTTAGATAACTGCACCTAAAATTAACCACCCTCTAGGTATCGGAGGAAAAATTCATACTCAGGAGAAAAAGAGCATCAAGAAACAAGAAATGGAACTCACCATCAGACTTTTGAATGTCCTCAGCTAGCTGTATTGACAATAACATAAGACAGAAGCAATGATTTTAGAGGCCAACCACAACTAACCACACAAGGCCCTTCAAAGAATTTACACATAATAAATATGTTACTATCACTCACCATCTGCTTTTGTACAGATTCGGTAGCATTCTCTAGCTCTCCATGTCCACTGAAAAATATCACAATTTTTTTATGAGCAAAGAAAACGTTTTTGTGTAATCACATTAAAACTTATCGTACCTGCAAGGAAACAATAAATTATTCACAGTTGGAAAAGAAAATAAAAATCAGAAACCTGCTTTCTCCAGCTGTACTGGGGAAACTTTTAGAAGCTGAATCTGATGCCAGCTGTCTAGCAAGGTCATAAGATCCAGAGCGATATAAATCTGGGGCAAAATTTGCTTCAGTGTAATCCTGCAAAGAGGGAAAGGATGAGCAGATTCCCTGCATCTCTTAGTAATTGTAAGTAATGACCTACCTAATAAAACACAGAATGATGCAGGAGCATCTGCTGGGGTTTCCAAGATTTAGTATTTTTTCTAGTAACATTCTTAGTTGGATTTAGAGCTTACTTTACTGATTTCATTAGGTCTTTAAGGTAATGTTACCTAGTGTTTTCCTAGCTAAGGTTTATTGTTTTCCTAGTCAATTGAGGAATATGTTTTCCTATATAAGTTTAAGCTTTAAGTTGTAATGGACAGTTTTCGATGCGTTATATTTTTCTGAGAATTCAGATTCTAGAGTCTCTTGGGTTCCTAAACCCTAGAACTCATCTATCTACGTTCCAACTTTGATTCTATAGCTTTATCCTCTCTCTTTTCTACTGTTTGTTGCTGGAAGTTCTCTCTACTATAAATTTTTGCCCTATTACTGTAGCAAGACAGCAGCCTCTGCTTCTGTCCTGCATCACAGAATGAGGGAAAGGACAAGTAGATCCCCTACTTCAGTAATGACCCGTCCCATAAAATACATGCACAGAAGATATTCAAAAATACTTTATGTATAGCATATAAATAATATTCATACTCAATAACATCCCCAGCTAAGCAAAATAATCACTAAATAGGTTAGAAATTAATCCCACCATACTGAGCTAGCTATAAGCCTATGATGACTAAATTCTACATAATGAGATGAGAGTGAAGGAACTACCACAGATGAAGAGCTTGAAGGCACTTGAGCTCCATTGTTGCTTTTTCCAGAAGAATCTCCGAAGGTTTCAGTATTACGAGAATCCAACAAAATATCTTCATCATCTGCATAACCGCTATCATCAACTGCCTCACCCCGATAAACAGAGGAGTATCTGGTCTCCTCATCAATATCAAAATTTTCTTGAAGGTGAATGCCTCTTTCCTGTAACAACAGATCAAGAAACAAAATATAAGGGGCAAGGACAAGCATGATGAAAACATATAAAAAACAAAACAAAAATAAAACTACATCACCAAAGCCTCACCTCTGCCGAATGCAGATCATGGGTCTCCTCACCCTCAATTTCTCTTGCTATTCTTGTAGCTTCCCTTTCCAACTCTCTTGTCTGAGGACCTTTCTCGAGTTTAGTAGTATAAAGTTCCTCATCAAATGTGCTTTTTACCCCAAACAATGTTGCATTCGTTTCAAATTGATCCCAGTTCCTAAAGGGATAAGAATGCGGAAAATATTGAGCACTCACAATTGTTCTTTTTCAAAAAATACAGAAATCTGTGTTTTTCTTTTTGTGACAATAAAAAATATGCTTCGAGAATTACACATGGGTCAATTAAATTCAAGATATACAACTTCAATATGCCTTAATACAACCATTTTCAGTGGCTCAAAAAATCTTCTTCTACCATTTTCTATGGTCATTATATTTCCAAAATCCATGTTTAAAATAGAATCTTCTTAAGAAATATTTCAATACCTTTAATGTAACCTCCCTACTTTAAACCATATCACTCACTCTAACTAGGGAACTGATTGGTCAATCTACTTTGTTCACTTCTCTCCATCTACATCATCCACTTTTCCAGGAAACTAAATCATCAATGAATTTTGGCAACATATGTAAACCAGGGATGAATCAAAAATCCTCTTCTACCAATACTAAGGCCATTATATTTCCTAAATCCATGTTCAAAATAGAATCGTCTTCAGCAATATTTCAACACCTTTATCGCAGCCTCTCTCCTTAAACCATATCACTCACTCTAACTAGTGAATTGATTGGTCTATCTACTTTGTTCACTTCTCACCTTCTACATCATCCACTTTTTTCAGGAAACTAAATCATCAATGAATTTTGGCAACATACATAAACCATAGATACATCCCCGCTTAAGGACCCCACCCTACCAAGAAATTCCAGCACCATGCGGGTAGAGAAAAGTGAGCATCTATTCAGAAAATGTATAATGAAATGCCTAGACTTCACATAATTACTCTGGATTCCACCACAATACTTTAAATCACTCAACTATTGCCCACGCCTATACATTCAATTAAAATGGATATTCATCAATAATAACTCCAAAGAAATCAACTCAAAAGATCTCTCCGTGGCTCAAATTTCCTTTATAACATAACTAAACAAGAATAACCGGATAGGATTCTGGCATGATCTTGTCTTAGATAGTTAAAAACGAATAGATAAACTTAATGTAAATTATTAAATATTATGTATTAAAAAAATAAAATTCAGGTCACCAACAGAAAAAATAGCGTCCAAACTGCACCCTATTCAAGTAGAGGCTATTTGAACAGTAGAACAATTACCAAGAGATTTGGGTTAAGAAATTTACTATAACAACCTATTCCAAGGTCCATCAAATATATTCTCCAATTCAGGACATTGTGGATCATCTTCATCAGGGACCCACGGTTCCAGTTCTCTCTCCATCTCAGCACGACGGGATTGTGATATGAAGGAATCTAGCATAAGTTCCTGATGTTTTTCATGCTGGACCTCATTTAACAATTCATCCCTAGTTATTGAGACGTCCTGTCACCATTCATTTAAAAATACAATTAGATCACGAGTGGTCAGAGAGACAAAATATAAAATTAGCTGCTTAATCTACCACAACATCTAATTCTTCATAACCAGATCATCCATGTCAGTCTACTAGCTAACACTTATAATAGACTACTTATCAGAGGGAGGGAACCAATCGCTTGCCATTAATTTTCACTCAGCACAGCACAATGATAGAAATATCAATAGTAAAAATAATAGTTTTACTTGGGTCAGACAATAGCATTGCATAGGAAATGCAGAACCTTTGCTATAACTTGCACAAGTTCTTTGGCAGGTATAATAAGTGTCTTTGAAGGAGCCTTGCTAACTGACTCTGCCATAGACTTCTGCCCTCGTGCAGAACCATCCTTTGTCATGCGAGCCATTTTCAAGATGATTCCTGAAAGTGATAAGCAAGTGAATATGATAAATGCAATTAACCAAATAAAGAATTGCATGGAGCAAGAATGTCAGAAACAAATAGCAATTAAAAACAATAGTGACAAAACCATGATCTCTCAACAAATCAACATATGCTAGTGTAGACGGCATAGTCTCTTTAAGAAACAGAAAAAACAAAACAAAAAATCCATTATCAAGACGATTCCTGAAAGTGGCAACAATTGAATGTTGATGAATGCAATTAACTGCATATAAAATTGCATGGGGCAAAAATGTGAGAAACAAATAGCAATTTACAACACAGTGACCCATGCATGATCTCTCACCAAACCAAACCAAAACATATGCTAGTGTAAAAATCATACTCTTTAAGAAAACCAAAATCAATACAAACAAGGAAAAAGAAAAAACTTAACACCAAGTACATACCAAAATCTTTTTCAGCGTTTGTTGCATGAAATATTCCAGAGTACGTGGATCCATTTTTCACCTGGACTTCCACTTGATGCCCAATAAGACATGTGGTTAAATATACTAATCGATCACGTGAAGGACTCTCATTGTTACCGGCTTTGCTTCCTGTTTGAGCATGTATACAGTTAGAAAAGGCAAGAATGCAATATCAAGAACTAATTATATCCAAGAGTTTCACCAGTATTTGTTAATCTGCTGTGGTTTGCTTTTCCAGCCTGTGACTTATTCTCCACCCTAGCACCCCCTTCTCTTTCCCCTCTTCGACGGCCAAAACCATTAGCAGAAGACTTATTATGGGCAGCTGGTTGCATATTCATCCTCAGTAGCAACCTCTAACCTATGAAAAAGAACTTGGGGTCATATTAAGTCATACTACTACAATTAACAAATCAGATGAGTGATATATCTACCAAAAAGTAAATACTGAAGAACAGGAGGGAGGAAGCATGTGGCAGAGTTGATAAAATATAATCAAAATCTAGAAAAGCATGATCTCCAAGGCTCTATTATTATTATTAATATTTTGAAAAGAAGATCTCCATGGCTCTAAATTGTAAATAGTCTGAACTGATAAAACAACACGAATTTTCAAGCAAATTTTATCAAAGTACAGCAATAAAATGCTAAAATGTGAGCAATTGATTGTCCTGCCAAAAAATTCCATGTAATTACTCAAATTCAGACAAAGACAAACAGATGACATGTACACACACAAAATTGCAGGCAAGTAAGTTTAATATAGAAAATCAACGCACAAATTTCAGAATCTTTCTTTAAACTGATGCAAACCGAGGGTGCAGTATTTAATTAAGCAAAGTAATATTAACGATTTAAGTCAGACCATTATCAACTTAAGCATGCTTCTTTTAGAAAAATCTCTAATCCTATTAAACAGAAAAGGCAAAAAGAATTAAAATAAATGTTATTAAATTGTGTACAAAACCAAATATATTAATACTTGAATTTCCATGAAGGTGGGGAAGTGTAAAAGAGAGGCAAATTGGGTTCAGGAAGTAAGCTTTGAAGAGGGTAATTGGAGAAAAGGGGGCACTGAGGAAACAAGTGATTACTTATTGAGCCGAAACTAATGAGACTGGGAAAGATAGGCTATGGTAAATAGAGAAAAACGTTGATTTTGACACCCCATGTCAACAATTTGATTCGTTAGCTTCTATATGTTTAAGTATGGAAGCAGAAAGAATATGACTGGCAATATAACATGCTCCAATCTTAGATTTTTCATTCAGAAAAAACCCCACTATTTGCTTTAACTAAACATAATAATAATTCTGCCAAAATGCATGAAATTTTTTTCTCCTTTTTTTTATATTCCTCCATTTTCTCAACAACCAAAAACAGTATAAAATGCAACAATAACGCAAACCAATACAAAATTAAGTGTTACAGATGTGAAATTAAAAATATGATCCTGACCTTAATAAGCTTAATCAAGCCTATAATTTACTCTGAGGCTGCTTCCGAGTTGGAGGAGAAGCTATGGGCTTGAACTCAGTGTGTTGTTAGGGTTTGATTTGGGTTAGGGTTTGGTTTGGGGTTGCGCGAACGAGCAAAGCTGAATATCAGAGCGCGAATCACGAGGCTAACGAGAGACAGAGGGGAGGGAGAGGGAACAGGGAAGAGAGAGAGAGGGTGGGATCGAATGCGAGCAAAAGCGAGAGGAAAGAGAGAGTTTGAGATTTTGAAGAAGAGGGTTTTTTTTTTGGGCAAAGATTTTGAAGAAGAGGGTATGAAATAGAAACGAACGAGACCTCTGTAAAATGCGCGTAGGTGTGAGAGTGTTCCCCTCTGATCGCGTCTATGATAAAAAAATAGACATCAATATTAGGGCTGTAAATCGGCTGCTCGAGTATGTATCGAATTGGGTTCGAGCTTGGTCCATTTAAGATTGGTTTGGAAAAAAAACAAATGAAAGCCGAGGTTTGCTTGTTTAATAAACAAATTAAGCTTGAGTTTTTGTACGTTTGGTTTGGAAAACTCGTGAGTAGTTTGTATTTTCTTTGTAAATGTTATAAATTATTAATGTTTAGATGAAATTATTTGATATAGTTATATTTTAAAAAAATTATATTTATTTATATGGCATTTTAAAGAAGTATTTGGTGCCTATCTAATTTATTTAAAAACGTATATTAACTTTAAGTTGAATTAACATATTATAATATTTTTAAGAAGAAAATGTTCGGTATAAATTACTATTTCTTTAAAATAGTAACTAATAAAATACTTTAGATAAAATTATGTAAATAAGCTTAATACAGCTCAAGTTTGTATCATTATCACCCTAGTAGTCTTACCTTTCTGAAAGTTGCGGCATTGATCAATTACTTTCTCATTCCTTAAAATTCTTAAAATTTGTAATAAATTACTCATAAATTCAATTTTTGAAAGATTTTTAAGTTGAAACACAGCTAAATAAAAAATTAAATTAAAGCCCAATATATTTCGCATGCGCAGGCTTAGACGTCGAAAACAAGTTACCGAGCGCTCGATAACTTACTGAAAGCTCGGCAAATGCAGATGCACTATGCATATGCATACTTTAAGATTGCATATGCATCTTTTTAGATTGCAAATACTTGTTTTAGGTTACAGATGCATCTTTTTAAGTTGCAAATGACATGTTTTAGGTTGTAGAAATAGTGTTTAGGTTGTATATGCAATTTGCTTTCATATGCAGTTAGGTTGTAGATGCGGATTGCATTTGCAAACGCCGAACGCTTGGTAGACAGTTTGAGTTTTTACTTAATTTTTTGCCCCCCTAGGGTTTGGGTTAAATTTCTTTCTAATTTTAAGTTTCTAATTAAAACACCCTAAAATTTGACACATTGAAAAAATATATATATATACATATTTGTGTTTGTTTGAATCACTAATATGTCGAATATGCCAACATGTTGTTACAAATCTACTTAAACTAATGATAATTTGCATGAATTCATAATGTCATATCAACATAGCACGTGGTGTTAAAAGGGTGGCTTTGAAAATAGGCGAATGAGGTAATCGACTCGGGCCTGAAATGTATAAGGCTTAAAATTTGATAGATATTTCATATACTTATAGACTATATTAGGCCTAAGTATGCACGAAAAGTCGAGGGGCCCATTTTTATAATTCGGCTTAGACCTTTAGAATCTCAAAGTCAGTCTTGTATTACTATTACATAAATAAAGTAAAATGTAATGAATCATGCATGCCATATGCATGTAAATATGTAATGTATAGTAATTACGGATGAAAGTTAAGTAGGTTTAAATTATGAAATATGTAATTACTATAACAACCTTGGCTATGAAGATGTGACATAACAACACTTTAGGTGTGCAACTTGGGTTGGACTAACCCTTACGAGGTTGAGCACAACCTAGTTAATTTTGGCAACTTGAGATCCCGAACCCAACCTTATATTTTATGGGTTAGGGCGGGGTTCAATAATTCTCAAACCTTAAAAAATTCGAATCCAAGCCCAAATTGTCAAAGTGTAGATTCAGAGTTTGTTTGCCTTCGAAACCACTCAAGTTACACTCTTACACCACGTGATATGCCAGCGTGGTATTATCGTCTTTTTTTTTTTTTTTTTTCAAATGGTATTACCACCATTAAATAGTTTTAGTAATTGCATATTTCATACTTTAAATCTACTCATTTTTTTCTCTACAACGGTTGACGCATTACACGCGTATGGCATGCATGATCAATCTAGTTCAATTTATTAAATTATATTTTATTTTCCCGTCATTTTAAATGACTAATCAGAAAATGCTAAGTTTGAATAATCTCTACTCCCAAATTATTGTCAGCCATTTGTTTGTCTTTTGTAGAATTTGCACTCCTTGTATTCTGTTTTAGTTCTCCTAGTTCTAATTCTCAAATCATTTTATTCGAATTGTTTGTACAGTTTTTAGCAAATAACTTTTTCTTTTGAGTGTAAATTTTATTATCAACTTTTAATTTGAGTTTCCAATTTCATAAATTATTATTAAATCATCCTTCACAAAGAGAATTTCATGCCACAGAATATTAACAAAATATATTAAAAATAAAAATCGAGCACATGGGAAGATAAACTGATCAGATCATACTTCACAATTCAAATGAGACATCATGCAAAGGAATGATAAGAGAATTGACCACATCAACACTCTCTCAATCTGCAAATTGTGAACTATACTGCCTGTGAGCTCCATTTGATTTCTATTGAAACACTACCCACATTTTACAATAAACAAACCCTTTTTACAGATCAGAGATCTATATGGATGCTTTGAAAACTAGGAACCCAAAAACAAGAACAACAAAATGATGACAAAGCCAGGTATCCACTATCCAACAACGACTTCCACAGCCTCTCACCAAGTGAGTTAGGGACCCTGCAGGGGACAAGAAAAGCAAGAAAGACTGTTAGGGCCCGTTTGGATTGGGGATTTGAATTTGAATTTGAATTTCAAATTCATGTATTTTAAATTCATGTATTTCAAATGCATGTATTTCAAATTCTATTGTTTGGATAAAAAAATGAAATATGAGAATTTCAATAAGGATTTCAATTGAAAAATTTAAATTTAAATATATTATTATAGTAACATATGATAGGCATGCAAAGATAGCCTATAAATGAGGCCCATGACCTATAAATTTAAAACTAACTCATTTTAAATTGTACTTTATATTAGAAATCACTACATATTGTTAAAAAAAGAATAAAAAATCGTTCAAATCACATATTGGCTTACTACTTTATATTAGAAAAATTACTACTGTTGGGAAATGTAAATTAATGTTCAAGATCACTATAAATTAAAAAACTACTGAAATTCATATTCATAAAAATATAATTTCAAACAACATAAGCTGCTCTAGCTTGATACTCTTCAAACATACTTTCTCTTCCGCCTTTGAGCACCAATAGCTAACATCAAAAAACTAATAACTAAAACAACAACTTGCATTACTTTTTTCTTACGTAATTTCTTTATCATCCTTTCATTTCTGCTTTGAATTAACAAACCTCTCTCACCATTATCCATGAGGGCTACAAAGTGAACCAATATGCCCTAACAAATGAACAATAAAAATTTTGTAATTATGGATGCTAAAGCAATTTTTTATTAAGCAATCAACAAGTAACATGCACCACATATCACAACAATCAACAAGTAACATAAATCAACCAGAATCAGCCAAAGCACCTAACTTTCAACAAATACAATTGCATAATACACAAATTTCTTATGTTTGTTTGTTTACAATATATGGGGGTTTTTTTTTTTTTTTTGAGAGAGAATAATAATATGTGGGTTTAGATGGGTGGGTGAGTGGTGCAGATGTAAGCTCCAAAAGGAGAGTGCATGGTAAGTGAAGATGGTAAGCATGATTAATGTAGGTTCATTATATAGTTATGCTATGTTTTTTACTTGGTTGTTCAACTGAAAACACATAACATACAAGCTCTTTTTTTGGCCTATACATTACATACAAGCTTAACCATTAAAATAAACTAATTTGATTAACTAATAAATAGCTACAGAAAGAAGTAAATTTAATACTGTTAAATGAAACAAAGAAAGAGAAAGAGAACAAAGCAAATTAATAAGAAAAAAAAAAGGTGAAGATCCATCCAGCACATGTTACCTTACTAACCAGAAAGAAAAAGCTTCAACGATTTCAAAGAAAGACACTTGGGGAGCTCAAATTACAGACTATAGCTGCTACTGTCAATTGAAGCACTGCTTAAGGTGAAAAGAAATAGTTATGGATGTCCTAAAATGATATTTACAGCAAAGACAGAGGAGGAAGAAGGCGTTGAAAGGTTGCTATGACATTATTGGAAGCAGAGAAGTGAAGGCTAGAGATAGAGAGAAAAAGAGTAGCTCATCTAAAGTTATACAACTCTAGAATACTTCACAGTAGCTCATCTAAAGTTATACAACTCTAGAATAGTCAATTGATGTATCTAGAAACAAAAGAGTCTAATAGCAGCTCCTAGAGTATATACAACTACAAATTGGAAGTTGAAGCCATTAATGAAAACTAAATTTAACTTCCCTCCGTCAATACCCAGTTTCAATTTAACTTCTGAATATATAACCAAGAAGACACAGTCTTTCTGAAGAGGATGGGCAAATGAAACATGCAAATGGAAAGCAGATCGAAGATTCGTACCCATATATTATAAGGCATTCTGATTCATTGAAGCTCCAAATTGACGATGTTTTCCTGTCGAAGCATGATGAGAGTGAGACCTAATTGTTTGGGTCTCCTAAAATGGAGTTCGTGTTCAAACATTTGGAATTTATGTTACAGAATGCGATGACAAAGAAGCAGATCGAGTTTGTAGAAAATACCTGTTGAGAGGGAATTGTATAATTACAATTCACACAAATTTTTGGCCGGAGAAGTCGAACCCGACAGAGGTGGCCGACGCCAGAAGGAGCTCGTCGACGTTGGCATGAGCAAATCGAAGCTTGGAGGTGGTGGCGAGGTTGGGTTTGTGTAGAGGCCAGATCGGTTAGATTTTCTATTGGACTGAGTATTTCAAATACCTACACTGGGAAGTGATTTTAAATACACGGTTTTTGGCCTTTCAAATCTACCCTGGATTTGGGCCAAATCCAAATCCTTACTTAAAAAAAGCCCAAACAGGTGGATTTGGATTTAGAAAGCCCAAATCCAAATCCATCTCTTGAAATACAAGTTCCCAAACGGACCCTTAATGTCTTTTTCTTTTGGTTCTACTTATTCACCAGATTGTTCATAGCCTACCCAAAATGTCTGATATCTTGCATAGACAATGTGTGGCCTGGTTGTAGAAAATTGCTCTGAAAATAAAAATGCCAAGGAAGATAAGATCATGATATCAACCAACAACAGTTTTAAATCTTGATCTCTTCTTACAGGTAGGGAAGGAGCTGACCAATTTGGCAAAGTACATAACACCACCATCATATTAGTATTATGATAGTTAGGTAATGGACAAAGGAAATGTATCAATGGCAATTATGGCATAAGAAGTAGTTTGATGGGTAAAGAGAATGTGTCAGCTAGTGCATTTTCTTGGACAATTGGGAGAAGAAAAAAAAGAAGAGCGCATACCACTAGAAATTATAGAGGTAGGTTGATCTTCTCAAACCATTTCTCATTTGATAATGTCAAAGTAAGTAATTCTGGAGGACATAACTTGTAGATATAAGCTCTTTCAGCTGGTATGCCAACACCATACAGAGAAAATATTTCCATATCAAGGGCATTTGGTAATCTGCAAAACCAGACTACTAGAGTGAAAGATGATGAGCAGTTTATTGTTCAAGTCGCTGAGCAACAAAAAAGAATTAACCAGCTAAGGAGCTTGAACTACAGCAAACGAATTTAAAATAAAAGGGATTGCATTTTATGATCACCAGTAAAAGCAGACTGCAGAAATCTTTGGTTCACATATAATGCATGCCACAGATAGAAACCTCACTTCATCTCTAAAGGGTTTGACCAAAACATTGAGGCATTCAGTAATCTTTACTTTCAAGAGAATGAGCTAATAAGAATTTCATAACTATACACATGTATATTTCTGAACTAGGCATCTTACAAAGTTACAAGACTAAATCTGAATTACACACTCATATGAATACATGTCAATACATCTTACCTGAAAGTCAATTCTTTCAAACTCAGATGAATGTGCCTCTGCTACATCTTTCCCAAATGATATAATTCTTCCATAATTAGCACATTTGAATTGAGAAACTGGACTTCCTGCCCCATTACTGGCCACTTGCAAAATGGGAATCATGGGTTTTGTTCTTTTTCTTCCTAGGAACATAGCCTTCCTCAGGAGACCAATCAAGACCAACCCATATGGTGTCCCCAGCTTTTGGTATCATTATTTTTAGGCTTAGACATTTTGACTTGAACTTAATCATGCTACTTCCTCCTTTACTTCATATTCAGACACACAATCAATGGCAACCAAAAATTTTAGTTTCTCACTTCACATGGGCTGTTCACATGAATCTTAATTTTTATCTGCGAACCAGAAGATGCTTCCATGTCACAAAACCTAATGCAATCTTGAAGGTACATAAGGCACTTCACGAAGTTGGTGTGCCTTTATATGCTTACAACACCAATCTGATCCTCTCCCACCACCCATTGGGTTGGTGCCTCAACCCACTTCATGAAGTGCAGCAGCCAACAAGTATAAGGCACCCATTGAATGTGGAATTGCTACTTCCCCCACCCACCATTAGTAGCAACCAACTTAGTGTTTGGTCTCGTACCTGTTTAATGAGTTTCAAATACCATGTCGAAGGCAACTAATTCATAACATACTGAATTTAAGAAAATGTATATGCATTAAAGCATAGTAAGTGAGAATCCACAGATTTGATACAATGCCAAGCAAGAAGATCCAGTTAATAAGATTCTCCAATCATATGCAGCCATATACATGTTTGGTTTTTTTCCATTTTTGGCAGCTCAATTTAGTACCCAAACTATATAGCATGTCCGCGAATGACATTGGTTTAGTGGCACCCAATCTTCCTTTGTGAGAGGAGGTCTTAAGTTCAAATCTCATGAAGTATCTAACTATGTATTCCTATCTAATAAGGTACTAAATCATAATTTCTGTCAGCCAAATTAGAGTTTTTGTACCAAATTGAAACACATGTCAGAATGCAGGTACTACATGTTTGTTTCCTCATAAGTTCATAACCAATGTGGGTCATATGTGAGCACTAGACTGAGCTTTCTTTTGGGCTGTTTAATCAATAGATTGGCCCTAATCATCCATTTACAGAAGACACGTACTGGATCTAATCAACTTTAATAGTTTGGGCTGTTAAAACTTGGTGAAGCTTGTGGGCCTGTTGACTGTGGCAGTGATACTTCATGCATATAGCTTAACAGGTCTGCTTATTGGCCCAAATCCAAATTTATATTGAAAAGACAATTATACAAAAACCTAAAACGATTGACATAATGTTATACGTACATAAATACGAAAAAATTTGGGTGACATCGTAATATCACGTGACATGTTAAAATAATGTTACTAGTATTTTAGTACTCAAATTATAATAAGTGTATAATTTTTAAAAGTATTATTAAAGATTTAGGATGTTCGATATTAATAATTGTACATGTGTTATAATTTGATTGAATTTATGACACCACATTAACATGCCACGTAATTTTATAATCAAATCAAACAATTTCTTCGTAAACACGTAATGGATGAATAAAGTATGTAATCCCAAAATGTTACCCACAAAGTAGAAACCACAAAGCACGTAAAGTTGATTTAAGGCTGCATAATATCTTAATATATCTCCCGGCCACAACAAAAAATCCCATACTTGGTTTGCAAGGAGACAGAAAGGTGCACCACAATAGGCTTAGTTGGAAAACGACCTTTACCACTATATATCTATATATTATACTCTCATAGACTCCATCTAATCCATATTATGAAGGAACAATGTGGAGCTTTATCTGCACTTCCATAGAAGCACAGTTGGTTGTTGTCACCTTACAGAAAAGCATATATTACACAATAATGGAGCTTTATCTGCCCTCAATGCCGTAGACCCCATAGCGTTCTACACTTCCACTACTCCACAGATGTTGCCTGCTTTACATATATGTATATAATTTGTATGTAAAGCTATATGTGATTAGGTCACCATATTCTAAATTAACAAAACTAAAGTAATTATAATAAAATAAAATAAAATAAAAGATTCAAGCTTATTGGCTGCTCAAGCTGGGAAACAATAAAGAAATTAAATTTCAACTTAGTGGTGTAACATGGACGGCTTTAATTCGAACCAACTCGAATTTAACTCTAAATTTAATTAAGTTCCAATGAGTGGGTTAGAAAGGGTACAACTGTACACGTAGAGAATGAGTTGAAAAGGTTACCAACATGATCGAATTCGGGTTGAGCTCAATTTATGACTTAATTTTTTTTTTTTTAAATAATTCTTGAATGAAGACCTAAAACTTAAATAATGCTGATCATAAAACCACATGGGACGAGTTCAAAAACTGGTTTTACCCATTTTACTATTAAAATTTTATATGAAAATGTTAGTCTATATTATTTGAACTCACGCCCTTCGGGTTGAGTTTGTAGGTGTTTTCATTTGTCAAGTCTAAATATTAAATGCATGAATTGAGTTTATGCTCGTGTCAAGAGACTAGTCTATCTAATTGAAATACGCATATTAAATTTACAATAGTCTTTATTCGTCAAATGTAGATGTTAAACGTGTGGGTTAAGTGAATCCAATGCCCTAGTTTCAACTTTCAACTTTCAACTTTCAAAAACAACTTATAATCACCGGCTAATAATCCAATACAATGTGGGCCATATTTACAAGTTACAAGAACAACTTTATTTTGACAAACACTGGAAATGCAAAGGACGAAATGGGCATGGTTGTGTGAATATTCATTGGGTAATTTAATTCAATAAACTTTTTTAATATGCAATAAGCCTTTTTTGAGTCTTCCTTCTCAAAACTTACTTTTCTAACCCTTTTACTTATGAAATGTCGAATTTACCCTCGCAATAAAAAGCATAACCTTTTTTGAGTCTTCCTTCTCAAAACTTATTTTTTTAACCCTTTTATTTATGAAATGTCGAATTTCCCCTCGCAATAAAAAGCATAACCTTATGCATTCGACAACGTACTAGACTAGAAATTCGACCATCTTCTTCTCCTCTTCCGGCGACCGTGTATTCCACAACTGGACCAGGAAATTAACCAATTGCTTTTCCTATTTCGGCGACGATCATACAGTAATGACGGCTGCAGATGATCAGAAAATGAAGAATAAGATAAAGGTTGAAAAAGACGAGGAAGAAAAAGAAGAAGTTATTCAAGTTCAAGGGGGTTCTGGGTTTTCGAATCTAGACGACAATCTTTTTTCATGGTAAAACAACCCACCACCACCATCCCAGCAAATTCAACCCACGACCATATATCCTCCACCGACCTCTCATCTTTGTCTTTCTTTCTCTCTTTCTCTCCCCTTCCCTCCCAACTCACTTAGAGAAAACACCCATATATGGATAAAAAAAAGTTGCTTTTTTTTTCCTGATTTGGGTGAGGAGAGAATGGGAGAAAGATAGAGAAATGAGATGATGGATCACTGGCCGGTGAAGGAGGTGGGGCCGACAAGTGGGGCGGGGAAGGTTTTAGTCGTCGCTCTTGGCAACTTTTGTCTTCTCTATGGCTGATGTAGGAAGAAGCTAGGTGGAGAAAAATCAACCAGTGGATTTTTTTGTCGAATATGTGGTCTACATATGATATATGTATAGGAGGTATTTTGGACTGAGAAAATATAAAAGGGTTAAAAATGTAAGTTTTTGAGGTGGAGGGTCAAAAAAACTTATTGCATAATAAAAGGGATCATTGAATTAAATTATCCATATTCGTATATGTACATGGGGATGGAGTGGCGACGAGGAGTTCTTTTTTCGGAAAATTGCCTTGGAAGATGGGCTAAACCAGTGGGGCCCACTACTTAGATCCACATAATCTCTCTCCCTATCTATCATTTTTTGTTAGTGCGATAAAAATTTGTGTGATACTGTTTCTGTCACATGTATGTTAAATGAATAAACAATTCTTTTAAAATTTGAAATGTCCAAAACAAAAAATTATAATCAAATTTAGATTCATCCCACCTTTCAATTGGACTGTTTTGTCGCTTAACATTATTGGTAACAAGAACAACATGGCACAAGTTTTTTTCTTATCCATCAAGAGACCTAGCTATGAACATGTTTGGCTAATTCTGTGTGGTGCATGATGTAAATTGGCCAGTTGGCCTGGATTCAAATCATTTAATGTTATAACAGGAACTAAAGTATGGTCTCATACTTTTATAGTATAGGGGGGAAAATCATAATTAGGGTGCAAGGAACATATATGCATGTGGTTGTGGGGGCTCCTACATTGTCATCATAACTTTCCAGCATGCATATGCTATTTTGCTTCACCCTACATGTGGCCAAGGTTTCTGCTTACGTGGAAATAGTGAATGCATTAATTCCATCTATAAATGATAAATCATCCTATGTCCGTGGATGACATTATGCCTTTCCTCAGGTATGTTTGCAATTGTTTTTGCATGAAATGCTTTTATCTAATCACGAATTTATTAAAATACATGTAAGAGTTTAAGAATATGAATATTTAGTTTGAAACGCTAGCTGCTTCTTTGTATATATATTTTTTTAAGAAGTATTACAAATGCTTTTATAACCCTAAAAATATATACTTGACTTGCTCACACTATTGTTCGAGATATTTAGTTTGTACTTGGAATTTTTTTTTTTTTTTCAGTCGATCTATATAATTTTATAATTTCATTGTATTTATTGGAAAACCAATTATTAATTTTTGCCGATGTTATTGTTAATATGGATTTGGGGCAGGGTTACGTGTCAGTGTGGTTTCATTCCTTAGATTATGTCTTTTTGTTTGTTAGTCTTTTCCTAGAAAAACGAAATCCAAAAATATTTGTCTCAATTTCTGCCAATGTTATATAAATAATTTATTGTTATTTGAAAGTGCTTATGGAAGTGCCATAAACATTATTAGCGCTTTTGCTTGCTATTTGAAAGTGCTTACACTTTCAAACATACCCTTCATTTATTTTTTAATTTAAGCGATTTCAAAATGAAAAATAGTTTAAATTAAGTTCAGCTATTTTCGATTTTTTTTACAACTCTCTTATTGTGCAAGCCATATGTTGGAACTTGTGTAAGAAAATTGGAAAACTATTTGAGGAAAAAAAAAGTTGAATTCTATAACATTTTCTTTTTATGAACTGCAAGTCATTGACTTGTAAAGTTGTAAATTTGTAATAGAGAAGAAGCTATTTGAATTTTGAAGGAAGAATTTTAAATTCGGATAAGGCAGGCAGGGTGTATATTCTTAATTAAGAAAGTGTTAGCTCACGTGACACTCTATGAATCTTCCTAAATTATTGCATGGATTCCCCATGCTTTTCTATAAACGTGCTGAATATTTATTGACCATCACATATTCAAATTTCTTGTGTAGCTCCCCCTTTTTATATGCTCCTTTTATCTTGCAAAAAATAAATAAAATTTATAGTAGGTAAAAATTGAGATTAATGAAAAATTGACACTTCATTTGGAGAAAAACGGTGAAACAAATTTAATGAGAATATCAATAATTACGTCAAAGTCAAAAAATTATTATATATAATCGTATATGACACATTTCTTTCAAAATATTTATATAATTTCTGTTTTTATATGCATATTGAGAGAGATAGGTAATGTGTAGTATTGTACTGATTACCTACAAAAACTGGTTAGTATGTAGTAAACGTACATAGAAAAAGTAAAACTTGTGGTCACCTCGAGGCCTTTTTGGTTTGTAAAATATAGGTTTTGGAAAATAGTAGTGTTACATATATTACATTTTTATACCATAATTTCATACCACCTTATGTGGCAACGTACTTACATGGCATTTATACATTGGATACTAAAAAATAAAAATAAAAACCCAAAAAAGAAAAGAAAAACTTTGTCCAATAAAGTAATGACACGTCAGATGGTATAAAAATATGGTATACGAATGTGGTAAGTATAGCATTATTCTTTGGAAAATCAAATCCTATACATTTTTCTGAAAAATGAAATTTAAGATTCTTAACTTTATGTTTGGTAATGTTGGGAAAATAACTATGATGGAAAAGTAATTAAGAATTAATTTTTTGTCGGTTTTTATTGTTCTTTACATTTTAATGTATGGTTTGTGCATAAATAGAAAACAAAAATTGTATAGTTTTCCAATTATACCCTTATTTGCTATATATAATACATACAGGTATGTACCATAATTGGTATTTTTAATAGGGATAATTTGATTTTGAAAAATTGTCATTAATGATTTCACATGGTAAAGAAGAAATCCAAGTTGGCTAGAGGATTTCATTTTCTCTTTTGGGGGCATGACTTTCTCATGAAGTATGAATTATTTTGTGGAAAGTACTTATGAAACATAAGAATAAAATTGTTTTCTCATTTCTAAATTCTAACCCACCAATCCGCGAGCCAAACAGTAGTTGAAGACTTGAAGGTAGGTAGATAAGGCAAATCTCTCGAGGCTTAAAATGCTGAAGATTTCTAAATTTTTTTGCACCCTTTATATACTATACACCCTAAACAATAATTGACCTAGGAACCCCATAATCTTAGGGCAAACAAGCAAGGAAGCCTAATGGGAAGGTGGTTTAAAGTTTAAACAAGGAGCATGTACAAAACAGAGGAAAGAGAGTAAGTAAGTAATAAGCACTAGCGGCTGGTTTGTACCTTTTTCCCTTCTACTTACTACATACAAAATTACAAATGTTTAAAAGCGGAAGAAGAGGCAGAGGTATAGGGTGGCGCCGCCTGGGGCCTCCTGAGGCCGCACGCATGAGTCATCACTCGTCATGACGCAGACTCCGCACCCAAAAAGGACACCCCTCGCGCACACACCGCCCACACCCTAATCCCCTATGGCCCACACCCCAACACCCACAGGCCCCATTAAATAAATATTTATTTATTACCAAGTCCCCACCCCGGATTGCAATTTGCAATTCCTGCCCAAATCTCAATGTCACATATTGTCACCCCCACCCTCAGCTCAAGCAACAACACTACAACAGAAAGAGAATGAGGGTGACAGAGTCGTTTCTTTTCTCTTTCTTTCTTTTTGTTTCTTAGGAAAATAAAACCGAGGATTAAAATGTGGGGTTTTGACAGTTTTGTTGGTATAACAGGTCATTTGGATCCCTCACTCACAAGTCACAAATCGCCACAACAACCCTTGGCGTCTTTCATTCATTAACATTTAACGGTCACCTGAACCCCTCTCTCTCTGTCACTCTCTGTGTGTGAGAGTGTGACTCTGAGTTCACGCACCCGAGCCCATAAGCTATTATTACTGTTTTCCATGTTGGGTTTTTCTCAGAGTATATATTCACCAAGAACGAGATCTTCTTCTTCAGCTTATTAAGCTTTTGGCTGTGACTCTGATTGTGATTTGTGCGGGACAAGGCAAAGCAAAACACCATCTGATCCAAAAAATTTGTGTGCAATTTTCGATAGGGAATCGGAGATGCTGACGTGTATTCCCTGCTCCAAGCAGCTCAGCAACAATGGATCTCTGCACCACCCGGAAGAAGTCGACGACGACGCGGTGGTCGGGACTCCCAGGACCAAGCAAGCCATCAAGGCTCTCACTGCTCAGGTAAAATGATAAGTGATAAGTCTGCTTGATGAGTTAAGCTTCTGTTTGCTTTCGTAGAAAATGGGGAGAAAAAAAGGAATTCAATGTTGCTCTGTTGAGCCTAATTTGACATTTGGTTTAGAAATATGAAAGACCCAGAACCTGTTTCCTCTATTGCTCCCTTCATTTTCTCAGGAACCAAACAGAGAGTAAGCTTTCCTTCTCTGTTATCAATATTCTTAAATAAAACAGTGGAAATGTAAAGGTTTAATTCAGCTGAAACTTCATACTTTTGGGAACTAAGCAATGGAAAACAGAAGACCCAGGATTTTTTTTTTCTTTGTTTTATTTTCCTGCATTTTTATTGGAAACAGAGAAGGGTTCGGTGAAAAAGGACTGGTTCTGTTTTTTCAGATCAAGGATATGGCATTGAAGGCCTCAGGAGCCTACAAGAATTGCAAGCCATGTTCACGGTCATGCAATGACCACCGGAACCGAAACTATGCTGAATCTGATACCGCCTCGGAGTCTGCGAGGTTCCATTGCTCGTACCGCAGAACCGCGAGCTCAAATTCGACCCCAAGGCTGTGGGGGAAGGAGATGGACAGTAGACTCAAAGCCCTTTCAAGTGGGGAAGGGACGCCGGCGTCGGTGAGTGGGAGGACTGAGTCAGTTGTGTTAATGGAGGAAGATGAGCCTAAAGAATGGGTGGCACAAGTGGAGCCTGGTGTGCTCATCACTTTTGTTTCTTTGCCCCAAGGAGGAAATGATCTCAAGCGTATTCGATTCAGGTACTTTCTCTTGTTTGGAGTTGATATGATAGTGAAGATTCTGATTTGGTTGAGCGTGGATGTGTGTGATCACATGAACCACTGTATCTTTTGTCCTTTGTGTATTGAATTTTTTCTCTTGTTCTTGATCTGGGAAGTATAGCTTCTGATTCTTTTGAGCGTGGTTACTTGTTTTTAGTGTGTGGGGTTGGTGATTGGGGTAGAACTTATTGTGACCTTGTCCTTTGTAGTTGGACTTAACAATATAGTGAAAGGGTGAGAGACTGTGGAAGTCAAATTGCGTGTGAATTGTTATTTCTCACAGTCATTTGTGTGGTAGGTGGCCCTGTGTTAAGAACCATCCATTACCCTTCAAATATTTGAGCTGTCAAAGAGTGAAAGATTTGATTACTTAATTTTTAGGATTGAAACATTCAACCATATTTCTAAAACCAGACGTCCTTGTCAGCTCATCCTAACAACACTGACGTAGTGATAGCCATCTCCTCTTTTGGGTAGCTTCACTCATCTACCAGTATTCAATGACAACCCTACCCCCCATACATAATACAATACCAAGGTATTTTAATCCATTTTCTAATTTGTACCTTGCTAACTTGAGTCATGGATGCGATGCAGTGTGAAGGAGAGAAAGACTTAACTGTTTAGCCTTTAAAACTGTAGCACCTCTATATGGGTGTTAAATATGGGCGAGGCCTAACTTTGTTTCATTTCCAATAAATCATGCTGGGTCATTGAGAAGGAATTAAAAGCATCTCATATCTCACCTTTATGTAGAACTGAAAAATAATTTAGAAGAAAACAGGAATCTCCCTTCTCCAGAAATTTGATTGGAATTTATAATTGTAACCATCAAGTTGGGATATTTTTTTTGTAGCATTGTATAGGAAATGGTATATTTATTATTAGATTGAATGCTGTTTGGTGCTTTGATTTTATGGAATCCTTCTGAAAGTAGTATAACGTCGGAGTCTGATCAGAGTTTAAGCACAGATCAAAGAATCTAGATGTCTTTGCATATTTGGGCACAGTATCTACCTCTTCGTTATGTCCTGTGCAGAATCTACAGTTAGAACTTTACATTTTGGTACTATTTAACTGATTGTTAGGTCAAATAAGAGTTCTGAGTCAGTAAAGAATAGCCCCAGTTTTTAGTTGTAATGTCATCTAATTTGCTGTTGCAAGTATTAGCAGTCTTGTTCCACAGTCATAATCAGCAGGACTTGGTGCATACTTCCTCAAGGAATGGAAAAAGTTCTGTTTTCTTGATGAATTGTTATTCATCTTGTGATCTCTGCACTAAAGCCTAACCAACTAATTGGTGTGCTCAGCACTACTTTTATTGAAGATGTCGATCATGTTTACAATGATAAATCCTTTTAATATGGGGCAAAGAATACTTTACAATATGCCCGAATTATGCTGACTTGTTTATCTTGTTGTGATAGTTTCATGTCGATGACTCTGCTAATCATTGTTTTGTAAATTTGATCAGCCGTGAAATGTTTGACAAATGGCAAGCTCAAAGGTGGTGGGCAGAGAATTATGACAAGGTCATGGAATTATACAATGTCCAAAGGTTCAATCACCAAGCAGTCCCATTTCCAACCCCACCTAGATCTGAAGATGAGGTGAGCTCACTCCCAATGTATTATGCAAATATTTTCTTGTTGGCAGCCTAAGGTAAGTAGGTCAAATAAATTTTCTTTGACAAGTATTCATTTTCGTTTCTAGAACGATCAACCAGAGAACTTCTGTCATTTTGTTCTCTGTTACTTGTACCTTTATTCATGAATTATTTTGCATTTCCCAACACCATCAACTTAAGTGATCGATCGTATGATTGGATGGATTGGTTCCCACCAATTCTATAAAGGGCTTAGCTGGATATTTTCTAGTGTCGGTGATATGTTTTTTCTAGTGTTGTAAGTATTCTTTTTCTCTCCTCTCTTCCAGAGCTCAAAGGTTGAATCTGCTAGGGACAGTCCTGTGACTCCCCCACTGAGCAAAGAACGCCTGCCCCGCAACTTCCACCGGCCAATGGGCATGGGGTACTCCTCATCAGATTCACTTGACCACCATCCGATGCAATCCCGTCATTACTGTGACACCAGTGGTCTAGCTTCAACGCCTAAACTTTCCAGCATCAGTGGTGTGAAGACTGAGTCGTCATCGGTAGATGGTTCTATAAGGACTAGTTCAGAGGCAGATCGCTCAGGGGAGCTTTCAATTAGCAACGCTAGTGATATGGAGACTGAATGGGTTGAACAGGATGAACCGGGAGTGTACATCACCATCAGAGCATTGCCAGGTGGCGCTCGGGAGCTTAGACGTGTCCGGTTCAGGTAAGCAGGTTTCTATATTGTGGATGGTAAAGTAATTTTAATCGATTACTGCCTGGCATATGCCTTTAGTGGTTGTTTTGTTCTTATCTTTTCTCTGAAATAGTGGGAACTGAAACCATGCTAGTACCCTTAGTAGTTTTATTTCCTCCCTTCTGGTGAAGTGATCGAACTGTAGCACCATTCCCATTTAGATGATGTCACATGGAAACCAAAGCCTTCCTGGTTTTTTGTTTGACTTGTGAAGTTGGTCAAAATAAAAAAAAGAAAAGAAAATGAAAAGAAAGTGCAGTGCTTCATTATTCATTTTAGTTATCAAACAATAACAGATATGATCAAATTGGGTTGAATATTATTTTATTTTCTGTATTCTTTTATGCAGCCGAGAAAAGTTTGGCGAAATGCATGCGAGATTGTGGTGGGAAGAGAATAGGGCCAGGATTCAAGAGCAGTACTTATGACTTGGAAGCTAGCACATCTTTGAGATGGTGGCGCATGGATTTTACATTTCCTCTTGAAAATGATATTTAAACAGCTGTATGTTCTTAGGCTCAAACTCATCAACAAAGCTTTCATGTATCTACTGTGCCCCAGTTACTTATTTTGGTAAAATATATCTTTGTGAATTGTGGAATTTCCTTTTTTGTTGGATAATGTTGTTGGTTTCTTGGGATTTTGGTAAATGGGTGAGGAAAATGTGGATGATCGGAAATGGTAGATTGCAAGAATGAAATTTGATTTATATGACACATACTTTTCATCTTACTCATAATGTAAACTGATCTCAGTTTCTTCATCTGAAATGCAATATGATCCTTGTTGGTAAAAAGTTCCATGATTTGTGTTCCCATCAAGATGAAAACTGCTCGATTCTTTTGTTGTTTGGTCGGATGAAAACTGCTACATCCCATCCATTTCTCTTTGGTACAAAAGGTTTGAATATTGACATTGGGTAGGAGGATAAATGTTCTTTACTAGTGAAGGAGCACCGACTCCCCACGTCCCATTTAATTTGACACCACCCTTAATTAATTTATACCACCTCATTGATCTTTCAGCAAAGTTGCATGATTTTTTTTTTTTTTTGGGACAATCGGGGGTCAAGGCCCGAACCAACTTGTGATAAAAAAAAGTTGAGAAGTGCTATTACGACCACCCTAAATTGTTGAGTTGACCATCCTATTTTCAAATTTCAATTTTACCGTTCAAACAAAAAATTTCAATTTTGTTCGTCAGGTCATTTGACAGTTATCTGCTGAATATTGGTAGATTAATCGGTGGATAACCACCAAATAGAAATGAAAAAGGCATTCGACAGTTATTTGCTGAAATGTTTATGTTTATTCGACAGTTATCTACCGAACATTGATGGATATTTCGGTAGATAACCACCGAATGGATCTGGGTGATTTCATCATGTTTTTGCAATAAAGGGTAAAGTAATAAAAAAAATTAAATAAAATATATTAGAGTGATCAACTCAGCAGCTAAGGATGATCTACATAACCTCACTCAAAAAAGTTTTTTTTTTTTTCAGACTTGAGAACAACAGAACCAGGTAGAATTCATAAATATACTTAGGCCTATCAGCCTTTGATGAATTGGGCTATTGTGGTCTAACCTGAAAGCCTACATCCATTCGCCAAAAAAAATTAAAGGCTCAATTACAATTTATCCCTACGAACTATATGAGTGATTTCAGGATGGTCCATTAATAAAAAAAAAATTTCAAACGCATCCATCAATTAAGCGAAAACATGAAAAATGACGGAAACCGTCAATAGAACCGTTAGTTGCCCACGTGGTTTTGTTGACTCATGTTTTTTAACGAAGTGGCTGCCACATATTTACCATAGGAACAGAAAAATAATAAAAACATTTTATAATATTAAAAACTAAAACTAAAATATAAAAAATCAAAAACTACAAACTACAAACTTTCCCCACCTCCAAATCCCATCCTTCTCCTGTGCATCTGCCAGAAAAAAAAAAAAAAAATTCTCCTTCTTCCTCCTCCTCCTCCTTCTTCTTCCCCCACACAACCACATTTTCTCTCTCCTTCCCTCTTTTCTCTCCCTCTCTCTCTTCCTCTCTCTCTTTCTCTTACTTTCCCTTTGTCCTTCCTCGTCTCTCTGTCTTCGCACCATTGCTGAGTTGCCGCCTCCAGATCAGAGGTCGTTCATATCTGTTGAGATGAGAACAATGAAAGAGGGGAAGAGAGAGAGACGACATTGCCAACCTCCAGTTCCTAATAAGGTTGTTCATATATGATGCAAAGCTTAGCAGTGCCGCCATCGCCAAATCCGTCGCGGTCATGGAGGTCGACCATGCCAACGCCTCCCTTCCTCTCTCTCTCTCTCTCTTCCTCTCTTTCATTGTTCTCTGGGTTTTTATTTGAGTTTAGGTTTTGAACAATTTGGACATATTTTGCACAATTTCATTGTTCTATTTCTTTCTATTTTTGTGTTCTTGTTCAATTTTAATATGGAACCAAAAACCCAATGGAAAGAAAACCCACTTGTGATAAAACGATATACATTCAACAATAGAAATTAAAAAACCCTGAAACGTTGTTGTTGGTGGATAGAGTTGGGGTTTTGGTTCTGACTTGTGCTCGGTAGTTTTGGCGGTGTCGGTGGTGGTTTTGGATGTGGGTGGTCGCGGATCAGGTTATAGAACCTTGGTGGAGTTGTTCTCGGTGGGTTGGGCGATGGCAATTCATACAGAAGAGAACTTTTGTTGCAAATGGTTCTAAAGGTTTGGGGCCGTTCTTTGTGGTACTGTTGAGGGGGAGGGGGAATGGGAGTGGCTCGAGTGGGTGTGGGTGTGATATGCAGAGGGTGTGATATGCAGAGAGTGTGAGTGGGTGTGAGTGGGTGGGTGGGTGGGTGGGTGGGTGGTGGGTGGTGGGTATGTGTATGAGTGGCTGAAGAAAAAGAAGAAGGAGGAGGGAGGAAGAAATCGGTGGCCATGGGGTTGCTGTAGCCTGTAGGTGGAAGAAGAATAAAAGAATATTTAATTGTTTTTTTTTTTTGGCATGGCTTGAGGTGAGGGAACTTTTTTTCTTTTGTTTTTATAATTTTTTTATAATTTTTATCTTTACGTGGCATTTCACATCATTAAAAAAATCCACGTGGCACTTCATGCTGGCACTTAACGGAAAAGTTGATGGAAATACTAACATTGCATGATTTTCGAGAGTTGGTGGATGCACTTAAAAGATTTTTTTGTTTGTGGACCATCCTGAAATCACTCCTATAGTTCGTAGGGGTAAATTATAATTGAGCTAAAATTAAAACCCGGAAAGCCTGGTCCAACTCCAAATGGTATGTATTTTTTCATTTTGTAAGTTCAATTGTATGTGTTATCAACATAATGACTGATACGAGGGATTGCGATGAGCTGTTTTATAAGAGCTCTTAAATTAATTAAATAATAAATATTTTTAATCACTCATATTTATTTTATTATCTAGTAACATGTTTTAAATTATTAACTCTTAAAAAAAAAAAAAAAAACCTCATCCAAATCCATTTTATTCATCGTCCTGTTTTTATTTCATCCGCCTACGAGTTCACCACATACTTTTTTAGGGTGTAGAATAGGATTGTGAAGGCTGCATGTTAGGTTTTAATTTTGAGATTTTAGGATGTCAAAATCACAAAGTTAAAACCTAACATAAAACCAAAAAATCATGTATCATTTGATTAATCTAAAGTCTCTTATAAAATAGTCCCTCACAGTTCCTCATAATAGTCCCTTATTCGTCTTATGAATATATACTAGCCTTTCCACTCTCGTTCCCGCGAGTGTGAAGCGGCTCTTTATATTGCGCAAACACCAATATTTTAGCAAGCGTAATCTGTTTAATAGGCTTCTTTTATTTTTATTCTCAAATTACAAATACAAACAAACCTAATTGTTCAACCCAAATAAAAGACCCAAAAAAAATAAAATTGAATATGTGAAATTAAGGGCAAATTAATTAAGGAGAGAAAATTAAAAGAAAATTAACTAAGAAGAGACATGCGGCAAATCAATTCTCATGAGCGGGAAAATAAATTTGGAAAATAGACAATTGACCATTAAATTTAAGTCGAGACGATCAGTCATTCATACCTGGAAATAAATTTTAACATTAAAAAACTATTATGTTTTATTATATAGGTATAACTACTAAAATTAATAAAATGCCTTTAATGAAAATAATAAATAAATACTAGATTGCCATACAAGAATATTTAATTTTGTTGCATGATTAACGGGTGTCATCTCCCTCATCCTTGAATTCTTCATTCTTCATTCTTCATTCTTGCATGATATAATTTTATTATTTATTTTTTATCTCACGGAAGAGAGATAGGAACTTTGATTTGTTATAACATTGCGGAGAAAAATAGGAAAAGACAACATACCCTTAAAATAAATAATGAAAAATTTCAAAAAAACTCATAACTCAAATAAGAGGTGGTGAATTATTATTATTATTTTTGTTTTAAAAAAGGTGCTGAATAAACCATGTTAAGGTGATTTGATCTCATTTATATCGGACTTGTATCATTGTTGTCGGTCAATTTAACAATGGGAAAGATTTGGTGCCTCAAAAATCATGTGTCTTAATATGTTTCTCAATCTGACGTGGAAAAATTAAATAGTACATACATTATTATTTTTTGTGTGATTATACACATCACAATTTATTTGCAATAACAAATTAAATTCATTTTTATTGAAAGAGCATCTTACCTATATTAAATCTAATGGTTATAATTCCATTTTTCTCAACCAATTTCTTCGATACCTAGTCGTTAAAAAAAAAAAAAAACTCTTCCACCCAGTCCATTGGAAGCTTGTTTCTTCTCTCCTATGTTTGTTTCTCTCAATACTAAGAGGGTATTCAATCATACTTTGAAAGACTTTTTTAAAATGACAGACTTTTATGAATTTTTATAGACTTTACATAATTATGATAGAATTTTATAGACTTTTATAGATTTGCATAGAGTTTGATATAAAAAACTTTAATAAAGATTGATAGACTTTTAATGACTTATAATAAATTATATGGTTGCCATGAAGTACAGAAAAGATGTCAACAACAAATTTTTTTCTCAAAATCTCTCTTTTTTATATACCACATACGCTCATTTGTGCCACAATTTTTTTCTATTTTCCTAGATCTCATTCTTGTATTCTACTAGTTTGGAATTTTTTTTTCAATTTTTAGGAGTGCCTAATGGGTTAGTTCAATGGAGCATGTTGGTTCAAAATGTTGTCATCTACGTCCCTCACCATAAAGATCACTCAATTTCTTTATTTTTCATCTGCCAATAACTTATAGTAATCTTATTAGGTTATTCTATTCCTTTAGTATGCCTTTTTGTATACTTTTTTTTTATTATTTTTGTCTCACTGTAAGAAGGGATTATATGTAACCGTTTTAAAATTTTAGGAAGAATATATATGAAAATACAATAAAACTCAAGAGGTATAAATGTAAATAATTTCGTCAATTAAACCCAAACATCAAGGGCAAATCCCCAATTTCTCAAAATTTCAGGATTTTGCTAAAGAGAAATCTTTGAGTGGTAAAAACGTTTTCAAAACCCTCTCTTTCACTCCCACTTCTCTCATTCGAATGCATACAAAACCCTAGCCCTCCCTCGCTTCTCTCTCCCGCCCTCTGCTACATTAGGGTTTTGATTCCAACCTATATATATATATATATATATATATTGCTCGATATATAACATATATTTATTATATAGCAGTGGGTTTTTTTCTTTTTCTTTCTGTTAAGAACTTTTAATTTGGGACAAACTAGAGTGAGAGATGGTCTCTGGATCGCGAGTCGAAGGTGGCACTCAGATAATCTCAGCTGGGGTGAGAAAAACCATCCAATCCATCAAAGAAATAGTGGGTAATCACTCTGATATTGATATCTATTGGGCTCTCAAAGAGACCGACATGGATCCTAATGAAACCGCACAGAAATTGCTCAACCAAGGTGGGGCTTCGCTCTCTTTTGCCTTTGACGCTCTTGTTCATACTTTAAGTGGCTGCTTCCCTTTGTTTTACTGCTGTTTGCTCTGTTTTAGGTACTGGGTGTTGTTTGTTTGTTCTGAGGCTACTGTTTTGCTTTCCGAGGTTAATCTTTGCTTGATACTATGAGTTTGGGTGTTTTTGAGGCTCTTTCATTCTAAAGATTCTACCTTTAGCTCATTCCATGAACTAGATGATTAAATTTTCTTTCTTGGGGCCAAATTTGAGTGATTGGAAGTTGTAAATCAAGTTCAAATTGTAACGATTTTTAAAGTTGTATTTTTTTCAATTGTCTAGGCGTTTCTTTCCTTCGTTATACTAAGAAAAAGCAAATGAAGAGTGCCTATTTACTGAATTTCTAAGTTCTGATTAATTTTTTCTGGAGTTGGTACATGGCTCTGGTGAAATTCATAGATAGCTCAACTGAGATTTTGACTGTTGGTGACCTCTCATTTTGCTTTTTTTGTATCTCCTCCCATTAGAAGTTTCTTTTTAAGCTATATGTACATATCTACATGCGAGTATTTAAACTTTTGCAGCTGTGTTGGGAATTGTATCATGTTTTGCTTTATTTTCCTGAAACCTGTCAATACAACTGTCATTGTTGATTGTGTAATACCTTTTAGCTTGCTTGAAGAGCAGTTTTTATTTTTATTATTTTTTTATCTGTTAACCATAGTGCAGTTTTCTTACTGTGAATGTTCTCACTTTTTTTTTTGTTTACCCAGATCCATTTCGTGAGGTGAAGAGAAAAAGAGACAAAAGGAAGGAGGTATTCTCTAATGTAAATTTTGGTTTGCCTTTGAATTACTGTTTATTTTCCTTGTGGCATCAATTTTTTTTTTTCCAGCTTTATGTGTCGTTATATTTTTAACTTCATACACGTGAACAGTAGTAGATGTACGTAATTCTTGTTCTATATGAAGATCTTAACTTTTCCCGAATAAGGGTGTAATGATGCATATTTAGAACATCTAGATATGCATGGATGGTGAAATACTATTGATGTTGTGGCCTCCTATGCAACATAAGTCATCACTCAATGGTGACAGGGCCACACTATTGTACCATTTACTGGGTTATTTTGACTTATTAGTTTTTTCTTTGATTTTATTTGATGATTCTTGGATAATTGATCCCCAGAAAACTGAAACAAACATTTGTGGTCAATAACATTTTATGTTTGCCGGAATGAATGCCCCTATCATATTGACATCTTATGCAGCTCAAATACTAATTTGACAACTTAGCATCCTATTTTTGGGTTAAGTTGCGGCAAGTGTTTTCTTTTTGGCCAAAAGGGGGGGGGGGGGGGGGTTGAGGGAGAGCAACCACTTAGTCTATCTAAGCAATTTTTGGCTACATTGTAAATGCTTGTGAAGGATCACATTGCAAAATACTAAAATAGTTATTAGTTTGTGGTTTCTAGCATATCCTGTCACAATTTTTTGCTTCATTATGTGGGAGGCAGTCATGGTGTTGTAGGATTCACTAAGTTTTTTTTAATTTGTAATTAATATTATTGTTTTTTTTTTGTTGGAATCTTATTTTAAGAGTACTTATTATTAAGCAAACATTTGACTGATTAGTGTTTTTGTGGCTTTAGAGTTTGGGGCACAAGGTTCCTGCGGATCCACGAAGACCTGTTGAGAGTGCAGGTCAAGGACTGAAATTAAATACAATTTCTGATCGTAATGTTAGAAGAGGAGGTTATGCTCGCAGTGGTTTACCTGGTAATTCATTTGTCCTGATTTATTTACATAGTTTAATTTTAATATTTTTTTCTCTTTTTATATTCATTTTGACTAATATTACTTTAAAGAGGCATCATGCTTTTTAATTGAAATATGGTTCCACTGTAGCTTTTGCAAATAGAATACCTACTTAACACCATGTACTTTATCTGCTTTAATTGATGTCTTGGTTCCACTTTATTAGCCAAGGTCTTTCAAGAATTTATCATTCTTTCATTAACTAGGTACATGAACTCAAAGAGCAGGTTGAACCAAGACGTCAGTTAAAAAGCATAATGTGTGCCGTGTATTTTTGGGATAACCTACTTTACACCATGCACGTTATCCCTTTTGACTAATTTGGTGTTAAGTGGGTATTACTTCTATTGAAGAAGATGTGTTCCGTCTTCATATGCGTCACCGTTCATTGAGAAACCTTGTGCTTTTGGTGGAGGGGAGGAGGTTACTGCTTTGTGGAGTTTTATTGTATTGGTAATCTGGTGTTAAGTTTAAAATATTTCTATATTTCCTTTAAAAAGTAGGTATTGAAGAAGATGGATGCAGGATAGATGAGTGGTCTATGTATTGGAATATAGTCCAATTTAATTAATGCAAAACAAATAGCCCTTCAGGTTGCTGAAATGAAACCTGTATCAAGATTTATTGGAGCTATGTTGACCTCATTTTTATGCTTCTAATATCGCTAAAGTTTGAGGGATGGGGAAACCACAGACTATACAAAGTTTTTAAAAAGGATTTGAAGATAAAAGTTAAGGTTTTCGTGTTGCAAGTTGATCAAAAATCACAAGGAGCAGCTATTATGAACACTGAGAGAATTGGATTGCAAAGTGTTTCGATGAAGCTATATTTGAGAATGGCTAGTGTTTGATGGAAAGTTTGAGAGAAGCGGACAAGCAGGATTAAAGAGCCTAAAATCTATGATTCAACAATCTGTGCTGGAAAATACTTTAATAAAAGAGGTTTTGTTTCTGGAAGTAGTGAAGGTACATGGTGCTGGGCATAGAAACCATATCACATTCCCAGTAGGAGGTAATGAGCGACCAGAAACTTAGAAGCTGCAAAATATCAATTAAATTCTTTCCGGAATTTGTAAAACATTACTGCAATCTCAGAGATATCACCAGGATAGTAAAGTACAATACTAGAAAACTAGAGTACATCATGCTGTCTCTTGTGCAACGCAGTTGGTAAAGGCTTGAAAACATTGCTTAAAAAAGATGTCCCATATGCTATGGAAGCGGCTCAATTGAATGTGCCAAAGCTGGAGGACATGTTTATAGAGTGACAGATGGGATTGTGCGGTGGTTTGTAAGAGGAAGAAGGAGCATGGTTCATAGTACAAAATGAGGAAGAAGCGGCATGGTTCATTGTCAAGCAACTGAAAATAAGCAGAAGCACTGGTTGAATGTTGGTAAAATGACCAAATTAAGAGAGATCATTAGGAAATAAGAGATGATTATTTTGGTATATTAAAAACAATTGATGAGAAATATGTCTAGTAAAAAACAAAATAACCTGGGCAAAATTTTACCACACACGATTGGGTGTTTACTGAAAAAGAAAGCACAAACTCCCTGTGGAAAAACAATCCCTAACAGGGTCTAATTTTACTTATTGGTAAATTTGTATGACCATGTGTACTGTCCTTTTCTTTTAAAAACCTTTTGCATTTTGTGTTTCCAAAGTACTTTTGCTGTAGTGTTTCTGGTTATGTTACTCTCCATAATGTTCCTTTGAACCACTATCTGATGAAAGGATCTTACTAGGTAGAGGAATCAGCAGAGAGTTCCGTGTTGTGAGAGACAACAGAGTTAACCGAAATACGAATAGAGAAATGAAGCCTGGTTCACCACAACGTACCACTTCCACCAATGAGCAAGGGATTTCAAATATTTCTGAAAAGGGGTATGTTTTGCTATTCTTGTTATTGTGTACCAATATTTTAGTCTTGGTTATATGTCTGTGCCTTGCCATAAACTGTCACAGATTTTTTATGAATAATTACCATCTGTTTGCTACATTAAAAAACAGTGGTAGCTATACTAGCATTTTGTTTGATATATAGATTTGTCTGTAAACATGTGAATTGTCACACATTGAGAAATAGAATCTAAGATAACAAGAAAAGCAGAGTGGTTTCAGTGGATGACAGCATTCAAAGTAATGACATCTTCGAACCTTTTGAAGCTTGGCCTTTTGGGATTTGGTATAAGCAAAACCAAAAGACAATAATGAGGGAACACAAGGGGGGGGGGGGGGGGGATGCTATTTTTATCCTTTTATTAGGGGATAAAGTGACCTATGGAAGTATGGATAGTTATTAGGCAATGTAGGTACTTAGAGGAAACCAAGTCTGGATATTTATCAGTTTGCTCATTCAGGGGTCAGTTTGTATTAAATACTTCTGATATTGACACATGAATCTTTGCTGCATTTGTTTTCTTTAATGAATTTTCAAAATATACACGTGCCTAAGCCATGTAATCAATGCATTGATTTATGGTGACTGTTTTACTCCACTGTCAGCCCAACAGGAAGTTCAAGTAGTCAAAAGCCATCTGGTAGACAGAATTCATCACAAGCATTGAATGGGCAAACTAATTCTCAGATTAGAACCAGCGATGCTAATTCAACTGGTAATGTTAGAAAAGAGGCATTAGTGGAGAAGCGAGTTACTCTTCCAAATGCAGCTTCACGGGTGCAAGCAGGGAAACCAAACAATTCCCAACCACATTCTGCAGTGGTGGTATCAAGCAATTCCGTTGTTGGGGTGTATTCCTCTTCCACAGATCCTGTTCATGTGCCATCTCCTGATTCCAGACCATCTGCTTCTGTTGGTGCTATTAAGCGTGAAGTTGGGGTGGTGGGTGTTCGGAGACAATCTTCTGACAACTCAAAGTCATCACCAAGTAGTTCTATCTCAAATTCAATTTTGGGGAGAGAGGGTTCTGCAGAATCATTTCGCCCTTTCACTGGCATCTCTAAAACTGATCAACCCAGCCAAACTTCTGGATCTGTTATGCCTAGCATATCGGTAAGCAGATCGTTTTTAAGTAATCAGCACAATGTCAGGCCGCATCAACAACCTGTGGGTCATCAGAAAGGTATGCTTACTTTAAGAATGAGGTACCAAATTAATGAAGTTTCTCTTAAAAATGAATTTTCCTTTGCACAAACTTTAATAGTACAAATTTGTTTAAAACAAAACATAAGCGTCATGTTCTTGTCAGAATAGCTCACAAGTAGCCTATATGTGGTTTAAATTGTTTTGGAGGTGTGAAAATTAACTTTGGGCTTTGGAGAATCTGAAAAATCTGGAAGGTATTAACAGCTAGTGCATCTTGTGACCGGTCAATCAACAGTAGATAAGGTGGAATTTCATTTACTGTTGTCTTAGGATGAGACTGACACACAAGTGTGTAACACATGCTCACACACTTGCTGTGTTCCGTGATATATTTATGTGCCATTTGAAACCAATGATTTACTGTTGAAGAAATGTTCTATTGTTTACTCAAAAGAAAAAAAAAAAAAGATCTGTTTTATTATGTTAGTGATTGTTTGCTTTTGTTTGAAAAGATTGTCTTCTTAAGCCGTTTAGTAAACATTTTTCCCAAATTATGCGAGAGTATTAATCATGTTTTCAGATGCAGCTACCCAGCCTAATAAGGAGTGGAAACCTAAATCAAGCCAAAAGCCAAGCTCTAATAGCCCTGGAGTCATTGGAACACCAACAAAATCTGTTTCGCCTCCTGCTGTTGATTCTAAGGTCTCAGAGTCAGAAGCGACTAACTTGCAAGATAAGCTTTCGCGAGTAAATATATATGAGAATCGTAATGTGGTCATAGCACAGAATATTAGAGTTCCTGAGAGTGATCGTATCCAGCTAACCTTTGGAAGCTTGGGGCCAGAATTTGATTCAACGAGGAACATAGTTAATGGTTTTCCAGCAGGAGGTACAGAGGAGTCAAACAGGGAACCTGCAGCAAGGTAGGTTTATTTTTAATTATAGTAAGCAATTGTTCAAATTTTGGGGTAACATGAATTTGGTAATATTCATTTCTGAAATATATTAAATGGGTGCAGGTGTAGTTTTAAGAAGTTCGTTATATAGCTGTATTTTCCTATCTGTGTAGCTATCTATAAATATCACTTGCTCTTATATATGATTATGTTATGCAGTTTGTCAGTATCAGCTCCAGAGTCATGCAGTGATGAGGCTTCTGGCACCAAGCCAGTAGATTTATTAGATGACCAAGTTAGAAATTCTGGACCTGACTCTCCGGCATCAGGTGCACTTCTCGAGCATCAATTGCCTGAGAAAAGAGAGACCTCAAGTCCTCAGAATTTGGACAATTATGCAGATATTGGTTTGGTTCAAGACAACAGTCCATCCTATGCACCTTCAGATTCACAGCAGCAAGATCCACCAGAGTTACAAGGTTTCTCGGTGAGTTCACTTTTCAGATTAGTGTCGCCTTTGCTGTATGTATATATAAGATTAGTCACTTTTGGATTTTCACTTGCCCACCATTGTTTCTTGATAAGTGATTGTCCCTTCTGACGCTTTTCTGTTTGCAAGCAGGCATTTGATCCTCAGACTGGTTATGATATACCTTATTTCAGACCGTCTATGGATGAAAGTGTTCGGGGACAGGGTCTACCATCTCCCCAGGAGGTAGGTTTAAGTGCTTACATTATTGTGATATGTCCTACAATTACTGCCTACGTATTTGGACATGCCTTTGAACGCATTAGTACTGCTGCTTGATACTCCTTTGTGGTATGGGTGAAAGTGCTCATTAGCCCAGGGACAGGGTCTACCCATTGCTGTGTACATCCCTACACACTGAACCCTATTTGAAACATCTGTGCTCTTTTGGGGCACTAGAACTGCTTGATACCTTTGTGGGCATTTGTGTATACAATTTATTAATGTCTTGTAGCATACCTATAATGAAAAACTTGTCTTCCTGGTCTATTGTTTTAAAACAATACTGAAGGGAAGATTACTTTTATCTTCTCCGCTACCCGTAGCTTTTGGCATGCAAAAATCTTTAGTTTATTAATTTTTATTCATCATTCAGGTCTACAGTTTTGCCTTTGATACTCTTACTGCATTAAATAATATTTAGTTATGACATTATGCATCTTTTGAGCATTTGACAAAGATGTCTAGACACCATCTCCTCTTTCAGTAATTTTTTTTATTCACATGTTCTACCTCTACCGACCTCATTTTATTTGTGAATTGAAGTTTACTGATATATTGTCTCTGATTCCAGGCCTTGAGTTCACATACTGCCAACAGCATCCCTGCATCAACAGTTGCCATGTTACAACAGCAACCACCCCATGTGGCGCAGATGTACCCACAAGTTCATGTTTCACATTATCCTAATCTTATGCCATATCGTCAGTTTCTCTCACCAGTTTATGTTCCACCAATGGCTATGCCTGGCTATTCCAGTAATGCTGCATATCCTCACCTGTCTAATGGCAACAGCTATGTGTTGATGCCTGGAGGGGGTTCCCACTTAAATGCGAATAGCCTCAAGTATGGGGTTCAGCAGTTTAAGCCCGTCCCTGCTGGAAGTCCAACAGGGTTTGGAAATTTTGCTAATCCTACTGGGTATGCAATCAATGCCCCTGGTGTAGTTGGAGGTGCCTCTGGGCTCGAAGATTCATCTAGAATCAAGTACAAAGATGGCAATCTTTATGTTCCAAATCCACAGGTAAAGTTTACCATTTGTTGTAGGGACTTGTAATGCATTTTCCAAGTTAAAATACTGTCCAGACTGCTACTGGGGTGAAATTAATTTAATTATTGAAAATATGAGTAAATTTGCATGGTTATTGGTAATGGTGGTGCATAAAGGCTGTATAGGAGAGGCTTGACAATGTCTCATTTGTATTGATTATGTTTTTTACATTTGACTTGACAGGCTGAGACATCAGAGATTTGGATTCAGAACCCAAGGGAACACCCAGGGCTGCAATCCAATCCATACTACAACATGCCAGGGCAAACACCTCATGCTGCTTATATGCCATCGCATACTGGTCATGCTTCCTTTAATGCTGCTGCAGCACAATCTTCCCACATGCAGTTCCCAGGTTTGTACCATCCTCAGCCTGCTGCAATTCCCAGTCCACACCATTTGGGCCCTGCAATGGGTGGTAATGTTGGAGTTGGTGTGGCCGCAGCTGCTCCCGGGGCACAGGTTGGTGCATATCAGCAGCCCCAATTGAACCATCTGAACTGGACAACAAACTTCTGAACAAAAAAACCTGTGAAAATCTAACTCCTTGGATGTAAGAGCTGAAATAGAGCTATAGAAGGGTTTTCTCTGTCAAATGAATAACTACCCATAATCTTTTCTTATTTAATGAATCAAAGCTTCTTCTGGTGTTCCATTTTCCAATTCTCTTCATGTGTCATACCGAAAGTCCTTCAATTAACTAGCACTTTTTTCTAGGCCTGTGAGAGATTGCTATCACTTGTTTTTATCCGCCTTAAAAAGAGAAACATAAACAATTTGGGTGGTTGGTCTGTAAAAGAGTTTAACCTGGATATTACTACTGATATAGGAGTTAAGGTGGTTCTGCTGTTTGCATGCTCTTCCAACCTCTCTATTAGAAACAATCCTGTATACAACAATTTTATAAGTGAGAGGGAAGTTGTATACTACGGTTTTGAATTTGAAAGTACAAAACTAAGGAATACGAACATAGTTTTTTGAAAAATTAAAATATAAAACAGGATAAAAAGAGGATGTTTTAAAGTTATTTTTCTCCAGAGGGTGAGAGGAGGGACACAGAGTTCATTGTCATGGTCTTGGCTTTTGTCAGAAGAAAGAAGGGGAATAGGGGGCTTTATGTGCTTTATTCTCTCATAATTCTACTACTACAAGAGAGTAGGGAGGCCTATGCTTTGCTTTGTGTCATTGTTGTCTTTAAAACATGTAAATAAATATTGTCATATTACCTCGGGATTGCCAACACGTCTTCCTTTTCTGTTGTTTCCTCCATGATTCTATTTTCTGCACACACAAGACAACCACAAAACCCCACAAAGATTGAAGAGTGAAGAGTGAAGCCCCACCTTGGTCAAGCAAAACATCCAGACGATTGAGCTTTCAGTTTCCCATGTTGTTGTTTGCATCCATTGGCTATATGTTCTGTGATTGTTTATCCAATCCCACCTTTTCAATTTGTCTTGTTTATAACTATAACCTTTCTAACTGTCTATAATCTTGATTTAATCTTATACACAAATCATGTATTCCGAAGTATTAGTTTCCCTGGTTATGTGGTTCTTGTTTTTTTTCCCATTAAATTCAAATCCATAATATATATGATGTAAATAATGAGACCCATTATCTGATAATATGATTAAATTGTGATTGAAATTAGGCTCTTAGATTTGATTATATGATTAGAATTTGAAGAATATATATTATATATATTTTCCAGGTCAGGTTCTTCTCTTTTATATAAATCCTACATGAGTTGTAGCCTTTTAGGTGGTTGCATACTTGCATTCAATCCAATTAGCAATTATAAAATTCTCTGTGGTTTTATATATCTCTCACCCCTAACTAAGTAATGAAGCCAAGCTGCACGTGTAGGCCCCTGACAGATTGTCAGCCGTTGCTGGTGTTGTGGTCCTCTCATCTCTTATGCCTTCTCACGCATGCTCTCATTCAACTTAGAATTCTTCACAAATACTTTTTGTATTGGTACTACAGTTTTTTTATTTTTTATTTATTTTAAATTTAAAATATCCTCCTATAAAGAGAAGAGTGTGTACCATTCACTAAACTAGATGGCTATTAGTATATCGGTACTACAATTAGATTTAAAATTTTTATTATTAAGATAGTAAATTAGATCTCTAAAACAACGTAATTTTAATCATTTTCAATATTAAAAGTATAAATCATACATTGCTATTTGAAACTTTATACTACATTATATAAGATAAGAGGAAATTACATATTTGATCTACTTATTTTATACTTAGTTTAATTTTAGTTCACGATCTTTTTAAGTTGTTTTGATTCACTAATTGTTCCACTTGTTCAATAAAAGTCCAGATTTGTGACTTTATATCTTTTGGGTTGTGTTTTCTTCAATTATAATTGAAGTATAAGTTATATTTCATTATTTCTTAGTCATAGGAACTAATTTGAAATATTATAATCTAAGAGAATTGAGATTGGGTGAAGTTTGAAAAATATGAAAAATTTTCTGGAAAAAATTGGCAGTTTCGAGTACTCTACTTTATGGTCAATTATCTTGAGTTTCAGAACTCCAATTTGAATTATCTATTGATAAGGTAAAAAGCAAACAAAATTTGAGAAAACAAATATAGACATTTATTGAACAAGTGAAACAATTAGTGGACCAAAATTGAACTGAAAAAAGATTGTGGACCAAAATTGAACTAGTTATAAAATAAGTTAACTAAATCAGTAACATCATCTATAAGATAATGAGCTTTTTCATTAATTGTTAATTAATTTTAGATTAAATGCTTCAACTTTAATATGATATTAGAGACAACAATTCTAGTGTTATGTCCAATATAATTTATATGCATTTTTGGCTTAGTCATTCCATGAGTGAGAGGGTGTGCTGAGAGTATAAATTTCATATCAATTTTTTATGCCTTGCACCATATATAATTAAGATTATGGACTCTTTCATCTATCTATTGTCAATTGATTTGGAGTTGAGTCCTCTAACTTACCTTGCCCTAATATCAATATAGAATGAAGAATAGATAGAGGGTCCATTTATTTAAGAAAGATCAAAGCATTGACATATGTAAGGATTCTTTTCTTCTTATGATATATAGGGATTGAATGATGATCAATAGTGCAGGCGAGGAATTTTATATAGTATTTTTCTTTTTGGTGTTGTGTGTGTTGTTTATGCAGTTGTGAGTTGTATATGGTGGGAACCATATATGCACAGCTCTTTGGTAGCTCTTGGCTTTACAATAGCATGATTAAGATGGGGGGCATAGCAATCTATGGTTTCAACAGGAGCTAATTAATAAAGCTTGGGTCACCATGCATGCACTGCTCAAAAGAAAGATTGATCCACAAGATTAATGATGGAATTAGCATGTACATATTGGTAGTGTGTAATATTGAGGTGTTATCATCGTTTAGATTTATTTCTTAGTAATGAAAAATAGGAAAATAAAAAATAAAAATAACAAGCTAGAGACACCGATTTGATATCATCGATTTTTTACATCCATCGTGCCATGCATGATGCATTAATGTTGAGGCCACTAATTAAAACACCAATTAGGGTAGACCAGTTGGTGTTGCATGTAATGCACAACATCAAACGATCAAATCAAGAAATATGCTGATCTGATCTTAGTATATGCTGAGTGCGCAATATAATGATTATATGTCAAATATGGTTTTTGCCTGTATATGTGTAGGACAAATTAATTTATGTGCTAGCATACAAAAAATGAAAGCCTTTGTGCATGTTGCTTCGATGAATATGTATTTTAATTGTGCTTATTATTATTGCGAGAAAATTACAGATTTGATCAATTTATTTTATATATAGTATAATTTTGGTTCACATGCAATTTTTTTTTTAAATTTTTTTTTAGTTTATTAATTGTTTCACTTGTTTAATAAAGGTTTAGATTTTTTTTTTTTTAATTTTTCTCGCCTTTTACCCTATCAAATCTCAGCTAAATTCAACAAACATATACTTGTTTTAAAGCTATGCATATTCTCTTTCCAACCATATAAAGATCATTTAAATCGAAGTTATAAAACTTAAGATAATTGGCCCAAAAATAGGGTATCCGAAATTACTAATTTTTCCTATAAAATTTTCAGATTTTTTAAACTTTACCAAACTTCAATTATCTTTGATTCTAATACTCTAAATTGGTTCATATGACTAAAAAATGATGAAATATAATTTATACTTCAATTATAATTGAAAAAAACACAACCAAAAGGATTTAAAATCATAACTTAAAAAAGATCGTGGACTAAAATTAAATTAGGTATAAAATAAATAGACCAAAATTGAACTTAAAAAAAATTGTGGACCAAAATTGAACTAGGTATATAATAAGTTGACCAAATTTTTAATTTCCTTTTATTATTAATAATTTCACTTAATTTTGTACTACTGTACTAGCAAACAAATTGAGTCTTTTGCTTCCCAAATTCAAGAATTAGGTTCTAATTATTAATTTATCATGTACTGGCCGGTAATATGCTGATATATATTTAGGGATCAATTATGCTATACTAGTACATAAACTTTTATGATAATCACAAATTTTTTGATTCAGAAACGGTAAGAATCAAACTCTTATTATGAATGTAAATAATAAGTGAAAGATAAAAATACCGTAATATAATTAAGAATATAGTCATATCGATGGTTAATCACTCGTAATGGATGTAATTGGGATTAGGTATGATGGTGGTGGAAATTGGAGTCCACATCCACCAAGAACATTGTTTTCATACGTACGTTGTTCTTAGGTGGGATGATGGCCGGTATGGTAGTGGGAATATGTTGTACAGATCGATAGCTTTTTCCTGGTTAGGGCATGTCAATGCTGCACTGAATTGATGATCAGTTGGTTTTTGGGTCCCCAAATTGGTCATTCACTCATTCCATGACCTGAATGGAATCTTCATAACTTCTTTGATATATATATATGCCCGTGATGATCTGAATGGAATCTCAAGCCTTTTCATAATAAGCCTATTCTCTATACATCATAGAGTAATATAGATCGAGAGATAGATAGGCATAATATTCTACCAAAGCACCAACCACCATTTGGTGCAATTTCTTGGGATATATAAAGAATTGGAAGCTCAAAATTTCTACCTTGTGTGATTTGTGAAGTAGTTTTTCTATTATTCGCCAAACATATGTACCAAACATTGGTGAAGCATATAGATATATGTGTAAATACTTATTCTACCATCCAATCCATGATTAGAGTTCGATTCTCATTTTTTTTTATTTTTTGAGTCACTTTATTGGAAACAACAAAAAAACTCTTGATCTTTAACTTTTTATTTTTCTAATAATCAATATAAACTTTTATTGAATTGAAAGAAATGGTTATAGTCTTAGATTATGAGCAATAAAATCCATCAGCCGTGTAACCTCTAGTCTTTAGCTTACCGTTTCTCATTTTATAAAGTACCAAACCAAGTACCTTAAGATCCTATAGATACACATGATCAATGTAACTATAAATAGAAAATAAGTAACATGAATGACTTGATGGTCACATTTCTATATATTAATTTAGGGTGTGAATCCTTACCCACTACTTTCTTTTTGTTCATGTGTACGGTTAAACTGAATAACTAGCAAAGTAGTTGATTAAATTATGTTAACTTTTGGCATGGAACTTGAAAAGAAATCGATTTCATGGCCATAGCATGATGAATAGTAGGGCTTTTATGGATTATAAATATACATGATGTAGGGAATATATACAATAATGAGGAATTTTCTTGAGCTTGAAGACTTGATCGAAGGGTATACGTACATGTGAGGAAAGGGAAGGGAAGAAGAGCAACGGCACACGCACGTTGCTTTTAGGAGGCCTTTTCTTTAGTCTATTGGCTTAATCTTGCCTTTTTATTTTTATACTCACACATTCTCTCTTGTCCTAATCCTTTGATGGATTAATCAAATCACATATACCTAGCTTAGCTGGCTTTGTTATTCCTTTTAATTAATTAGTCTCTAGATCTCCATTTCTAGCTCACCCAAAAAGTTTAGGAGCCACGAGTGCAATCATTGTGGAAATAAGCACCCTCCACTAAGAACATGCTCTCTCTCTCTCTCTCTCTCTCTCTCTCTCTCTCTCTCTCTCTCTCTCTCTCTCTCTCTCTCTCTCAAGTATATATTGAGGATATAAAAATCTCACAGTCGGCTATTTCAAACTTTGCATTGCAATAAATAAAATTTTAGATCTCTATTAATTTGATATACATTATTCATCTAATCTTTGATAATTTAATTTTTTAGAGTTCAGTACTGGTTCTCTACCATAGCATTAGAACTTTAATTTTAGGAAATTCTAAATTCGAAATCTTGATCTCACTTATCAATTATCATGTTAATTTTATCTTCACTTATCTTACTCTTATGATAAAGCTAAAGAAGTGTTAATTTGACTCTCTTTTTTCTAAGTTCGTAACAGCTTAAACTTTAAGAATTAGATCTCTAACACTCTCCATCTATGACCAATCATTTCTGAATTGGATGTCTTAACTTTAGCATTCATACAATACAAAAGATTTGATGGTTGAATTGCTCAAAATTCAATTCCTTGCCATGCTAGTAAGAAAAGGTATTATAAATTTGTAATTATCAACTTGGGTTTTGCTTCAATATCATTTCAACCTCAAGTTAGATCATAAAAGTTACATACATGAAGTCATGAATACATATTATATATACATTGCACATGTATATGAATGAGATGATGCATATACATATGCATGCATAGGTATGTAAGAGAAGTGAGAAAGAAAAATTTACTTATTTTTCCATGTGATATCACATGATATTTTCACTTTCTCTTATTAGCTCTTTTTTTTTTTTTTTTCTCTTGTTTCTGTCTTTTTCTTTAAGAGATGTCAGATTATTACAATATAAGAATATGTAAATTGTTTTGATCGAGAGAACATGCAGCTTTAGCTTTAGTAATGATTTATTTGTTTGTTTACGAAAAAGTAAAGAAGTTTGTCAACGGTGTCGATTAATAAATTTTAACAACTTGGTCCTTTTTATGTGTTTCGAGGTGTCATAGCCTAACTAGACAGAGGAAGGTAGCTTAATTATAGTGACTAGTGAGTGAGCCGCATTAGTTGACTGCCAATTAGAGGACTAATTAAGCAGCCAAAATAGCCGGAGTTGGGGTTGCCCAATAATACTGCTTAATCATATACTCCTATTCACGCCCGATTCCACCTTCCAAATCCTCATGCTTCACCTCTCTTCCTCCAAACTCCAAAGTAAGTACAACCCATCTTTAGAAATCTCATAAGATGTGTCCTTTATAACAAATTTGAGAATGTATTAACCTATGGTGGTATTTATAGTAAAAAAACTTTTTTGAGATAATCTTATATGTTTAATGTGCATATCTCAAGAGATATATGCATGCGAGTTGCCATTTAATGAAAAAAATAAATGCATAAACATATAAGATAGTCTCTTGTAAATTTTTATAAGTTTGAAGGATATTAATCAACCTATATGCAATAAAAAAAAATAAAAAAATGAATCATTCTAATGTTGAAGAACTCCGTGTAATTAGCTCGTGCTTAAGTCATTTACTTATGCACCTTGGCTTAATTAGGATTCAATTAAGGAGGAGTTGCTTGAAATTGGGTTGTCTTAAATAAACCTTTGCCTACATACCATGTTTTTAGACTGACCTTGCCTAATAGCTCGAAAATAAAGGAAACTATCTTCTTTCCTTATGAGATCATATACAATAATCATTTAGTGTTATGAATGAGATCTAGCTTGGAAAAGTTAGATCTTTAACTGTTATTAAAGTGTCATTATCCTAAAAAAAATTACTGTTAAGTGTCTTTCAAAGAAAAAAGAGAGCCTGCCCTATATAAATTGGTAAATAGGAAGTAATAATAGTAAAGACCAATTAATTAATTAAAAAAGGTTGTATTATTGTTAGGAATTAGGATCAACATCTTCTATTAATGTCATACACTAGACATTAATTAATAACTAATACCCTTTTGTTATCTTTATGGCTTAAAAGCAAAGATCTTAGGTCACCTCAACTTCAAGTCTAAGTGAGCAGCGAGGCAAAGTGTGCAGTGTGTGTATCATGTAGGACACAGAAGCAAGAAGAAAGAAGAAGGCAATTCAATAATGGCAAAAATTATGAGAATCATTTAATTAAAAAAATAAATAAATAAAATACCACGTCATCAGTGCCAAGCTGGGCCCTCATTCCAACTTGGCATTTGCATGCACGCGCTCCCAACCACCTATAAGAGCGTGTGAAAAAAAGAAAAGAGACTCACACAGACTCACAGTCTCTCTGTCTCTCTTTCAATTATCATCCTGCTTTGTTCTCTCTCTGCACAAACAGGCGTGGCCTCTGGTTTTCATTACTCTCTCTCTCTCTCTCTAAAAGCTATCAAGAACCCATCAAAGCCCATGCGCACTTTGTTTCTTTCTTCTTCTTCTTTGCCCTCACACAGCAGACACAGTGATGAGAGCAAAAAAACAGAGCAGAGTTAGACTCTGTGTCTTCAAAATCATGTCTTTCTCATAATTCTCTCTCTCTCTCTCTCTCTCTCTCAGCTTTTGCTTCTAGCAGACAAAACAGGAAGAGCTTCATAATTGAAAATCATTGAAAACCCAGTACTTACTGTTTCCCATCAACCCTGTACTCTGTTCTGTAGCACTATAAAAGCCATTAATGGAGAGGTGGGATATTAAATCAGAAAGATCAGAATCTCGCCACGGCCGACACCGCAGAGAAAACCCATCTTTCTCTTCCACTCTCCTCGACGCTATTTACCGCTCAATTGACGAAGGAGGCAACAACGGCGGTGACCAAAGAGAAAGACCAGAGCTCCTATTGTACAAAGAAACCATGAGAAAGAAACAGAGCACAACCAAACAGAGCACCACGAAACAGAGCACTACTACTGCAACTGCCACTGGGTTCAAAGCAGAGGAGGATGAAACGATGACGTTTCGACGAGCCTGTTTGATCGAGAAGTGGATGGAGAAGAAAGCAGCAGCCGTGAGCAGCGAGAAGACCAACACCGTCCAAAGTGTTCGACGAAATTCCATGGCGGATCTCGACAGAAATAAGTTGCAGTCGCAGCACTACATTCATCAAAATCAGGAGAATTACGCATATGGGTTGTTGAATTCGAGCTCGAGCTCGTCGGAATCGAGCTGCGGCGGCGGGTTCTCTTCGTCGGAGTCGGAATATTCGGCGTACGCCTCGAGATCGAGGTCAACCTCGTCGTCGTGCTACAGCATGCAGAGGCCCAAGCCCATTCGGACCAGCAGCGTTCCGGCGGCCCGGCCGGAGAAGCCCAAACCCGAAAACGGGTTCGGGAAGACGAAATCAAAGGCTCTGAAGATCTACGGCGACTTGAAGAAGGTGAAGCAGCCGATCTCCCCGGGCGGTAAGCTCGCGAGCTTTCTGAACTCTCTGTTCAATGCAGGGCACGCGAAGAAGGCAAAGATTCACGAGAAATTGGGTTCGGAGAGAAAATCAATGTCGTCATCCAAGTTGTCGTCATCATCATCATCATCATCAACAAAGATGGGGTACTCAAGTACCACCACCAGTGCTTGTTCCTCCGCGTCTTCGTTTTCGAGGTCCTGTTTGCGAAAAACGCCTCTTTCCATGAGCAATGGTGGTGGTGGTGCTGCTGACGTGGCGAAGAGGTCGGTGAGGTTTTACCCGGTGAGCGTGATCGTAGGCGAGGACTGCCGGCCGTGCGGGCAAAAGACCCTCGAGCCGGGATTAATGGCGGTGGCTGCCGCCATTAAAAATCCTGCATATGAGGACGAGCTTCGGGGGTGTTATGTAATGGACGAGGATGAGGATGAGAATGATCGTCGTCGTCGAGTTGAACAAGTTGCTAGAGATTACTTGTTGAACAATTATCGAAAGACCAATGGGAACAAGAACAACAATCACGATGAGGATGAAGAAGATGATGATGATGCGGCGAGTTATGCGAGCTCTGATCTCTTTGAGTTGGATACGGTTGGGGTTGAAGAAAGGTACCGTGAAGAGTTGCCTGTGTATGAGACTACGTATTTCGATAGAAATCGAGCCATTGCTAATGGTTTGATCTTGTAATTCCATAACCCAAAAAAAAAAAAAAAAGGGTTGGTGATATGGGAATTTTATTAGCTTTAATTTTGAAGTAAATTGTGTGGGGGTTTACATCAGAAAATAACATTAATTTAACTCTTTCTTGTTGTAATTAGTTCTTTAATTATCTTAATCTCTTCTTGTTTTTTTTTTTTTTACTTCATTTTCTTAATTCGCATGAATAATTCTAAACTCGTTGATGATAATTAATTTTAGCATATTAAAATTATTAATTAATGATTTATTGTCGTACACAACATGCATGAAGGATTGTGGCTAGCAAAGCTCACATATTGGAAGATGTGAATTTGGATATGTTGGAAATCGATTGTGTTTTGTTCACACTCGAATTAAGTGGAAGAAAAAGAAGTGAAGAGATGGATGAAGATGAGGCACTCAAAAGCAAAGGCAGATTTTCTTCATACTTTCATCACCATGGTGGGACCTACCTTGCTTGAATATAACACTATCTTCATGTAACATGTATATATATATGATATATATGATATATATGAGGAGTTGATAGTCAAAAAGGGTACATTTTGTTCATCCCTTTTTGGTTTTAATTAATCATATATTGTTTGTGCAAATTAAACATTATTCTTTGGTTAATGTTTTGATTAAAGTTACCGACCGGAGAGTGAATTTCATTGGCGGCGTGGATTTAAGGGCAGTAAAAATGAGGGGAATTAATGATGAGTTTGAGGAAAAGAAAAGAAGGAGAGAGATGCATGGTCTCCAAAGCTGTGGACAAAAGAATCTAATCTTTGATCCGATATAAGCATCGATATCAAATTTGGATGGCTTCCAAAGTTGCAAGCTAAGAGATTGGGATAAAAAGCATTTGAAAGATATTTTTAAGCATCTATAAAAGTGTTCATAAACTTCATTTTCAAACCAAATATCACTCTAGCTACCGCTAATATATTTTGGGTCAATCGCATATAAGGACAAAACAAAATTCTACTAAGCCAAAAAGTTCGACACACAGTAAAATAATGGTTTCGATCGATTTTTAAGTCATCGTGTTATTGCATGAAAAGAGATGCAGCCTAGTTTATGGTGGGCAATGGAAAAAAAAAAAAAAAATTAGTATGTCATGAGGCCATAATATGTAAGGCCTTATTTTCATTTTTGTAGAAGGCCTCCAAAATTTCATGATGTGCGGATTCATATATTTACTATGTTACGTTTTTTTTTTCTTTTTTTTTGGGCAAATGAACGTTTTTTTTTTCTTAAAGGAAAATTAAAACATGCATTGTTCGATCTAACAAATTAAGATGCATATATGTAATTTAGTAAGGAAGAAAAACAGTCACCCTAGCTTGCTAGCTAGGGTTTTCATTCGTTTTTTGTGTCGATTTTGTACATATCGTTGTTGGCTTGATGTCCATGATTGGCGGCAACTAGTGCTTCATATCAAAATGCAAAATGTCAAAAGACAGAAGCTTTAATAACAGTTTTGGTTTTAATTTGGACCATTCATTTAGACATGACATATTATATCTTGTACTTCACTTGAACATAAGGTGGTTTGAGGGAATAAGTTAGGAGAGGGGGACACAATAACTTTATAGGGAGCCACAAATTTCTTTGAATTTCATATCAAACACACATGGGAAATTTTTTGGAAGATGTGAGGAATTTGGTTGCTGAGAATTGTTGGGAAGAAATACTAATTAACAATTAACTAATGAAGCTAATTATATATCTTTTATGCCTAATTAAAGCATATTCTATGAAGCAAGCTAGTCTTCTAGGAGACTAATTAGGGAAGGACCACAAAATCATAACAGTGTGATATGCTAAATAAATTATCATAGCATTATGCTTAACTAATTATTTTAAGAGCAGAACATGAAAGCTAGCTTAGACTGTAGGAAAAGAAAAGGCTATCCTATGGTCAAAAGTGGTATAGGCTGAAATGGTACTGGCCTGTATAGGGAACTTCATTGGGTGTATATAATTGAGATAAATACTTTTTTGTTAACTTTAGTATTAGCGTGTATAATCATTAATCATATTCATACATGAACAACGAATAACCATTGATCAATAAACTTAATTATAGTTGATCGCCCAAGTTGAGCTTGAAAAATGAGTTGATACGAGTCGACCTAGTAATTAAACAAAGATTTAAAATTTGCTAATGTTAAAACTTAAAACACTGATCTTTTTTTTTTTTTTTTTTTGTACGTGGTAATTAAAATAGTATATTGCTCATAATTTGCATATGCATGGTTGGTGAAGTGGGAGAAGTTGACAACAATGATGCCATTAAAATGATAGTGGGCTACGTGACCACCTACCATCCATGCGTACGTTGACTAAATTTTTATTCGACATTAACCCTGATCATATTCTAATCGCATTGCCCCGCCCCTTAATTAATTATAAACTTTTTTCCGTCTGACTATGAACGAGCCTATAAGCCCTGTACAAAGGAACTAGTGTTTGAGTATATATGCACGTATGTACAATTTATAATAGAAATTATAGAATGTAAAATTCGGTACGGTGGACCATCTTTTTAATAAAAAATTAAGATTAAATATCAAATTTTAATAATTTTTTGGTATAGCATGAATATCATATAATATTTTAATTGAACTATCAAATTTAAATATGGTTTTTTAGATTAGGTCACAAATATGTTGGCCCCTTTGATTTGAGCCTTTTTCATTTGACATTTTATCCTTTGGCCCATATATAATTAGTGTTAGTTAAATTGATAAGGTTTTGACAAAATTGCCCTTGAGGCTTTTATATTATCTTAAAAATTTGCTAATGTAGTCTCAACTTCACATTTAGTTGTAACTATACGACACTCACAACTTCAAATTTAGTTGTGACTGAACGACAGTCACATTTAAGTTGTGACTTAATTAAATTTTTTATAGAGAAATTATACTACAATATAGTATAAATAGAGGTCAAAACAATAGTTTTACTCAAAATAATATATAGTATAGTGGTGTGAATTGTCTCTTTCAATTTACCAAGACAGTCACAGTTAAGTTGTGACTGGATTAATTTTTTTTAATACAATATAATATAAATTAATGTAATATTGTGATGTAATATTTTTTTTATTTTTTTTATTGTAGTGGCATGTAATGTAATAATTGTAAATTCTAATACTTTTTACTTTATTAATTTGTTTGACTTTTCAACTAGTACCTAATCTAAAATTCTATTTAATTTTAGTACCTAAACTAAAAAATTATTGAAATTTAGTAGTTAAAATCAATGGACCTTCTTTTTTTAATTGATGTACAATTTACTTGTGAGGGTCTCATCTTTATTCAAAAGATGATACAAATAACAGTGCTTAATTGGTAATGGAAAACTATTTGTACTACATTGTAAAAAGAAATATATATGAGAGAATCATAGATTTGAATTTAGGATTTCTTCTAACATAATAAAGAGAAAGATTATTAGACCAATATTCAATTAATTTGCTATTTTTTTAATTTCATGCATAGATTGTTAATTAGCCATCCACAAAAGCCATACTGAATTCAACATTTTTATAATGAGTTTCACATATTAATTGTGTGTGAGAACTCGACGTACTATGTGGAGGATAATTAAGAGGATATCAATCCATTCATTTCCAACCAGCCAAGTAGTTGGTCAATCATCAATCCTTCAAACCAATAATTTATTAACTATTATTAATTTTATAGAATAACCAAGAAAATATGAGAAAAACATACTTAATTATAACAGATATATGGGTTGATTTAACATCTCAAAAAATAGTTTCTATGTTGAAATTGGAGAAATTTTTATATGATGAAGTATAAAATTAATATAGATGTCATTATGTTATTGGATTGAGATACTAAATTAGCCATATCTCTGTTGCAGAAAAGTTTCTCTCAGAAAATATTATCGTTTTTCCAAAAAAAAAAGGAAAGGATACATATGGGTGACTCGATCGTATTGGCAACATCCACTATATATGCAACATCTTGATAACAAAACCGAAAGATCGAGTTGTTGCTGTCATGCATGAAGCACCACGTGCGCTGCGCATTTGTGGGCAAGCTTAGCCTTAATTGGATATATGGTCATGCATGCAAATATGTCACTTACCAACCATGCACAATTAATCACAACAGGCACGATTGAAATTAATTAGAGCCAGTTTATATGTGGCTTTTACCAATTCAGGTTAGCCTCCAAGTACATACTACAAATGACTTGATCACTGGGCTTGGCTATGTCCATGTACAAGGGTGCATGATGGGTCACAAAAATTGGACTAATCTGTGTTGTATGCAACACTGTGTCCCAAGAGATATGATATCAATAACTATAATTTGCTAGCTAATGCAATTGTGCATTTTACATTATTGTTAGTCTCAATAATTTGGCTGGTTCACGTTTAGAGGGAAAACAGACAAACAATAGATCATAAAATTTGTAGTTGTGTGATTTTTGGTGGTCTGCAAGTTTGTTCTTTTTTCTAATGCATAGATTTTTCAAATTTGGGATATTTAATTGAGTCTTGTCCATTAATTACATACATGATTTCTTAGGCAGTAGTTTGTAAGACAGTGATTGATTAGTACTTGATGCACAATGTGGTGGAATAAGGGAACAGTTTATGAACTTATAAAGTGGGAATTAATTATTTAAGAGGGTACCCAAGATGAGGAAATTAAAACAAATAATTTGGTAGATCGATTGAAGAAGTGCTTAGGTGAATTCTGCAAATCAAAAGCACTCTTGCTTTGCCACATGTAATATGGTTACGGGTACACTTTGTAGGCCCAGAATTTATATTAAACTGAATTTATGTAAAAACAGAAAGAGGCAAGATCACTTATTTCAGTTTAAATAAGTCTTAAACCAAAATAACAATCAGCTGAGGTAGAAAATATGACTTCATAAATGGCTGAATTAAGATTTTTCAATCTAATAGTTTACATTCTCATGCTTATATATGCTTACATTTTTCGTATTTGTAAAAAAATTTCTCTCCAAATAATCCAATTTTACATGTATATTTTCTTACCATGTACTTCTAAAGCCTTTATTAAACAATTTACACAAAATCTTAAATTTGTTCTTTCTTTTAAATCTTCATATCCAGATGCAAGCCTAAGACTTGTTGGGTCTAAAAAGAAAGATAATTTTCTTTAGTTAGAGAAAACGTATCTTCTAAACCCTTCTCTTTGCTCATCTTGGCTTGCTCAAATTCAAATTTGAGCATTCTTCAATCTTCAAAAAGGGAAGGAATGCTTTTGATCTTTACAAGTTGGAACAAAACAAAGAAAGATGAGAGAAGGAAAAGGTAAAAATGAATGTGGGCCCAGTAGGGTACGTAGGAGCCCACAAGAGCACTGGGAATCCAAGCGTGCTACAGCGATCTCATGACCAGTACACAAATTGGATTCTGGATTTGGAAGGAAGGCAACCAACAGTGAGTGACTCTACTTTATAAGACTTTTCTCCCCGCACGTGATGGGCCTGGCCCATCATGTCCCAGTCCTGTCTAGCATTCACACGTGTGATAGCTTTTCAGTGCTCACAGATCCCCATAAGATTCGCTGTCACACACACTAACACAACTATTAAAAAATATTGTTAGAGATTCCAAATTTATGAATTAAGTTTAAGAATTTTTTTCTCTAACACTAGTTAAAAAATAGGCTGGATATGTGTTAGTGTTCGAGCGTTCTTTCACACCAGAAGTTTAAAGAAAGAGAAGACCTCATCAAATTTAAATCTCAAATATTATAATAGTGTTTTATTAATGTATATATGTGTCTACAGCAATGCTCTGCTGCCATACGTCTGGGAGGAAGATTCTGCGCGACTGATACATCCCAGCCGCTCATTCGCTTTTAATTGAATCTTGTGGCTGGTAATTCATGTAGTGTTAAAATAAAATAAAATAAAAATCCTTTTTTCTCTCTCTTGCCCACTCTTTCTCTTGCCCAGCTGCCCTATCTGATCTGTGTTTTGCTATTCCCCCAAAATTCCAGCAATTTTCTCCTGCCTTTTCCCTTTCTCCTTCTCGCGTTCGTCAAAAACCCAAAATACCCAGAATATTTTAGCCATGGCTACCAAATAGCATTCTCTCCATTCGAATCCAAAAATTGAAAATCTCTTCCTCTCTTTCAATCAATGTTAGCTTCTGCTCTCTCCACTCTCTCAACACACATATTAGTTTCTGCTGTTAATAGCTTAAATTGGCGCCGGGTATGCTTTTCAATTTTTGGATTCAAATGGAGAGAATGCTATTTGGTTGCCATGACTCAAATTTTCTGGGTATTGTGGGTTTTTGACGAACGCGAGAGGGAGAGAGGAAAAAGGCAGAAGAAAACTGCTGGAATTTTGGAGGAATAGCAAAAGACAGATCAGATAGGGCAGCTGGGCAGGAGAGAGAGTGGGCAAGAGAGAGAAAAAAAGGGTTTTTATTTTATTTTATTTTAGCACTACATGAATTACCAGCCACAAGATTCAATTAAAAGCGAATGAGCGGCTGGGATGTATCAGTCGCGCAAAATCTTCCTCCCAGACGTCTGGCAGCAAAGCATTGCTGTATGTGTATATACACATATTTGAACAAAAATGCTCTAAAGTTAATTAGTTAGTAAAACTGCGTGTCTACACCTTTGGTCCTTTGCCCCCCTACTGCCTAGCAATACCACTCAAGCTCTGACACCTGTACTGCTTGCCACGTATGGCTGTGTTGGGTTTGGCGGGTGAGAGTACGAAACTGACCTTGGGAATCATGGGGAGTTGTTTTTTGAGAAGGGTAGTTTTGGGATGAGGGAATTTGGAGAGAGAGAAAAAGAAGGGAACAAGGCAGCTTTAGTAAAGAAAAGAAGGTAGTGGTAATGGTGTTTGTGCGAGGGAGTGAAAAAGAGAAAGTGGAGAGAATTTTGGTGATCCCAAGAAGATTGCTTATAGTGAAACGCAAACACCCCTCAAAGAGGTTTGAGGTTGCAGCTTTTGTTTTTCCTTTATATTGGAGAGAGAGAGAGAGAGAGAGAGAGAGAGAGAGAGAGAGAGAGAGAGAGAGAGAGAGAGAGAGAGAGAGAGAGAGAGAGAGGAGTCTTTTTTTTAGGTCAATTATAGTGAGGGGTCTATGGGAGAGATAAAGGGAGGTGATCCTTCACATTTTAAGAGCTTTCCTAACATCATTCATGCGCTGATTGTAAGTCATTAATAGTATAGAAGTAATACGTAGAGTTTACATCCATCATCAGCTTGTGAATACTTACACAAACATGAGCTTTGATGCTAGCAAAATCTAAATTTTAATAAGAAGTGTGGAACGTTCATGGGCTATCTTCTTACAACGATGAAGAGGCCCCATCCTACCATAAAAGAACTTTTCGTGATAGAAAGCATGACACGCAACCTAAAAAAGTTAAGTGATAAATGATTTTTGAGTAGGGATGATGTTCTATATATATACAATTGTATTACACTTTGTCAAATATACAATTGGTACAACTCATCATAAGAATACCTAGCTTGGAGGTTGAGAATAAAAAGTTTTGCTAAACAACATTGTCACATGTACAATTGTATTACAATCTTCAAAGATATTGGGCGGGATCTAAATTTTCTAAAAATTGCCAAACACAATGGCTTACTCATATGTAAAAGTTGGAATTTTCAGGAAGAAGCCCTTTCAATTCTTAAAATGGCCTTGTTCTTATCATGTGCCCTATAATGGAATCCTTTTAACTTTGAATTGGTTCTGTTGAACCACAAAAATTCAAAAAATATGGTTGGGGATATAAACCCCACGTTGGATACATTCAAAGTGAGAGGAAAAGAGTTTTAAAAAGGAAAGGATTAGATGTCAATCCAAAAATAAAAATCAGATCATATTATTTGAATAAGGGATTGGTATTTGATTTTGAATTCAAATAGACTTAATCCTCATCATTTAAGCCTCTCATTGTCTCTATAAAATATAAATAGAGTAGAGATGGCCATATAAAAAAAAAAGGGGAAAGAAGACACCGAAAGGCTGAAGGAGAAAGTACAGAGAAAAGAGAGAATTAATGCAAGACCGTTGCTGTTCAAATTCAAGGTAGTGGCCCTTGACGGTGTTCTTTCTTTTAATATGGGGGTTCAGGTCAGAACCCTCCATAAATCACTTTCATCTCAAGATGGGGGTTCTAGTCTGAACCCTCCATAAATCTATCATCTCTGAAGAGATGGAGGTTCAGAGATAGAACCCCCCATAAATCTATCATCTCTCAAGAGATGGGGGTTCTGGTCTGAACCCCACAAAATTAATTTTCCAAGTTGGTGGTTTTATGCTGAACCCCACAAAAGAAATCACCTTCTCTACCATCTCAACCAACAAAGAAATCAAATCTCATGGCTGAGATATATTTCCTTTGCATTAGACAAGGAAAACAAAGAAATGACAGAAAGCCAAGGCAAAATTCTTCAAATTTCCTTAGGAATTAATTCATACAAATTTCTTTGAATTAATTTTGCACCAAATCAAATCCACCCAAATCCTTCATAAATTAGTTCTACACACAAAAATCTCTGAATTAATTTCTCAAATCCAATCCAAGGGCTCTAAACCCTACCCAAATTACACAAATCTTTTAAGTGGGTCATCCACCCATTTAAATCCTACAACCTTGGAACTACGTGTGGTTTGATCCTGCAATGGGTACGTAGGCAACCTAAAATACAGGTGCAACTGCAATCATAAATAAATTTCATTTCAATGGGTCGTTTATCTATTGGAAATCCAAACACTTGCAAGATGATCTGTTGGTTTCATAGCAATTGGAATCAAAGAGTATTCCCTTGAGTCAAAGGACTGTAATTAAGAGATGTACTTCATCTTGAATGCATGGGTCATACCCAAAATAATAAAACCCTTATTTCTGAAATGAATTTGGGTAAAATTATGTTAGGTAATATTATTATTATTATTTATTTACAAATTTTGTTCAACAGGTTCATATTAATATTGTTTGCTCTTGACTCTTTTGGTCGTGAAAACTAGTTAGCTATAAAAACATATATTATACGTACGTACTACCAAGCCTGCATAAGAACTCTCTCAGTCTCTCTCTCTTCCTTTAATTTATTTCAGAAAGCTAAAAATCTTCATTTTTTCATGGAAGAAACTTGTCCTTATTGTAATGGTGATGTTAGTCCCATAATCATATAATTAATGATGAAAAAAAATTGTAGTTACGTGAAAACCATGGCACTGCTGAGTTACTGTGCAGCAAGCAATTACATGATCGAAAGCGATTGCCAAGGACAAGTACTGCTACTTAATTGTGCCATAATTTTCAGCAAAGGTTGGTGTGCATGTCAATTGAAAATTAAAGCAACAGGTGTTAAGTAATTGTTGAGCGAAAGCCGATTGATGAGTCTGATCACAAATCAATGAAATCATCACTGACCCACACACGCCCAAACTTATTGATTTTTACTAAAATGTCTCGACCATTAATGGATGACTCCTTACATAGTCGATGTGGGATTACATATATACACGACTCTAATATAAGTCACTTTTTTTCTAACGTCTATTATGGTGACAGCAACTGGCCTAGAGAGGTTGGTTGGATACCGAGAAAAAGCCACCAAGAAAAACCATGACCACGAGCTCCAAGAATCTCTTTGAATCGTGAGCTTCAAAAACGTTGACATGTTAAGCCCTAGCTAGTGGAGAAGCCATTCTCCTAGAAAGTGAAATCGTGTGCGGTGGCTAATGAAGCAGGACAGTGACACAGTGCCACCCTCCACTATTCAGTGTATACACTTTTCTAACATTGTGCTAAACGTGGCGTTACAATCTTAGTCTAGCACCATTTCTTGGTCTTCCTGAAAATGTCATATACACTTGGAATGTCATTATCAGTTCACACACACATTGCTCTATAAAGCAGTAGCTAGATGCTCTTAATTAGCCTTCAAAGCAATAAAAATGAAATTAGATTCTTAATTACCCATTAACCCCTTTTTGATGTTTATTAAGTTAATTGACTCCTTAATCATAATATTTTATGCAGAATGTATATATCTGTAGTCTGTGCCTTGTACTGGTGGATATTTGACGAGGACTTGTTCAGAATCAAGGACACTGGACTCACTTGAAGCAACACTATCATCATCTACAGAAATGATATACATTTTAGATTGGTACAGTGATTACTGTCAGAGTAGTTGCAGTCTAAACCAAACCAATAGTGGTATGCAATTAAAGCCATTCAAATTGGTATAAAGATACACATGAGTATGGTATTGACTGCACCTAAAATTGAAGTTGAATGATCAATTGCATTATTTGATTGAGACTAGAACTAGGCCAAGCTGGAACTAGTGCTTTCAACATATGGTAAAAGGATTTAGGCAGGAGTCTTTGTTGCGTGGTTTGTGTGTTTTGTGTGCTGATTTTAAGCTTTGAAGACTGCAACTAGTAAATGGTAGCAAATCAATTATTGTTGTCAGTCAAACTTTGATTGAGAATGAAAATGAAGTGGGAATCATTTGATTCAAAGAACTGATGACTCTGCGGCCTCAGTTTCCAAACTCTTGTTAGGCTGCATTCACAATATGACAATATGATGTGACTGACAGCTTCCACTTGATGCAGCAAAATCATGAGGGGAAAAACAAACGACACGTCGTTTGATTATGAAACCTCTTGTTTTATCTATTTATTTGATATGAGGACATATATAATGACATATCATCTATGAGGGGTCTGTCACTGTAGGCCCATGTTCTTTTGGTACTGGGCAAAAGAACATAGGCCTGCAGAACAATGAGTTACTTATAAACAATTAAGCTATTAACATTTGAAATTGTGGTCATTATTCATTGTCATCATGATGAATTTGAAGTTTGAACTGTGATATTGTAAACATAATGTTTGATGCATGTGCGTGATATTATTACCATTTCATGCATGGTCTGTAAATTTACATGCACCTTAATATCTAAGTGAGCATTTATGTCAATAGACCAAAAACAAAGAGCGTATATGTTGTTAATTAAGCGCCCAACCATTGATTTAAACTAAAAGATCTTAACATGGAAGAGCTTGTTATACTGTAGAAACTATGAACTATAAAAGGATATATCTATTTGAAAGTTCATTGGAAATTTATACTCTCAAATGCTACTCAAGACTAACGTGTAGCGGGATTTGAGCCAAACATATAGATGACTTATAGTGGATGAAGCGAAGAACGTGTGGCTTAATATTACACCTATAACACGTAGGTTAAATGCTTTGATATCATATAAATGTTGGAGTACTATCTAAACCCAAAATCAATTGATAATCGATAAAAATCAAGGCCCATAACCTTACATATTGTGACGCAAAGCTCAAAATCACCGATGTGAGATTCTATTAATTTGAGGAGGAACTAAGGAAGGGAACTAAAAGCTTCAATTTCTGATCAGTAACCAAAAACAGAAGGCAGTCTGTCAATTATTGGTGAGGAGCTGATATCTACTCTGACCTCCTGAGAGTTCCTGCCAGGTGTCAACACCCCATTGTCCTGTGCAGGTAGCTGTCAATGGGAGTACGGCAGATGGGGCAGTCAGAATGAGTGTAGAACCACATATCAATACAAGGTGCATGGTAGGTGTGCTTGCATTTTGGCAACTGCCTCACAAGCTCCTCATTTTGTAAACCTCTCAAGCACACCACACATTCAATTTGATCACAGTTTGCTTCTTCATCTTCATCATCATTTATTTCTTTCTTATAATTGAATGTGAATAAGTCCGGCTTCAACCCCGAATAATCGGAACACTTCTCCTTAACTGGCTCGCCGCCATTTGCAGCGGATAAGATTTGGCGACGATATGCATACCATCCAAGTGTATAACGAATGTATACTACGAACGAAATGATCATCCCCCCCAGTACCACAATGCCGGAGTAGATCAATGACATGGGGTTTCTTGTAAATACTGATTTACTTGTCCTATTAGTAAGGGCTTTAGAGATTTATAGTAGCTAATCATTCATCCGATTATCACAATGACACATAGTAGTGATTAATTAGTTGGTTTTTCTTGTTGATTGCCGAATTAGTTTTAAGATTAAGGGGTGTGAAAGTGAAAACAGGGGAACATTAGTTTTAATATTAAGGATCCAATGTGGATTGTTGTGGTTTACTATGATACTTATGGTGGAAGCTAGTGACTCACAATTTTGTGTGTTCTGTCAGTTTTATTTAAAAAGAATCTCCAAACTGCATGGACAAGAATTTGTGATAGTGGATGGATATGGACACCTTATTACTAACTCTCTATCTCTCTATGTATAATCGGGGATGTTCTCATTTTAAGAAAAATAAAGACAATATTATGAATTGTAGAACTTTATCTCGCAATATGATTTTATGATCCAAACCGTTGTCTATTTCTGAAGTGTGCCTTCAATCATCATACTTACAAAAAAAGTAGTCAAATGATGGTGCAATCAAAGTACATGTGGATGTGTGTATATGGGCTAACATTAGGGATCAATTAATTCTTTTACTTTTCCTAATATTTAATCGGATGGTGTAACCAAAGTACAAAATATGATCTGCTTCTAAGTCACACAGGACAACAGCTAAACTTCACCTACAGAATTTTTTAGTGAGTAGTCTATTATACTTATACATAAAGGATAATTTCAGGTCTCGAATTTCCGGCTGTCACTAAAAAAATTTCTTTTCGATCACTTACAAAATCCTCCCATCAAATAGGAATCAATGTCGATCCAACCAAAATTGGACGGCATGTGTTGTTGATTTTGATATTTGGGATAGAAAATGTATGGCTCTTTTTTTGGTCAGATTATAAAAAGTCAACACAGAGAAAAAAGATTAACTAGCCAGTCATTTATTATTATTATGATTATTATTATATGTTATAAACTTATATTGAAGAGGAAAATTTGAGCTTCGGACCACGGTAAATGCTTTTAACCACTATAGCTATAAGTTCCCACTTCGGCTTTGCATATAGAAGACAAACGTTGTAGAGTTAACTATAAAGGAGAGAAGGAAAGACATGAATTTTCTGTAATAAAACTGCAATTTAAAACATTGTCCTTGTCACAACTCACATGACTTCAAGTTCCAACAATTTTTATATGAACAAACCTTGGGAACTTAAATGTCTAGATATCCAAAATTTTATAGATAAACTGCAGAAAATTTCAAAGTGGGTGTCAATTAACAAGTCAAATAAAAAGCCTTTCTTTTGCTTCATAGTTTGAATGCCAATTGCCAGATGTTTTCTCCTTATTAATTCTACAGTCTGTCATATTCTATGTTTGTGATGACTATCACAGTTCTAAACTATATAATATGCATGGCCTATTTTGGGTTAAGTTGTAAAGACCAAAACTACTGTGTTGTGTGATGGCATCTATTTGGAACACCAATAATCTCACCAAGGTTGATGCCTTGGATCCATTTCAACTTCCCAATATCACAAAGGTTTGATTTCAGTTGTTGGTAGATCAGATATCGTCCACAGGCCCAAAACTAGAAATGAACTAATTAAATGGTGCTCATATTTGAACTTTTGGTCTAGTTGGCAACCTTTCAAGTTTCATGTCTAACTTTTATGAGTTGGCAATCCTTTTTACTAAAACAGAATGAGCTGCCTGAGCATGAACATATCTGTTGGACCCATTTTTTGTGTTCCTAATCAACCTTGAGGTCCTTGATATATATCAAGGCACTGTAATTACTTAGTACAAGGTGTTATAAATTAATCAAAACTGCTTTTGTTTTGGGACAGTTTAAGATTGCTCTTTGCCAGTTGTCAGTTACTTCTGACAAGAATCAGAATCTTGGCCGTGCCTGTAGTTCCATAAACTTTGCTGCCAAGCAAGGTGCAAAGCTGCTTGTTTTACCAGTGAGTTCATTAACTACCAGTCTACCCATGTGGTTGTTGCACCCATGTAGTTTGAATAAATGCTTGTTAGAAGTTCTGAAAACCATAATTCATGCTGATTTGAATTGCATTGCATTTTTGTGAAGGAAATGTGGAACAGCCCTTATTCAGCTGATTATTTTGCAAAATATGCTGAGGATTTTGACAATGAGGATGGCTCGCCGACGTTGTCCATGTTATCAGAAGCTGCTCTTTGCCATGGGGTCACAATCGTCGGGGGTTCTGTGCCTGAGCGGAACAATGGCCGGCTATATAATACTTGCTGCATATTTGGACCAGATGGGAAGCTAAAAGCAAGGCATAGGAAGGTAAGCACAGATAAATTCGATAACATTAGACTGGAAAGGAGGGTAAAAGTGGATAGAACTCTTGAAAGAAGGATGGTGTTGCTTTGCAGATACATCTATTTGACATTGACATTCCAGGAGAGATCTCATTTAAGGAATCTGACTCCTTTAGTGCAGGAGATAGACCTACCATTGTGGACACAGGTATGCATCTTGGCTCAATCCCCATTGCTCACCAATTTGCAACTGAAGTTGCCCCTAGACTTTGTTTGAGGAAACATTTGATTTCAAAATTTGAAATCAAACTTTTATTTCTCCTCTGCTCCTATAGTCCTATTTTATTCTTAATATTTTAAGATTTTATCCAGATTACCTATGAATTAAGCCACTGATGAGCAATTACATATATGCAGAGGTTGGTCGTATCGGAGTAGGAATTTGTCATGATATACGCTTTCCCGAACTTGCCATGTTATACAGGAAAAAGGGTAGGTACTGGATTTTGTTGAAAGTTGTTTTTTTAGTATGTATATCTTATCTATTATTCAAACAATAAAATTGTTGAATGCAAGGGGTTCATATCATATGCTATCCTGGGGCATTCAACATGAGCACTGGTGAAATGTTGTGGGAGCTGGTACAGAAAGCAAGGTAATGCATGGACAGCAGTACTTCTGAATCCATTACCATTATCCCGGGCATTAATCACTGTTAGGACAGATTATTACTACCATTCCATAATCTATGACATACTTCAGGCCAAGCTTAATCACCTACACAGAGCTCATAGACTAGAAGCTCATCAAAAAAAAAAATATATATATATATATATCACATACTTTGCTAGCTTCTAGCATCTTTATATATGAATACTTTCTGGAGAACTAAACACTTAGAAGTTGATATGTGTTTTTCTTGTTCTTCATATAAGGACAACTCACTCTTCTGTCCTTGCTGCCATTAATACATTCCAAATGTTTTCTGAGCTCATACCATTTCCTAATTCCTATAATACTTCATCTGTACGTACTAACAAATCCTTTCCTCTTTTCAGGGCAGTTGATAACCAGGTACTAAACAGACTAACTCTGTCACTGTATATTTTTTACTGCCACAACCCAAAAGCAATTCTAACATGAGCTCTCCCCAATGGTGCTCTAGTTATTTGTGGCAACTTGCTCACCCTCTCGAGACTCTAGTGGCAGTTATACAATATGGGGCCATTCCACATTAGTCGGACCGGTACGATAAAGTTTGGAAGGTCAATATTTTTTCACCATAAGGGTATGCATGCATGAAGAAAAGGTTTAACATTTTATGTGTGTGTAACTGGCAGTCGGGTGAGATAATTGGTACCTCAGGGCACGAGGAAACTGCAGTTATTGCCGAGATTGATTATTCTAAAATTCAGCTTCAAAGGTGAAATTGAAACTTTTAGCTATATGCATATTATGTTCATCCTTTCTAATAGATGTTGTATGGAAATATGCAGAAAGAGCCTTCCACTTGATGATCAAAAGCGGGAAGACGTCTACAAGTTTCTCAACGTACATGAACACAAGGCTTGAAGGATAAGAACTCACGATAGCATTGGCTCAAGGCAAGAATTACAAGAGTCTAGGATTACTCTGTTTTGTGAAATAAATTTCTTGGTGGCATCTAGCTCGACTTTGGAGCATATGTTTACTAGCTAATTTGTATAGAGCACCAACCTACTGGCCTCAAAATAATAAAAATATATGTTAACGGTCTTACAATTGGACATGCTTTGTTATCACATTGTCAATTTAGATTATTGACAAGTAATTTATATTTAAATATGTGGTCGAAATTGACTATTTGATAACATAATATAAAATAACATTACTCATATCTTCAGACTCATTTAGGTGCAAACGTTAGTACGTTTACACATAACGTCAAACTCTTGGTGACCATTGTCGAATGCTCAGTAGTGTATAATTTTTTTGTACTGAGTGCTTGGTCTAAATTTTCAGAGTTAAACCTTTAACATAAACGTCTCCACAAAAATCATTCTACAAGAGTATGGGGTGAATCCGTTGGCCTATACCCTTAAAATCGGGCGAAAGAAGCAGTGCAGAGTGCTGCAAAAAACGATCGCATGTTTTAAAAAAAATTTAACGAACGCTCAGTATCACAAGTGCGAACATTCGCTCAACGGCTTTGCTTGTATCTTAATTATAAAATATAAACATACAATTATATAAAGTTTAGCCTATAAACTTTGGAGGATAGTCCTCTCAGCATTTCTTTAGTTGTGCTGAGCAAAACTCGAAGTCTTATTCTCACTACATAAGGGATTGGGTTCTCAGGCTCATACAATTTTAAGGTCTAAAGCGCCAACTATGATGAAGTAGACAGGAGTGAAGTTCATGACTACCAAGTTCCTTCCCTCCCCAAACCTCCCTTACAACCAACCTAATACTAATATTATCACCCAGTATCTCCACGTCAGCAAAACCATTAACCAACTAAAACAAACCCACACTCTCTTACTCAAAACTCCAACTAAACCCCACCACCATTACCATCTCTGGGCTCAGTTGCTGGACCGGGTACTACAATTTCCCGGTGACAACCTCTACTATGCCCAGAACCTGTTCGACCAAATACCCAAATGCAAAAACCAGTTCCTTTGGACCTCCCTCATACAATCCCATTTGCTTCATGATCATTTTAGTCAATCCATCACTTTATATGCTAAAATGCACCGGGCTGGCGTATCGCCATCTGGGTTCACGTTCTCTTCGGTTCTCAATGCCTGTGCTCGCATCCCGGCATTCTTTGAAGGGAAACAAGTCCACGCAAGGGTTGCGCAATGTGGTTTCTTTGGAAACAAGTTTGTGCAAACTGCACTTCTTCATGTGTATGCAAAATGCGGGTTTGTAGGGGACGCGAGGGACATCTTTGATAGGATGAATGATAAAGATTTGGTTGCTTGGACGGCCATGATTTGTGGATATACTAAGATGGGATTGATGGGCGAAGCAAGGTGGTTGTTTGACAACATGGGGCAGCGCAATGCAGTTTCTTGGACTACCATTGTTGCTGGGTATGCGAACCATGGTGATATGAAAACAGCAAAGGAATTGTATGAAAAAATGGTGGAGAAAAATTCAGTTGCATGGGTGGCTATGATATCGGGTTATGGGAAGTGTGGTAGTGTCATAGAGGCCAAGATGGTTTTTGAGGGGATACAGATGCCGGATGCACCATGTTGGGCAGCAATGGTGGTTTGTTATGCTCATAATGGCCATGCAAGGGAAGCCATTGAGATATATAAGGAAATGAGGGAAGAAAAAGTGACGGTCAATGAGGTGGCAATGGTGGGAGCTATTTCAGCTTGTACACAACTTGGGGATCTTGAAATTGCAGCCACATTAGTAAAGCATGTGGAGGAAGGGTGCTGTGGTAAGTTCTGATTAAATCAATTCTATAATCTTCATGGCTTGCTGTGGTATGTTTTTTACTGATTCAATTTTGTTTTCCCATCTTGTAATGCTGATGTTTCCTCACTTATCAAACACTTTCAGACCGGACACTCTTTGTATCCAATGCATTGATCCATATGCAGTCAAAATGTGGGAACATAGATCAGGCATGGAGAGAATTTAACATAATGAGTACCAGAGATGTTATATCTTATAGTGCCTTGATAACTGCCCTTGCCGACCATGGAAAGGCCAAGGATGCTATAGATCTTTTCTCAAAGATGCAAGAAGAAGGAATAAAACCAAACCAAGTGACATTCATTGGGCTCCTCAACGCCTGTAGCCATGCAGGACTGGTAGAGGAAGGGTGCCGATATTTTGAGCTTATGGCTCGGGTTTTCGGCATTGAGCCACTGAAGGAGCACTATGCTTGCATGGTTGACCTTCTTGGAAGAGCTGGGCTTCTTGAAAAGGCATACAATCTTATAACAGACAATATGGGTGCTGCTGATGCAAAGATTTGGGGTTCTTTGTTAGGAGCTTGCAAGGTTCATGGAAATACCGAATTGGGCGAGATTGCAGCTATGCATCTCTTCAAAATAGAGCCACAGGATACGGGAAATTATGTGATTTTGGCAAATACTTACGCAGAAGAAAATAAATGGGATGATGCTGAGAGAGTGAGAAAGATGATGAGTGAAAGAAGAATGAAAAAATCTCCCGGGTGTAGCTGGATTGCAAAGTTGAGATGAATAGTAAATTATAAATGTAGCGATTACTTGCTATTTTACCATTCTCATAGTTGGAGCATCCATGCTTGAAAGCTGCACACATTTCCTATAGGACCATGAGCATGATTGTAATGGTTCGAATGCTGTGCAATACCTACCATTCATTCGTTCATCATCATCGGATCTCCGAAAGAACAAGATTTAATGATTCCTTAAGCAGCTAGATAAAATTTTCTTTCACACAACATCCAGATAAAGGCAAGGGATATTTTAAGAATATATTAATCACTCTTATCTGTAAAATCAGAGATCATGGTGGTGCAGTTTATCTTCAAAATTCCAAGAAGTTTTCCATTAATCACGAAACATACAACACATGGACCCAAAAATCTACCTATTCTCATAAGCCATTCTAATACCGATTTTTTCCCTTTAGACTAATTTTTCATTTGAATAAATGATATAATTGCTTGATAGGTTTCTTGTGACTCTGGATCATTCTTCAGTGGCCTTCATGAAAGGAACTCAGGTCCGCATGTATGCCTATCAAAGATATTATGTCTTCAGGGGAGCCTTCTTCTCTCTGTCACATATACGAGCAGGGGCAGTTGAGTGCGACTTGAACCGACCCCTCCCTTCCCCTTCCTTGTCCTGGAGAATGCATGTTCCGATTATTAGATCTTTATGAAAAGCACATTTCCCCATCTGGTTGCAGGGAAAAAAAAACACCAAAAACTAACAAGCATCTGGAATTAAAATAATTATAAGACCCCGGAACTCTTTTCCATTATTCAGAAATCCAATGGGACACTATCTAAAAGCAACACAAGGAAGGAAAGAAGGAATTGTAAAACCCTATCAAAGTATAATAATACAGTGACCATGCATACTCAACCATCATAGTTGTACTTCCACTCAACCAAACAGAAAAAACAGGTTTACCTTTTTCTTTACAATCTGAACCACGTCCTCATCATTAAGAACATGACTGAGGCCACAATGCTGAGGGTAGTGCCTTGCACTTGTACCCCACACTAGCACATATTTTACCTCCTTTATCAGACTCCTGTGTATGTGGTTACAAAAGTCTCCAACCGTGCAGCCACCTCTATCCTACGTATACATGCAAAGAGTAATAAAATAAAGAAATGAATGAGGCCAGAACGCATCTAAGAATAAATAAATAACCAATAAAAAGATATCAGAGAAAAAGATTTGCAACATACAGCAGAAAGAACTACAGGATCGCCAAAATCAGGTTGCTGACCCTGTGGCTTTGTATAAACTCTAACAAGTCCCATCTCATCCCACATCTTTGAGAGTAGTCTGTCTAAGTTCAGCTGTTAAGCAACAGGAACAATTAAAGTTAATGTTCCTATAGCAATTTCATATGGGAAATTCAGTGTTAACATGTTAGTAGAAAAATGGTAATATAATTTTGCACACGTTGCACATTAAGATCCACCAAAAACATCTTTTTCATGGAAAGAACTATAGTAGACAATGCCTTATGACTTAAAGTTTTGCAATTGTGACAGAGTTCAGATACAAGTCTCTTTTTAGTAACAAGGTCACAATCCTCTGTGTCTCGTTACCATTTAGTGAAATAAAAAGTGTAGGACTTACCTTCAGATTGCAACTAATGACAACAGAATTAGGTTGCCGGGCTAATTTGTCCACATCATCAATACCAATAACATCTATCTTGTTGTATACATATATACACTTCATGTATTTCCGGTTTCCCTCAATCACATCAATAAGATCGTCCACTGTGGCATCCTCACGAAAGAGCAGCTGCAATAAAATTTATCACTGCATAAGTATTCTTTCCCATGGGATGGCTAAGGAATAATACACAAAAAGAAAGTATCAACCATTTCATGGACTTGAAGAATATCGTGTACCACTAGTTGTGTATGGCCAATAAAGACTCATCATTAGTTGTGACAAAGGACAATCTTAATTAACACAAAGTAGAAAGATAAGTACCTCAGCATTGTGAATTTTGTATTCGTGTAGAATTTGATAACAAAGCTTCTCATCCACATGAGTTAAAGTGAGGGTGCTGTTGAAAGAAATGCCCCCAGTTTTCTTCTTTTTGAAGTATATCTGCCCAGGAAACAAAATGAAAAATCTGGCTAAAGTCCCAGTATATTAACAAAGCAAAACATGAAAAACCATAAATGGAAACAACTAAACAGTTGACAGAAACACAGACCTAATCTCAGTCCGTTTTAGGATATGCCAATGTCCATATTGAAAAGATAAAACTTACTTGAGGTGGTCTCTTGTTTAAACGCAAACCCACAGCTTCCAGCTCCTTTGTCAATATTTGGCGATGACCTTCACTCTGAAACATTTAGAAAACAATATGCAGTACAACATGAGTGTTAGACCAAAATAATTAACAGAAAACATTTCCAAAACAGGAAATCAATATAAAGTATCAACAGCCCAGAAGGTAGAGCAGGTTGCCAACAATGAAAAAATTGAAAATACAAGTAAACAGACAAGAGTAATAGATTTAGTTATTAGCTACTAAACTAGCAATAGCTGCAACAGACTGTTACTACAGAATAAGTACTTACTTTTGAGGCATCAAGTACCATTAGCACAATATCTGAAGACTTGGCAACAGCAATAACCTGCAAGAGACATAGCCTTGTCAAATTCTAGCCACTTCTGTGATACCCAGCAATACCGAGCAGAAGATAACATATTGCATGACCAAAGCTAATTTAAAAGTCATCTCCTCTCTATCATGAGACATTTATCAAGCATCCTTTTGCAAAGTTCTCATAATATTATTTGTAAGATAAAGAAATGCTGACAAGTTATGACAAGTGGACATGAAGTTTAATGATTTCACCTGCCTCCCACGACCTTTGCCTTCAGAAGCACCTTCAATAATTCCAGGAAGATCGAGCAGCTGAATCTTTGTATCATTGTAATGTATAATCCCGGGAATGCAGGTAAGCGTTGTGAACTCATAAGATGCAGCTTCAGAGACTGTGCCCGTCAACAATGTCAAAAGTGTTGACTTTCCCACACTACAAGAAATAGGCAATAGTCGTAAGGATTGGTCATTTCTTACTATTTTTTAAGTCATGATTTTTCATTTTGCTTTCTTTAAAAGATACACAATACATGTTGAGGTTATATAGATGTGGCAAACCTTGGAAACCCAATTAGTGCAACACGTCCGTGCCCAAATTTTGTAACTTCAAAACCCTCTCCACCTCCACTAGAACCCTGAATCAGGGTTTTAAATCATAAACAATGAACAGTAAACCTTGAACACATGCAAAAATTTGATTTACACCAATTTCACAAGTGTAAAGCATTTAACAAGGAGCTTAAGACCACCGAAGCTCCCAACACTAATACAAGAAAATTCTAAATTCACCTCAGATTATTCTTTGCATAACAATAGTATTACACAATCTAAACATCACACAAATACACATGTGGGTGGGTGGGAAAGAGTAGCGTACTTTTGGAGGCTCCAAGAGCTGAGTCCTTAGCCTTGCAATCTTTGCCTTGAGCTGACCAAGATGATACTCTGCAATTTTCAACATTTCAATACGAAAAATTTAAGACCCAATTCATAAGACACCTTAATAGAAAATGTTAAGAAAAGAAAAAAGGGAATAATTGTTAAAAGAGGTAGAACCTGTGGCTTTATTTTTCTGGGTCCGAGCCATTTCGGCCTCAATTTCTTTGATCCTTTCTATGATCCCCATTGTTACTGGATATTTTCAGCTGCTACCACTGAAAAGCAAGAACAGTAAACGGATTGAGAAAAAGAAATTAACTAGTTTCTTTTGGAGAACGAACGTCTGTTTGGTTGCTGGGAAACCATTGGTTCAACTAAGAGGTATCAAAAACCAAACCAATAGTGAATTATAGTACAGGAAAGAGGAGAAGTTCGATTGTTCTAGAAAAGGTTAATTATTGACGGAAGTAATGCTTATTGTACGAATTGGAAGAAATGGAATTGCTTCGGTGGATAACTCACCCTGACTGAGTTGGAGACGATCTCTCTGGAGCTGAAAGCAGAGAGAGAGAGAGGAGTGGTGGAGTGGTGGAGTTAGGGCTGAGAAGAAGAGAGAGAGTATGGGCTAAACTTGAGAGCCCACTTGACAAATGAAGATCAAGCTTGGAGGCCCATTGGGCCTGTTTTGTTGGGTACTATTTGATCAAGGAAGTCCCCCAATCTTCTTTTGCTATGCCCTTATAAATATTTTTTTTTTTTCCAAAACTTCTGCTTTTTTACTTTTTCCCAAAAAATAAAAAACATTGACAATAGGGAGGTTGAGATTGAGAGATGACAAAGGATGGGAGGAGCAGAAAGAATGAATATGTAATTAGAATGGTAATATTTAAAAGATCCTATTCGATTTGGCTCAATTTTTTTAGGTGGTTTACAAATAGTTCAAATCTCGCCAAATCGAAAATAATGGTTTAATTTGATTTATGAACCAATAAACTTCTTGTGGGCGTAAAACCCCAACTAAACCATCCCAAATAGTTAGGTAGGTTTGGTCGGATTAATTAGTTATATGCCCACCCTTAATTTAATTTTGCTAGTTTGTTAAAAAAAATTCCGGTAGGCATTACTTGTTGGTGCACCTTTGCAAACGAAAGCATCCATTGAGTAGCTCCTTATTAAGCGGAAGAAGAATTTGATGGTGAGCAATTTTTTTTGGTGTATTTTATGATGAGTAATTAAGCGAGAATATTGTTATGGCAAATTTTTTATAGAAAATTATGATTAAATACCAAATATCAATAGTTTTTTAATAAAGCAGCAAGACACTAATTTTTTTTAATTTAGGTACTAATCTAAAGTAAAACATTTTGGATTAGGTCACAAATCAGTTTGTTATACAGTTATAACTGTCGAACAGTTACAGTTGTAATTGTCGAACAGTCACAGTTGTGACTATTTAACATTTATAAAAAATCAAAATTTTTAAAGGTTTCATACTTTTGATTTAGGTTTGGGGGATGAAGTCCTATAACCCAAAGACTAAATATTAAAGTTTAAGCCTTGCAAATATTGAAAAAAATAAATAAATCAATAAAAAATTTATGACTATTAGACAGTCACAGTTTAATATAACCATATTTTTTAAAGTTGATACCTAAACTGAAATTTAGTACCTAAAGTAAAATGACATAAATGTTTTAGTAGTTGAAATGAAAAAACATTATAATTTGATACCTAAAGTCAATGGACCTAATTTTTTATAAGAATGTTTTATGCACACCCTCTTTCCTCTCACTACACACCCCTCTCTATCAATTTATAAAATTAAGTTTACCCCAATTCTAAATTATCATAAAGGACAAATATTATTTAAAATAAAAAAAGAAAAAACAACAAACCAACATGCCTCCTGCCACCCCATCCCCCACCCTGCCTCCTGCCACTCCGCCGTCGTTCTCATCGTCGACAGTCGACGCACTCCTCCTCCCTCTCTCTTTCTCTTCCTCTTCCTCTTTCTCTTTCTCTTTCTCTTCCTCTCTTTCAGACCCTCCTTGTCGAACGGGAAGAGAGGCCGACAAGAAGGGTGCAAAAGACAAAGGAAGAGGAAGAGAGAGAGAGAGAGAGAAGAAGAGGAGGAGGAGGAGGAGGAGCTCTGGTGGCTGTGTGCATGGGTGGAGTCGGGATTTGGGTGCAGGGGTGTTTTTTTATTTTATTATTTCTATGCAGGTATAGGTATTTTGGAATTTAGGAGATGTTTATTGAGAAATTGTAAAATTAAAAAAGTTAGATAAGGTATGTAAGAGGAAAGGGTGTGTAGTGAGAAGGAAATAAATGTGAATACAACAACACTCTTTTATAAAAGGATGATATGGTGCATAATTTTTGTTGAATAAGGGCTCGTTTGATGCATAAAATTAGATTAAATATGTTAAATGAATAGATTCATGTGATTGAAAAAAGAAACTTTTAGCTAAAAGAAAGATGGGAAAAAGATGGATTAGTAGAATAACTTGTCTCTTCCAATCCCCACGAGAAAATTTGTGGGGTAAATTTTTTCTTATGACTAATCCATCCTTTCTGTTAGAAAACACCCTTTATCTTTAAACATATGTCTCTAGTCATTTAACATATCCAATCCAATTATATGCATCGGTCTAAATAGAAACACCCTTGCACAATTAGTCAGCAATTAGTTAAGATATGTTATCTTTGAAGCCCTGTTTGTATGGTGAATTGTGCTCGCTTTTTAGAAGATCAACAATATTCAGGGAAAAAGGAAAAAGCACGCAGTGCTTTTTTTTTAAACTTCCTGCACTGCATGTTTCTCAAGCAGTCAAACCAAAACACTACTAATCTTTCAAGTCCAGCGCAATAACTCTAATCTTGATCCTATACTTTTATTTTTTGGCCACTTTGATCCTAGACATTTAATTATGTTTAAGGATTAATAGTCATAAACCTGTCATGCGTTTTGGAAGGAAAATGTGTCGGTGAGAGAAAATGTATGACAAACTTCCTGAAGACTACAGCCTGCAATCCATTTGCAGCATCAACTGTGTTAACAAGTGAATGGTAATGGTGCAGACTCAAAAGGTTACAGGTTCAGTACCTTTATTTTCGTTTCGCACAACTAAAATGGCCATTTTATATACAATGTTACAAGTAACCTGATCTCGTTTGATGCACACTCCGACTAACACTGGCTGGCTTGCCCGACCCTAGATTTGGAGGTACCTGCGCATGCACCTCAGCAAGCTCTCTCACTTTTAACAAAATCGATGCTGGGATGGGTACTGAAGCATGTTTCCGGGAGTTTACCTATATAATTCCCCACAGAAAAAAGACAAGTTAACCCAGAAATTAGAAGAAAATAAAACAATGATTTATAATGCATGACCCAACACCAAAATATAAGTTCGCACAAGTTACAAGGAAACAACCCACCATAGTAATGGCAGAATTTTACTGCCAGTTAAAGTAGTAGAAAATTATGGAGATATGATAAGTTTGGAAATTTTAAATATAGAATATTGACAATTTTGGGAGGAAATATTTGATAGCAAAACTAGAAGATAAATGCTGACCAAAGAGTTAAAAGAAAGCATGCATTTGAAAGAGACATGAAGTTGAACACTTCCCACCTCACCAACCCATAGAAGAGACAGAGGGAAGGAAAATACTCACTCCATCATCAGCAGGTGTTTGCGCAAAGCTAGCTTTAAGCAGGTTCCTCCACTTGTCCTGCAAAATAATACAAGTTTAACAATTGACCAATTTTTTAGAATAATTGGATGCCACATGAACATACTCTTTTGAGTTTTGACAATACAAAATGTGAAACAAAACATACCTTCAGATCAACAGAAGTGCGATATGAATATGATGCAAAGGCAAGCCTTTTTATCTCAGACCACCTACCGGTGCCACACTTAGACACACCCTCAACCAATTTCATAACCTCGACAAGAGTCCAAGCTCGATGGTGTTTCCTTCTCATTCCACCTTTCGCGGTGGGAACTGTTACTATGCTATCGTCTGAATTGTCCTCAGATGAATATGTCTGTTTCAAGCCTAAGTTCCTCCCCAATTCGATTTTGCCCATTACTGAGGGCCCCTTGTCTTTCACTGGTTCAGCAGCAAACTATGTATGGAACAAATTACCATTAACCAAAAAAATTAGCATGCAATCAATGTACAATTATGAGATATAGCACTCACAATAAAAGGCAAACCAATATATCAACAAAGCAGTAATATTACAAAACTTCAAAATGATATCAACCCATGCAACAGTGAAATCTGAGAAACCCCATGCATCCATGCAGAACAACCCTATGAGAAACCCATTCCATCATTCCCATCTCCCGGGTACTACTTTGGCTTGCAAAGCCTAAAAATTTTCATATTTTCGTACCAAGTCCTTTTCACCAGCTCCGAAAACATCTCTCTAACTATATAATAAATACAACATAATCCTGGTCATCATAGATGAAGTCTATCAAGAAACATGATCAGACTCTGTCAACTTGTTTCTATTTATATCATCACCCTTGGAGACTACCACATTCTGTCATATATGCTCAATAATTCCATAGTATTGGTGGCCAGGGCATAGTCTTTTGGTAGTCACACCTCTCTTCTAACGAGAAGGTCCCATGTTCCAATATCCTTCCCAAAAATGTCTTAACTGATCCAAACAGAAGAAATAAAAATGACTCCTTACTCTTGGAAAACCCATCTTAAGGCATTATGCATGATAGAATTGGATTAGATTAAAGTCAAAATACCAATCTAAAACTGACTTATGGAGAGAAATTAGCCTGAGACATAGACATTATTGTAACCCAATTCAATCCAAATAAGTATGCCCATAAGTCAATGTCAAATAAGAATAATTAAATCCAATTAAGCAAAATTGATCTTACCAGTGGTTGAATCTGTTCAGAAGCAGATCTTGGTTTCAAGACTTTGTCTGCACACTCACTCTCAGGTAGAGAACTGCGCACACCAAGGGCCTCTTTTACCAGTTTAGCTGCCATGCCCATTCCACTTGGATCGAATTTCTATCAATCAAAATCCAAAATCACTTCAGTTATTATGTCATGTGGATGATTTCTAGCGCTACATTATATCCTTGGTTAATTTTATTAAATTCGAAAGAAACTTAAAAAATGGATTCAGAAGAATAGCCTTCTGAAAAAGACCAGAAAGAGAGAGGAACCAACCCCACCCCCAAAAAAGAAAAAATGAAAAAAAGAAAATTCCTCAGTCATGTACAAAAACTTGCATGCATAAAAAATGCACACAACCTGTATCATGAGGCAACTAGTGATTTTGCTGTCTGCTGGCAGATATGGGAAGAATAAAACAAGAGAGATCTTTTAGATAATTAAATTCCCATGCTTGAGAAAGAACAGGCCAAACTTAAAGGTCCAATATAGAAATCTGTACTCATATTGCCCAAATATGAAATGGTTTTACCTACCATAAGAGCCATAATATTTTTCCTTGGGCGACTTCTTCGAACCCGAGAAACATAAGGAACCTGAACCCCAGATCCACCAAGAGAATCCAACCTGGTGACAATAGTTCTCTCATTTGAGGAGACATTTCCAAGAGGCCTTACACAAGATTTTGGAGATGTTTGTCCAGGTCCAGAATTTTTAGCTAAACTAATCACTTTTTGGCTAAAATCTCTTGATTCAACTTCAGATAGTTCTTCAATATATCGCTTAGTTGGCTTCCGAACTCTTTTGGCAGCTCTCTGTTCCGGGTGAAGATCCTCACTTCCACAATCACGTTCTACAATAAGCTTTCCCAATCTCTTGCCCAAAACAATTTGATGATTTTCCATTTGACTACTGTGGCTAGTTGGTGAATTTTCATACGCATCATTCTCTGCTCCATCATCAGACCCCTCAGTGAACATACCTTCTGCATTCTGAAAGCTATCATATTTGCCCTTCACCAATTTGTTATCTATAATAGTGAAAGTTGTGGTTGAAACATCACAAGAATTAGTCAATCCCATTGTGATCCTCCTCTTAAGCCACAGCTTGTCCTTAACAGTAGTTTCTCGCCCAAAAGTTGCTCTAAATAATTCATGAAGTTCTCTAATTGATAGGTTGTCCAAGCATATCTCCCCCTTTAATGTATAAAAATTACGCTTCGAACTAGTGCAGATGACAGAAGCAGATGATCCACTTTCTATTCTCCCATCTAGAGGTTTTGAGCACTCCCCAATTATCCCAGATTCATTTATATGGCTGCCATCTAAATTCAGTGCTGATGAAGGAACAATTTCCTGCAAACGAATTTCAGATTGCAGCTTCTCATCAATAGCAGGCAATTTATCATGCTGATCAGAACACTGGCTGTCTACATTCATAAAAGCAGAATAATGATCAGGAGAACCACATGCTAAGCGGAGCCTCTCTTCCTGTTTCACCTTTTGCAACATCTCCTCAATGTACTACAAAGATATTTTAGAGGTCGAGAAGGATCCAAGACGATTAATAACTAGATATGCTAAAATTATGCATATACATGCAGGCATACAAGCAGAAAGCAATATAAGGAAACTATCAATAAAAGTTAAAAAAAGTGGGCAACCAAACCAGATGGAAAAGATATAAACCAAGAATGTAATACAGAAGAATAAATTCCAAGATCAAAAATTTACTTTTTTAGAAGATTATAACATACAGAAACTATAAAATATTCTTGTTGTACATGGGGCAGCTGTAAACATATCCAAGCATTTGAACAGATGTATTAAATAGACATAAAAATCAAATTATACAAAAGATATATGCTATTCTGTACAAGTATAAGCAAGATAGTACTCATCCATCTGATTCTGCAACAGAAGAGGAAATTGTATCTAAAGAAAGAAAATCAATACCTCAAGCCGTGCACTTAATTTTGCATCAGTTTCTGTGTTCTCTGAATGTGACAGACCTGGGAACATATAGCTCGATAAGGCATGAAAAATATTACAGAGCCAACACCACAAGATACAAAACAGAATGTGTTCAAATGATTTGATGAACCAAGTTCCGCAACAACTAGTTTCCTATATAAGCCATTTGGTATATATTATTAAAACCATAAAGTGAGGGTAAGGTAGGTAAACAGAACATGAATATAAATGAGAAGTACCAAAAACTTGGCAACTTCAGCTATGAAAATAAAATGCACCCCAAACCCATTGAGAAAAAAAGAAAACAGAAATAAAATGGAATAAGCTTTCTAAATTATACCATTTAGAAACTCAATTTTCTTTTAAGAAAAAAGAATCTGAAAGGAAAAAAATGACACCTAGAGTGTCCCTCTAGTCATTTAGATACAGAAAATCTAGCCCAAGCTTCCAAAACTGTAAGTAAAGCTCCATTAATTTATAGTCAAAATGATCCATAATGGTAAAGATGGAGTGAAATCATTAGTAACAACAATAACTCAAATAGACCTTCTGAGCTTTCTTGCTGAGGCTTCCCAGAGAAAGACCCTTCGTTGGAAATGCACCCTACATTTCCAGTGTCTGTAACAACAGGCAATGCAATCTTCTCATCAACAAGAAAATCCTCAACCTCCATTACTTCATCATCCGTTGCTGGCACTAATCTCCCATCACCTTCAACCTGGGGATCGACATCATGGCATATGAAAACAACAAAACAGATGGCAATGGAAATATCAACAATGAACTAATAATGTCCATATTTGTAAGTGCAATGTCATTTCAACCTTTTCCCCCCTTAAAGTATTATAGTCTTATAGAGAGCCTCATCTGACCAAACCCAAAACCAGCCTCACATTTAATCCAAGTATAATCCTCAAGTTTACAGGTAAAGACGGCAGATTCCTCAACTTCCAACTGGACATAAACTAGATCCCCAAAAATCAAGCTTCAGATGGAAGAAAAATATCACATTTTAATGCTCTAGATTTAATGTGTTTCTATTATGATTTTGTTAAACCTGAATCACCCTGCCCAATAATTGAATTGCTCTAGATTTTAACAGCACTAGCTGATTTCCACTAATGATTGGGGGATTGACTGGCTTCTAACCACAATTATCAATAAAATAACTGTTGTAAACACTTGATAGAAAGTCCTTTTTATCAACTCCATATCAGTGTAATGAACACCCATTACTTAGCTTAATCGAGTTTCTTTCAAAATTTTAAAAGTTGAATTAATCATAATAAATTAGCTAAAGTTTCCACATCTGAGCAGCTCCAATCTTAACAGACTTTTACCTCCAAAATATAAGAAAAGAAAGAAGAGATTCTCATTTCAATTTATGCGCATAAAACTACTACCACCAACGGAATAGTTAAAACTTCTGTATAAATAAAAGCATACCCGAACGAGCTTGTATACAACAGGATCGGCAATCTGCTTTGGTGAAGAGAAAGAGGAGCTACTTTTCTCAACCCCACTCTCCTCACACTTCCCATCATCATTCCCCTCAACACCAACCACTGTTTCCATGGAAAATCCACCACATGCAACTCAAATACACAAACTGAAACCCCAAAAGAAATAAACAAAAAACAAAAACAATGTAAATAAACAAAGTTAACATGTATAGTTTTCAAAAATAAAAAAAATATAAAACCTTATCAAATAAAACATAAATGCACCTCAAACCTACAATACTCATATTCAAAACACATACAAAAAGTTTCAAAACTCTTTTACTCCCAATTTAAATATTCAAACCTACAAATCTACATTCCAAAATTTAATAGTTCCTAAAACTGAAAGCAAACCACAACAAATGAATTTCTTTAGGGAACAAAAAAAGTACCATTTTAGGCTAAATTGCAAAGCAAACCAAGCGAAATCACACTGAGCGCTACGAATTCTTATGCACAGGTACCAAAACAGTACAAATTGATCAAAAATTTCGAATTTGAAGCCAAATTGAATGATGAATGAAGCGAAATTATGCAGGATGGGGCTCACCATAGGAGTGTGTGAGTGGTGAGTGGTGACCGAGTTGAGTCAGTCGACGCAAGTGAAAGCGACCGATTTGAAGCGCCGGAGACTGAGTCGAGTTGCGAAAGCTTGTGAGAGACGCTTTGAGTTTGTAACTTTTTATACGAAAGGGAAAACAATAAGATTGGTGTGTGAGCCCGTGTGCCTCACTCTGTTTTTGGCTCGCTTTTTTAGTACGCTGTGTTTACTAAAACATACAGTTTCCGGACTCCAAACTCTCTTTCAAATTCACTTCGGAAATGAGTCTTGGCGTCCGGCTGCTTTCGCCCTTGGGTTTTCTTCTTTCTTTAACTGGTTTGAGATCATTTGGCTGGAAAAAATTACTCATTTGGTTGTTGGGGTTTGAACTTTTAACTTCTTTTTGTTTTTTTTAAGGGTAAATTATAATTATATATTCAACTAAACAACACTTTTCAATTTAGTACTTCCAAGTTTAAAAAGTTGCATTAAGGTACACTAATTACGAAACCGTGTCAATTAGGTACTTCTGTTAGTTTAGCCGTAAAAAAAGCAGTTATCTGATAACATGACACATCATTAAAAAGCTTTATTTCAATTTAGTATCTCAATTTTACTATATTTTTCAAGTCCATACCTCAAGTTAAAAAACTTACAAATAAATAAATATTTTCTAATTTTAATATCAACTTCACCCCAACTTTTGACCAATCAAATCTTTACAAAAATCAATAATCTTATACTCATTTTGAAACTATAAATCTCCTCTTTATAACCATATAGAAATAATTCAAAAAAGAACTATGAAACATGAGATAAGTAGTCACAAATTAGACTACCCAAAATTACTAATTTGTTTAGAAAATTTGGCAGTTTCAGGTAGCCTACTTTGTGACCAATTATCTCGAGTTTCATAACTCCTTTTTGCATGATTTTTATATGATTGTAAAGAGGAGATTCATAGCTTCAAAATGAGTATAAGATTAATAATTTTGGTGAAGATTTGATAAGTCAAAAACTGGAGTGAAGTTGAGATAAAAACATAAAAATATGTATTTATTTGTAAGTTTTTGAACTTGAAAAACATGGTAAAATTGAGGTACTAAATTGAAATGAAGTCTTTTATGGTGTGTTTGGATGGAGGAAAAAAATTTGGAATTTAAATAAAACTCAGCATTTAAAAAATTACATGTTCTAATTTCCTTGTTTGGGTCAATAAATACAGAATTTTGTAAATTCTAAGTGGAAAAAAACTTAGGATTTGAAGGCTGTAAATTTCAACTTTAAATTCTATATAAATTGGTGTCATTTTCAAAATTTCAATTTTTACAAAAGAAAAATAAGTCGTGTCGACCATGTCGACACTACCACCACTGCCGCCAACGTCACCACCATTAACACCACCCCCGCCACCACCCCCACTGCCGCTGCCGCCGCCGCCACCACCACCACCAACATCGAGACCGCCACCACCGCCGCCGCCACCACCACCATCACCATCACTGTCACCACCATCACCGCCATTGCCGACACCACCACCGCTGCCACCACCATCACCGTCATTGCCAACACCACCACCACCACCACCACCACCGCCACCACCAACACCCCAATTTTAGCCACCACCATTTCTCCCACCGCTTGTGGGCCATCACCCCTACCAATATGGTCAACTCACCATAAACATCATTTTTATTGTTGCCACCATCACCATCACTCTTTTGAATTAATGCATTAAAAATTAAAATTAACATAAATTCCGTATTTAAACTCCATTGTGTTTACATGTTATCCAAACAAGAGAATTTACATATTATAGAATTTTAAATCACATCGTTTTAAATTCCGTCATTTGTGAATTCCTTAGTAATTTCAAACTACTTCATCCAAACGCACCATTAGTGGTGTGTCACGTCATCAGATAACGGCCTTTTTGATGGCTAAACTAACGGAGATACCTAACTAATACGGTTTCGTAATTTGGATACTTTAATGCAATTTTTTGAACTTGAGATACCAAGTTGAAAAATAGTATATAGTTGAAGTATACAATTGTAATTAACTCTTTTTTTTTTTTTTAGAGAGGAAAATTTAAACTTAAAATCCCTCTAATACTATGAAAAAAATCACTAAATTAATAACTAATTTGTACTAACAGTATAGTGGTTGGGTGGACTTTTTTCTAACAAGGAGAATAAGAGTTCGAGCCACGCTTACAACAAGGAATGAATAATTTTTCACAACGAAAAAACCAATAACTATAATCATTTTGATTGACAATAACTATAATCATGGTATGGCCAAAAAGTAAAATTTCGGTTTCGAGGAAATTTTCGTGGAAATTTCAATTTCGACAAAATTAGACAAAAACGATGAAAATTTTGAATGAAACTTGACCATATGTTTATTTAACATATTATCTACTATATTAATAAAAAACATTGAAAAAACTAAATTATATAATAGGTTTCATGTGATATAAGATTAATATAATGTGCGTTGGAGGCAAATACTATTAAACAAAATTAGTATAATGAATAAATGAAATTAGTATATTCTTTATACTCTATAATTTATACACTAACCCTAATACTAGACCCTATATACTCTATATATCATAATACTCTATATATCATAATACTCTTTATATCCTAATACTCTTTATACTCTATAATCTATGCACTAAACCCTATATATTGTATATTCTTTAGGATATGGACCATATGGTATAAGATATTAGTATTTAGGTCCTTTAGGGTATTTTTAATTATTTTTTTATATAAAAGTGTATTAGAGTTTAGGGTTTAAAAACAACTATACGAAACCCCAAACACTCTTTTTTCTTTCCAATTGTCCAAAGGTCTCAAACCCCAATCAACCTTAAAGATTTTTCTTTGTTTTTTTTCTCTTTTTTAATTTCTTTTCTCTTTTTTCCTTTTCTCTTTTTTCCTTTTCTTTTTTATTTTTCTTTCCTTCCTTTTCTTTTATTTTTTGTTTCTTTCCTTCCTTTTACTTTTAACCTTGAAGTCTTGAACATCATATATAATTATATAACAATCCTGGTTTTCATTTTCTTCTCTGTAGTGGGGATTTGATGTAAAAGCTTTATCCTTCACTCCTTCGTCTCTTCATCACCCATACAAGCTCACAGTAAGTTTTTTTTTTCCTTCCTCTTCCTCCTGCTCATAACTCTCTTTCTTTCTCTTCGTCTTCACAGTCTTCTCTATCTCTTCCTTCCTTTTCCTCCTTGCCCATGACTCTCTCTCTTCTTCTTCCCCACCAAGCAAGCACCAGCCCCCTGCCTCTCTCCCCCTAACCCAACCCATCCCCGACACACCCCCCCTCTCCCCCCAAACCCAACCCCTCCCAGCTCCTTTTCCCCCAAACCCAGTCGAAATTTTGAAAAATTTCGCCAATTTCGCCAAAATTTTCGAAAATAATTGGGTATTTGATAAAATCTTAGTAACCCAAAAAAACGAAATTTCATTCCTTTGTTATGGCATGAGTGTTTTATATATGGAGGCATCGGTTTGTTAAATGCCTTCATCATAAAGATGTTTTATGTCAATATGCCTCCATCACATAAGCATGCCGCGTGCCTACCTCATGGAGGTTCCTCGAAAGTTAGAGGCGTCTTTTTCAACATTTATTTAATTTTAGAAATGCATATACATATACTAACATCAAAACATATAACACATATGAGAAGTACAAATCATTCACAACTCATTAACTCAAACGAACCAAAGTTAATGCAAAGACAAAATCCCATGTTCTATTGGTACTAAAGGGCCTCTAAAATGTTTTGAACTCTTGTTCCTAACATTGCAAAGCTAAAACTAAAAAAATAGGTAAGAGAAAATTACAAATTTGATCTACTTATTTTATACTTAGTTTAATTTTAGTATATGATCTTTTTTCAAGTTCTATTTTGGTCCACTAATTGTTTCATTTGTTCAATAAAGATCCAGATTTCTGACTTTAAATCCTTTAGGTTGTAAGAGAATTGAGATTGAATAAAGTTTGAAAAATTGACAGTTTTGAATACCCTACTTTGGGGTCAATTATTTTGAATTTTAAAACTCTAATTTAAATGATCTTTATATGATTGTAAAATGGAGATGCATAGCTTTAAAACAAATATATATTTGCTAAATTTGAGTGAGATTTGATAGGGTAAAAGGAAGGCCAGATTTGAGAAAACAAATCTGAACCTTTATTGAACAAGTGGAATAATTAGTAGACTAAAACAAAACTTAAAAAAGATTGTGGACCAAAATTAAACTAAGTATAAAATAAGTTGACTAAATTTGTAATTTTCTCAAATAGGCAAATAAAGAAATCTAAGCAGCAACTACTGGTATTTTTGTTGCCACAACTGAGGGTCTGGTGTAGTTGTCTTCGTCTTTGGGTTGGTGGATGGTGACCAGATCAGGTAGGGGAGTTGTGGGGCCTTGCTTACCCTTGGGATCCCAATCGAGAATTATTTTGACTTTAATCCCAAGAACACCCTGAAAAATTGTAAAGGGAACATAATTTAAAGATAAGTAAAACACTCAGACAGGCTTTACACCTTACACTGCCTATTAATCTTAACCAGTGCCAGAATGACTGAGCTTACCTGTCTACGAAGCACATGCCGTACAGCAGAGTCGATATATTCATTAACAGGCTGACCGGAGGATATCATGTATCCGTCCTTGAACTTCATAGACTTGGCACGCTGAGCCCTGAGTTTGCCACTAACAATAACCTGCCTGGTGTAAAGTAGAAATTCTTTTTACGATGTTGGTGTGTACTATTAAGGTCAAGTGGAGAGAACAGCTTCTGTTTGCACCTCGCATCCCTTTGCTCCACTCTCCATGACAAATCAAAGAACACCATCCCATGCCCTAACAAAAAAGGAGGCCAAGGGGATGATTAATAAAAGTCGACAAACACCAATCCCAAGGTAATAACAGAGTTGTTTAAAGACATGTATTGACTATGGGAACCTGTCTACACGGCTGGTTTAGCAACATGCACATAACAGTAGGTTAAATGTAATACAGCCTATCATCCCAAAAGGAACAGTACTAATGTCATCGACAAATTCAGGATTAAAATTTACTTCAATTAGTCAAGCACTTTTACTACATTTAATTCCCTTGATCACACTGATGCTTAATGACTAGTATATTAGGTTTTGGATAAACAGGAATGTTATGAAATGTAGGAGTTCCCGAACTCCAAGAACTACTAACAGTTCAAAGAGACTAACAAAACTCCAAACATATGATGTATGCATTCTCGAGGATCCTCTTAGCCCATTATTGTAGGTAAAGGGAAATGTAAATGTAAATGTAAATGAATGCTAATAAAAATGTTATATTCTGAAAACAGTATTAGCCAAGTAATGCATTTCCTTTTACAAAAATTCACCTATACAAAGTATCTCAGAACCAATAGACATAGAGCAATGAAAAGACATTAACTGGTTAACAAGTGCTATCAAAATAGTTGGCTTGTCTTCTTTAGAAGATGGTAGGACAACTTGGTTAAGTGGATCATGGATGTAGACACTTAACTCAGATTAAAAAACTTATAATTAGCATGTAAAACATTTGTCACTATAAATTAAGGTTTGAAGACTACCAAGTAGCAATTCTGTTATAACTCAAAGTAAAGAGACTACTGTGAATGTGCACAAATGTGCAGGCATGTATCTGTGCATGTTTGAACGTATGTGTGGGGGGGTGGGGGTGTGTGTGTATCAGAGAGAGAGAGAGAGAGAGAGTCATTTCAATTCAGAAAACATATCATGCACTAGATCTTAAACATAAAGCATAAGATGTAATGAGATGTTGGAGACCAGAAACTCCAAGCACTATCATCCAAAAAGGAACAGTACTAATGTTATCGCTCAATAGAGGATTGAAATTTACTTCAACTAGTCAAACATTTTTACATTTAATTCCCTCATTCACACTGACATTCAATGACTTATGTTAAGTTAGGGTGGCATAGGAATGTTATGAAATGTAGGAGTTCCCGAACTCCAAGAACTATTTAATAGTTCAAAAAGACTAACAAAACTCCAATGCAATGTAAGCATTCTTGAGGATCCCTAAACCCATTATTGTAAGTAAAGGGAAATATAAATGAATGCTAATAAGATTGATATATACTAGAAACAGTACTAGTGTACTACTGTATTAGGCAACTAATGGATTTCCTTTTACAAAGAGTAACCTGATCCAAAACAGAACAGTACTAATGTTAACGCTCAATCAGGATTGAAATTTACTTCAATTAGTCAAACATTTTTACATTTAATTCCCTCATTCACACTGACATTCAATGACTATGTTAAGTTATGGGTGGCATAGGAATGTTATGAAATGTAGGAGTTCCCGAACTCCAAGAACTATTTAGTAGTTCAAAAAGACTAACAAAACTCTAATGCAATGTAAGCATTCTTGAGGATCCCTTAACCCATTATTGTAAGTAAAGGGAAATATAAATGAATGCTAATAAGATTGATATATACTAGAAACAGTACTAGTGTACTACTGTATTAGGCAACTAATGGATTTCCTTTTAAAAAGAGTAACCTGATCCAAAACAGAACAGTACTAATGTTAACGCTCAATCAGGATTGAAATTTACTTCAATTAGTCAAACATTTTTACATTTAATTCCCTCATTCACACTGACATTCAATGACTATGTTAAGTTATGGGTGGCATAGGAATGTTATGAAATGTAGGAGTTCCCGAACTCCAAGAACTATTTAGTAGTTCAAAAAGACTAACAAAACTCCAATTCAATGTAAGCATTCTTGAGAATCCTCTTAACCCATTATTGTGAGTAAAGAAAAATATAAATGAATGCTAATAAGATTTATACATACTAGAAATAATACTACTGTATTAGGCAACTAATGCATTTCCTTTTACAAAAACTAACCTATTTTAAAACAGAACAGTACTAATGTTATCGCTCAATCAGAATTGAAATTTACTTCAAATAGTCAAACATTTTTACTAGATTTAAATCCCTCAATCACAACGACATTTAATGACTGTTAAATTTGGGTGACATAAGAATGGTATAAAATGTAGGAGTTCCCGAACTCCAAGAACTATTTAATAGTTCAAAAAGACTAACAAAACTCCAATGCAATGTAAGCATTCTTGAGGACTCCCTAAGCCATTGTTGTGAGCAAAGGGAAAAATAAATGAATGCTAATAAGATTGATATAAACTTGAAACAGTACTACTGTATTAGGCAACTAATGCATTTCCTTTTACAAAGATTAACCTAATCCAAAACAGAACAGTACTAATGTTATCGCTCAATCAGGATTGAAATTTACTTCAATTCGACAAACATTTTTACATTTAATTCCCTCATTCACATTGACATTCAATGACTATGTTAAGTTATGGGTGACATATGAATGTTATGAAATGTAGGAGTTCCTGAACTCCAAGAACTATTTAGTAGTTCAAAAAGACTACTAAATAGCCAACACAGAGAAGGGGTGGGTGTGAGGGGATATCCACAATAACACTATTCATCTGCAACGCCTAAATTACTAAAAACAATGTCATGCCAATTTAAGGAGCAATAAACGAATATGTTTAAGATATTGAGCGGGTAACATCACATGAACGCATCCTAAGCTCCAAGCACTACTATCAACCTTACAAACTCCAGAAACTAAAATGTAAGCATTGTTGGCGATCCTCGTAACCCACAATCAATAGCAAATGAGATCTAGTAAGTTTTCAGCATACCTCCGGACAGCAAGCCCTCCTAGAAGCTTGTAACGCAAAGACTCTGCCTGAGCAATGGCACAAAGCCCTCAGTTGTTGACTTTCTCAGCTTAAAGCTCAACATTATTCTCGGGAATCTTAAAACGCTTCTGAACAACAGATGTCAGTTCCCTAATTCTTCTTCCCTTCTCACCTAAATCCATCAATAAATAGTGTAATCAGAAGATGCATGTTGCAAAATAAATCCCACGTAATAAGCTTAAATAAGGTAGCTTTTTCCTTCCCAAATTTCTCTAAAAGTGGAAGAAAGTCATGTGCGTACTGAATCTATTACATAATTCGTTGGTGCGCACCTGATTGAATCTATATATATATATATATATATATATATTGAATCCTCACATTCCTCCATTTTCTCCTCAATTGAGCAAAGAGATAAGGATTTAGTTTCATTGTTTTTTCAAAGTCATATACTCGACTGAACTATGCATCTCAGTAACTGAACTAACACTAACAGAGATACATATGATTCATCCAACAAGTTCATTCCTTTCTATCATTTTCCATTTCCAAACAACCAAACAGAGGTGTAAGAATCAATTATATACCTTGAAACATAAAAAGTCAACAATGAACAAAGACAGACACTAGAATTAGCCTCAATCTTCCATTTTCTAAAGACCTCACCAAAAAACTACTAAAAAATTACAAATTCCCAACTTCCAGCTAACTATGTAGTGTAAACCCTAACATTAAAAAGAAAGACCACAATTCTATGTTCCCTTTTCAATTTACTGGACTTCGCAGCAAACAAACATGATCTAAGTAATTACCGATAACTTTTTGAGTCCCTTTTCAACGCCAGAGTAGCCATCCTCTGCTAGCTCTCTGGTCAACACCTCGTTCAGCTGAACACTCCGTCAGCTACAAACTGTAATGCGAAAGAAATTAAATACCAAAATTTATTCTTTAAGAACAAAAAGTGAGGAACAACGCAATGTTTACATTAGGTCGTGTGTGGTCGGTGTGATAAGACCTTTCGCTTTTTGCTCATTTCAGTAGAGCCATGGTGTTGCCGCTTTCTGCCTCTGCTGCTGCTTGCTATATTTGCTATTTGGTTTACGATATAGAAAACCTAGAAAAGCTAGAGAAATAGGGTAGGGTGACGTGGACTGATGACATTTACAATAAACACATTGATTTTCAATTAAAAAAACCCGACGTGCTTCTAACTAAAGCACTTCAGTTACCAAGCAAAAATGCTTCTTAAAAAAGCACTTTCAAGCAAACCCACATAGAGTGATAATAATTCGTATTAGTGGGATAGTGTTGAACTTTGTGTCATTTCATCCGGTATTTTATGTCAAATACTAGTCAATTTTAATATTTGTTTAATTAATTATGTCGAAACACTCGAATACTCACACAAGTGGTTAATAATTGTATTATGTTCTAATTTAGTCTATGTATGGTATGAATTAAAAACTTAACTAGGTTTACTATATGTTTAAGTTTTTTTAATCTCTTATACCTAATCGGTTAATCTGTCTCCCAAAATTAACAGAAAGGCCATATCACTAGGTGAAGGGGAAGATGACTTTGACCCGTGAATGGACATATATACCCTTAGAAATGTGGCATTTATGTCAAATTGTTTGACGAAAATCAGCTTAGATATCTACTAAACATCAAATATAAGTTTGGATATTAAATTTGATCAAATAAAAGTTGAAATAGAAAGTTAACACACGAGTTAAAGTTTTGATAACAAAAGTGAAAAATAGTTTATTTCCATTTTAGATAAATTGAAGTTATCACTTATCCATCACTTGTAACATAAAAATATACTTAATCAATAATAGTAAAAAAAACAATAGAAAACATGTCAAGCAACTCAAACTCTATAACTTTGTATCGGGCTGAAAACGTGTTAGCAATTGTCAGATCGACACTTGAGATTAAACCTCAGAACGACATATCTTTTGATGAACAAGATAGCACGACATGTCGCCTGTTGATGTTGGAAGCGGGATTGGAAACGCGACTTTGACAGCGGTTTGTTGTCTACAGGAGCATTTATCTTATCCTCAATAGCATTAGGGGCAACTGAAAAAACCGTTGGATGAGGAGAGACACCGAACAACAACGTAAGGACACAACCAATGGCAAGTGTGCTTCCTTCATCAACAACTCTCTCTCTACTGACTTCACCCAAATTCCCTCATCAAAATCCATGCAGAGCATTACATTATAGCTCTTTCATCTTAAGCACCCAAAAGCGTGCTCTTGTTCATTGCTCAGCCAAGAAGAAAGTCAGCTTCACAGACCAAATTCTTGATTATATTGAGGGTAATCTTTGTTTTCATCTCTTAATTGGTTAAAGTAATGTTAAATTTTTTTATTTTGTTTGGACCATCTCTTTATGTATGAGTGAGTGTGTTTGATTGTGTGAAGGGGGTCCCAAGTTAAGGAAATGGTATGGGGCACCTGAACTTTTGCCTAAAGATGGATCCATTGCTGAAGATGAGGATGAATTCCCAGGTGGGTCTGATGGGCATAGCAATTCATGCATCATGCATGTTTATGTTGGTGCTGCATTTGGATTTTAAAAGGAGTACTCTGACATATTCTTATGCAGAAGGAGAAGAAATTAGAGATGCTGTTTTGGTAACTGATGGTGATAGCGAGATGGGTCAGGTGGGTTTTCCAGCATTGCTCATTTTTCTGATGTATAAACACATATATGTGTGTTTTATATTTATTTTTACTTTACTTTTGGTTCTTATTAATATTTAAGAGCATAATCATTTATCATGTATCTAGATATAATATATTTGAATTGGCAAATCCATACATATATGTATAGGCAAGGTTTCACAAAAGGAAAATTATATGCTTCGAGATAAATTCTCATCCTTAATATTTAATCAAGTTGCTTCTTGCTGTTGAGTGTTTATACCACTCTTGATTGGCTTAGTGGTAGATGGATTCTGAGCCTTGTGAAGTCTAGCCTATGTAGATGGTAATATTGTCATTGATTGTCAAAAGAGCTCGAGTAAAAGCACTGGTGAAGGATAAGCGGGTTGCACTTGAAGCATTTGGGACTTATGTTGAGGTGGGTGGGAAGTTGGGAACTAGTTTCTTTAAACTTACCTCTTTTAAGATGATCATATATATTCATTGTCAGTTGCTTCTCTCACATTTCTTTTCATGTTTGTCCTTCAAATATTGACTACATGGTGGTGGTTTTGTATGCAAAGTCAATGGTTGGAGATTCAAGGGACAAGCCATTCCTAAGGAGAGCTTTAAGAGGAGTTTGCACAGTTATATGCCCAAATGTATGCATATCTAGACCTGTCACTCAAGCATTTTAAATGTCTTTTAAATGTTCTCTTTTTTGTCAGGAAGGTTTCTTATCTACTGTTGGGAGCTTGAAAGGGGTGAAACATGTAATTCTCTTATCTCAGGTACCTCTCTCTCTCTCTCTGTGGAGAAACATCACCACTAGAAAAAGGAAATGTTTGTTAATGTGATTTAATAATAAGGTTGCAGTTGTCTGTTTACAAAGGTGCCAGTGGCATTCAAGCTCTCTTGAAAAACAATGCAAGAAAATTGGCCGAGCAAGATGAGTCGATAGTGGTGGCCTCAGGGATCCCTTACACCATCATCAGGGCTGGCTTGTTACAAAATTCTCCAGGTGGAACTCGAGGCTTTAGCTTTGAACAGGTATTATTAGATGCCAAATTGTTCTGCTTTTTTTTTTTTTTTTAATCATGGAGCCATGGGGGGAACTAATTGAACCTTTGGGGTTTAGTTTTGGGAGTAGAACCAAAAAAGAAAAGACAGATTTATGTGGAAAGGTGCATAATTCTTCATATCATTTGGAAAAATTCAAATGGGTATTTGCTCAATGTTTTATAGTCCTTGTACATTCCTATAATATCTTTTTGTACTATTTTATCCTTTGGACTGTTTGTATTATACTTTCTCCTGTTCTGCTGACATTATTAGGAAAATTAGTTTGTGGGAAATTGGTCTGCCTGTTTAAGTAATTGCAAGCAATCCTGTATGACTTCCAAATAGATCAGCCTGCAAATTCACTTATAGATAGGAGAAGAAAGTACACTGGTCATAGCACATTTTTAAAAGTAATGCAATTTTTTTTTTCTTGGTTTGGATTAATGAGAAAATTGATTAATCAAACAAAATAACAAAAGTAGCTGATACTAGAGACTTGCAGAAGAATCTGAAGAAAATAAAACACAAGACTAAGCAGGACCAGATCAACTAATAATAGTACTGGAAAACCCCACAAATCACATAAACCCCTATTCTCACTTGTATTCTTAGTCTCCCTATATGCTGAAATCTTAGATCTAACATCATCCATGATGGCCTTCAAAAGCTGCTCTGTAAAAACTCAGCCATTACAAATTCTGTAAATTCTCTCAAGCCACAGCTAACTGTAAGTCTGTAAGGTAATTTTTATTGACAATAAAAGGTTAGCTTAATATAAAATTATGGATAAAAGGAAATCTGTCTAGACAACTGGTGAGCAGACAGAGTATGGGTTTGTTCTGCTGAACTGATTTCTATAGCCAAGAGGCCCAAGACTACTAAACTCTCATATGATGTTCTTCATGACAGGGTAGTGCAGCAAAAGGAACTCTTAGCAAGGAGGATGCCGCCTTTATTTGTGTGGAAGCAGTTGATGCAGTCCCCCAGAGAGGATTCATATTTGAGGTAAATAAGCATACTCACACAAATGAATTGAATAAAATTCTCAATTTGATATAAATCCCACATATGCAATTCCATTTATATATCAATATCATCATGTCAATGTATGTTACATGAGCTGGGACTAATAAATCTGAGTACTGTCTCTAGATTTGTCCATAACTGATAATTTCTTAGCTGTAATTTCATGGAAGCAATTTTAGAGTTGTTTACCATTGTACATGATTGCTTCATACTTATTTGGCAAGAACACAACAAAATGGAGTCATTGCAGTGTAAAGATGTAAATAACAAGTTGAAACTTTAAAAGTAGTAACTATAAAATAAAACAGAATAAACTCGAAAAATACTAAATGGGCATGTTTCAAAAGTGATACTAGAGAATGGGATGATTTCTTATCTGTGAAACAGTTACTTGTTGTTTTCGCCAAAAAAAAAAAACAGTTGTTAATTTATTGTATGCATGTACTTTTTCTTCATTTTCCCTTGTTATGACTTTCTTGATAACAGAGTTACCAATGTTGAAGGCTTTGTGTGATAATAGGTGGTCAATGGAGATGACAAGGTTTCAGATTGGAAAGAGTATTTGAACAGATTGATGGAAAAATCAGAACAGCAATAATTGTTTATTTTCATTTTACATTCTATTAGTGTTTACTGTGTTCAAATGATGGAATGGTTATCAAGTTGTCTATTTTTTTTTTTTTTAATAACTGTTTATGCGGGTGTGTTTGACTTTAAATAATGGAATACTACTTTTGCGTGAGGAAAAAGAAACACACCCTTTATGTACGGACACAATCTTCCAGAACTTGATGTGAGCATACCACTATACCACTAATTAATCCTTTTTCAGAATCTCCTGAGATTCCCAAAATATAGTTTTTATTTTTTTTTTGGGGGGGGGGGGGGAGCTTCAAAAGTCAAATTTAAGTGTAAGAATAAGGAAATATTATTTACATTCCAAAAACAACTCTCTATGTGTGATGGTGTACTGTAGAGAAGTGCATGAAGTCATTTTGATGAGTGTAAAGTCTCTTCGAAACGTTTACTACTAATTGAACCATTCATAATTCATGCTTTGATTCAAGGAATCAATTATTTCAACCACATGGGGTCTTTCTGTTAGGTTGTGACTTGTGAGGGGCCTTGAATTTTTCTTTTGGTCAGGTAAATGGGCCGGTGTGCTCAAACAAGACTAAAATCATCACCATTAGGAGGAACATGAACCCCACAAGTATCTTCCTCAATAAAGCTATTCATGTCAGGAGACACAGTATAACAACAACAATGCATTTGGAAATCAGAGATTTTGCTGGCTTCATTTTCAGCAATATCAATGAATGCAGTGATGCTGATGCTAAAAGTGTTAAAAAACTGTGCCAGAAACTAGCTATATACAGCAATCATCCATATGGCCCTTGCAGAGAGAGGGGATTAAAGGGGAAGATACAAAGTTAAACCTTTAAAAAGGATGAGAGAATCAGTCAGAAAGAGACAATCTACTAAGCAAAGGATAACCAGAGTTTAACCAGTTCCATTCCACCTCAAAAGAATGAACTGGGCCCTACTCCTACTATTTGATCAACTTTCTGTCCCTTGAAGTGCTTTCCATAAAACTAAGCAACAAAACAAAGGTCAAAAGAACAATCATTTACTACATGAGTACATGAGATTCTAAATTGGTGGTGTTTGTCAACTTTGTCCCCAAAACCTTATATTTTCTATTTTTTTTATCCAAAGCTGCTTTCTCCAATTGTCACAAAGCATCTTAAACCCCAAAGCCCCAATAATGTCAAGAAGCATTCACAGAAGACTGAGAAGTGCAGGTTCTCACTTTCCCACATAGTAAAGAGTAATTGACCTCAAGGAATCATACACAGGAGCTTGTGAACACACAAAACTTGCTAACTGGGTGCTGAAAAACAGTATATACCAATCCTTCACTGTAATCCAGAACCAGGGGGGGGCACTATAACTCTATAAGCATTATCTTTTGACAAACATGGGAAAAGAATAAAGTGGGCGCATGAAAGTTCCTATAAAAAGCAGATAATATATCAGAAAATGATTAAGACCAATGAAAAAAAAAAAAAAGATAAGAACCAGATCAGATTTCAGCTTTTATGAGAGTCTAGAAGTAGAATATGAGTTATGAACTTCAAATTTCAAATTGATAGCTTTAAATTAAACAAGTTTGGGAAGATTAATTAATATCACCACACAAAGTGCAAACTCAAACATGGAAAGGTAAAGTAAAAAAAAGTAAAATATCCAACACTTTCTTTTGCTTTCCATTTTCTTTATTCTTCTACTTCCTAATTTGGATAAAGGCATATATTTCCAGCAGTTTTTTTATTTCTTTTGCATACATCTAGCACTAGGCAGCCAAAATCTGAAATTCTAAACAGAAAAGCATGCATCATATCAATGAGATAACAAAGCTACACAGATGGAGTAGATCCAGTTTTGAAACTGAAAACTACAGTGCTAAATTTTTATGGTGATATTTCATGAAAGTTTGTGCCAATGAATCCGTTGCACAAAGCCTCAAATAGATGTAATTGATACAAAAGAGTGACACAATCCCAACAAGTTCTTTCCCTCTGGCATCACAACTTTTTTCTTATTCAGTAATGGAAGACTGCAGGATCTATAATTATAACAAAGCCAAATTTTTGAACAATTACCCGGATCTAAGTCTCTTCTCACTAGATTTTCCATCAGATTTCAGAGTCCCACCTGATTCACCTTCTGATGAAGCTTCCATGGACCTGGAAAAAGAGCTGGAGAGATCAGCATAGAGATCTACCACCCTTCTAATGTTGTTGTTAAGCTCTCTAATTAAGCCAACATTCCGGCTGAGGTTATCCGGGATTTTGGACTCATGGTTTTGGTTAATCTCATTAATTAGCAGTCTGTTCTGATCCAAAATGTCTTGCACTTGTACAAAGCTCTTCTGAAATGTCTGCACAACCTTGCTATCTAGTTGGGTTCCATTTCCTATGCCTGTAAATATACCCCCTTCCATTCTAATTTGACTACAACAAAGTTTGTCCTGCATCAGAAACAGCATGTATGATGAAAATTGAAAAAGAACAAATCAAGCAACAAGCTTTACTAAAAGTGAAATCAAATGGGTGCCCATTAGTTTATTGGAACTCAAATTCAAAACACAAATGAAAGGCCATGACTGAATTAGCATGAAAGTGTAGGGTAAACAAGTGAAGTTTCAAACCTTAGTTTCCCAGTATCTGGAACCAGCGTATGGATGAGCCACAATTCAACTGTGCCCCAATCAAGAATTGAAGTAATTTTAAGTTTTGGAAAAAAAAAAAGGTGAATTTTGATTCCCAGAGAAAATAGAGGTGAATTTTTCTTCTGTTCTTCTCTTTTCCTCTGTGTTCTTTGGAACCAAAAACGAGGATAAATATATGTCTGCACCAGAGACAATTTAGTGAAAGGAACCTTTCCCTTCTGTACTCTCCAAGAAAATCTATTCAAAGTTTTGATTATGATTTTTAAGTGGAAAAGAATCTCAACAATTAGAGACCCTAGACACCCAGTCAATGCCAAAGAATAGTTCTTTCAGAAGAAAACAACAAAAAATAGTTAATAAAAACCAGATATAAGATTCTTTGATAAAAAAAAAAAAAAAAAAAAAACAGCTTTGCTTTGGTTCTGACTCTGCAGAAAACAAGAAATTAGGATTCCCAGAACTCTAAATAGCAATCTCCAATTGGAAAGAACCATATGTTGCCAAATTTGAGTTTCTAAAAGTTAGAACAAAACAGCCAGAGTTGACAGCACAGAGAGAGATTTTCCATAATTAAGGTACAAACAAAGAATCATAAGTTCATAACTAAAATGAAAATTAAAGCATACCCATGAACCCAGACAACCCAGAAACGTCTAGAAAGTGCCCAAGGAAATGAAACTCTAAATTTGTAAGCATTTTCTTTGGTCCTACTCCTAGCTTGAAGATATGAAACATGTTGGGAAAGATAGAGAGCCAATATTCTAGAGCAAAACAAAAAGGGAAACAAATTTGTCGAGAAAGTAAAGGAAAGGAATCGAATTTTTACTTATTTACGAAAGTAGCTGTTGTGCCGGCGGGTCAGAAATCATGAAAGAAACATAGAGCAGGATAGGAGATCTATCTCTGTACATGAGATTTGATTGACAGCCAGAGTTTCTCTCCCTCTCTCTCTGAGTCTCTGTCTCTCTTTCTCAGCTCCTCGTTTCCTTCACGTACCTTCTGCTTCAGTCATTCATTGTCTTCTGTGCGGGTGAGTGTGAGTATGTGACACTCCGTATCTCAGTGGACAAATAATACACACCACAATAGCACCAATGAAATCCAACACATAATTTATAGTACGAAAATAAACATTCATAATTCTTATTTCAATTTGGATAATAAACATTCTCTTATTTCAATTTGGGGATTTATAGCTTTAGTAGTACATAGCATCTATTAGTGAAAAGTGGAAACATATGGTTAAATTGTGTGGTTGATATAAGTCATGTGAATAAAATTATTCTCACATTAAAAATAGAGATAATTAGATTTAAGTCTTTTAAAAAAATAATTAGTAGATGAAGACTGGAGATGTTTTAAAATTTATAAGAAAATTCTTTTAATTTATAATAATTTATAAAAAAATTATTTTAATTCATAATAAAGTTTTTTTTATTTATAAGAAAATCCTTTTTAATTCATAATAAAGTTATTCTTTAATTTGAAGGGTATTTTTCCTTTTAGGGTGTAGAGTGGGCGTTGTAAAGGCTGCATATTAGGTTTTAACTCTGAGATTTTGGGCTTTATAGAGGCTGCATGTTAGAATTAAAACCTAACATAAAGCCGTCAAATAAAAAAAAATAAAAAGACTTAATTAAAAACTCTAAATCACTACCGATTTTAGTCTAAGAAAGATTCATAAAATAGATTAAACTATAAATCGTCCTTAAAAATATAATGTTAAAGGTGTTATATAATTTAAGTGACGCAACTATTTATAATATATAAGTTTTGTAATCCATTACTAATAACATTTTAGATCTTTTTTTTTTCGGCATGAACAATTTAGATATTTGAAATATCCAAACCAAAATGCTATATGCAGCTTGATGAGCCATTTGAACTAACTGTAAATCCCCTAAATCCAACCAAACTAAATGGTAATATTATCATATTTATTTCTTCCCATCCCTCATCCCTCATTCCCCCTTCATCTCAAGTTCAACCTCCCTCTAGACACTACATTCATCCTCTCTCTCTTTTTTTGCAACTACTCTCATATTCTTCTTTAAATTTTGTTCATATTTTTCTCTCATTCATCTTCATTTCTGTATTATCTTTTTCTTTATTTTGCATATATGGTTTAGTCAGTTTTCATTGGAAAAAATGTGAATTAATTTGATTGGTCTAGTATTCGGTTTTGCCCAAAACCGAACCATATCCACCCCCTACCTTAGATAATGGTTCAAATAAAGTGAACCCACGTAGATTTTATATAGTCATAATAGGTAGTTGGTTAACAGTTAGTTGGTTAACAATAGGTAGATTTAAACTTGACACAAATTGATAAATAATTTAATTAATACTAAATTGATTATTTAAACATATCCAACCCAAATCCAAATCCAAATCCGAAATGAAATAATAAGATGGTTTTTATTTCTTTTGCAATAAAATGGCAGGATTTCACCCCCTTAAGTATTTATTAGGCCTATTTAAAAATAAATAAAAAGTATTATTTGGCCCAAACGACTCGTCGTCTTTCTGTCTATACTCACCGTCGTAGTTTTGGTTCAGATGAACAAATAAAGCTTTTCAGACCAAAAAAAAAAAAAAAAAATAAAGCTTCCACGCGCGGCTTCGCACGGTCGTACCCGCCTCCAATTGCCTCCCTCATTCTTCTTCGTCCCACTCCAAAACTCAGTCACTCCCAAAAACGAAGAGAAAATTCAATTCCCACATGCTTCCTCCATGGACTCGCTTCTGAACTCGGCCATAGCAGAAATATGCTCGGAGCTCCAAAACGGTCTCTCTCTTCAAGCCCTCTGGCCCAGACTCGAACCCTCTCTCTCTTCCTCCAACCTCGACGACCTCTCTACGACCCTCAAACAAGCCCTATGGGGTGGGCTTCGCTCAATCCCCACTCTCAAACTCCATGGCCACCTATACGCACCGTACAGTCCGGCAGACCCTTCCATCCAGTCTTTCCAAGACGCCGAGAAGCTCAACCTGAAGCTCGTCGCCGACGAGGGCCTCAGGAACAACTTCATGGGCCTGTACAATGTCCAATCCGCCAATGCTAACATGTCTCAGGCTCAACGCCGAGCTCTCGAGCGCGTCGTCACGGCTAGGTTCTCTTTGTTCAAAATCTAATTTGCTTGCATTCACAGTTTTTTATTGGCTTTATATATAAGCATGTCAAATGATGATGTGTAAACTTCGTAATGTGGTTGTGTATACGTGTATGTATATATATATATATATATATATATATATTTAGTTTGGCAGTTTTGAATGATTATGTGTGTGTATGCATATATATGGATGTATGTGTAAAATTGGTAACTTTGGTTGCAATTTTTGCGTGTTGTATAGGTTTAGTGAATCATGAATGTGGAGGTCGTTCAAATTGTTTTACCCTTAATGTAAAATGTTGGTTCATTGGAATGTGGGTCGAGAAATGTTAATTGTCAAGCTAGAAATTTTTTTATATACATGAGAGGAATATGTTGTTAGACTAAGGTGGAAGATTAAGTGATGGTAGAAAGGCAGGAGCAGTGGTAGTTGTACGAATTCTGTGGTTTTGGTGGTTCTTATCTCCTCCTCTGTTGTAGAAAAATGTTGAGTGATTGCAGATAAACTTTGGGAGTCGTGAGAGAATAATTTTGTAGGTTAATTAGGCTGACTAGTTGTTCATTAACTAATTGGTTATCGCAGAACGAATGGAATTACACAAAGTCAGCTTGCTAAGGAACTTGGTATAGAAGGGAGAAACTTTCATTACGCAGTGAAGAACCTTGAATGTCAAGGGTTAATTGTGAGGCAATCTGCAGTATTAAAGACAAAAGAAGCTGGTGATGAAGGGGAGTCGAGGAACAGTCCGAGTGTGACTACCAATATGTTATACTTATATCGGCATGCAAAGCATTTAAGCTCTCAACAAAAGATTGAGATCACCAAGGAAGAACATACTAAGGAAAGTTTTGGAAATGAGAAAGAAAGTCCTCCAAGTGGTGATGGCTTTGCTGGAAAATGGGTTAGAGAGGACGTGCTTGTAAAGGACTATCTACCAGCAATGAAGGCAGTCTGTGATAAACTTGAAGAAGCCAATGGCAAGGTCATGTAACTCAAGTTTCTTTGAAGTTCCGATGGATCTATCATGTTAGTTTTTGTTTTTGTTTTCTTCACTTAATGCTGAGTTTGTTTCATGTTATTTGCTGTTAAAGGTTCTTGTTGTTTCGGATATTAAGAAAGATCTTGGTTACAGTGGAACTCCTTCAGGGCATAAAGCTTGGAGAAAAGTAAAAATTTAATTAACTCTGTATTTGCTCTTAAATCTTTAATTTAGCAATTTTGTAAGTTATGCTGATTGTTTTTCTTTGCATTTGTTCCCTACATATTTTGCTTCCAGATTTGTCGCAGGTTGAAAGCTGCTGGTATTGTGGAGTTGTTTGATGCTAAAGTGGATGAGAAGGTTTCTGATTTTTTTATTTTTTTATTTTTTACAATATTGTTGCTCTTGGATATTTATTTCAATATTGTGTTTCTTTTTAAATTTTTTTTTCTAATGCTGATTCTATAATAAATAATAATTAAGTTCAAACTGTTCAAGGACAAGGACCTTTCAAGTTAGTTCATTGGTCATGACTTGATATCCCTTTTTCACTTTGGACAGGTCGAGTGTTGCCTGCGCTTTCCGGAAAATTCTGCTCCATTGAGTTATGAGCCAAGAAGTCTTGGACATGTAGATGACGATTTTGATGAAGAACAACAGGTGAAATTTGGAAAGAAACGTCAAATCACCGATCAGCTTGTAGAACTTCCAATTGAGCATCAAATTTATGAATTGATAGATGCTGCAGGGTCAGAGGGCTTGACTAGGATTGAGGTGTGTGCATTAGTTTCTTGAGCAGCTATATTTTCTTTAAGAGTATTGTAGTTTGCTACTAAAATCATTATTGAAGTTAGCAGTGAATCCTTTGTTATATTTTTAGTATTGGAAAGCCAAGGGTTTTAAGGATCTTTTTAAAATAGACAGTACAGTTGTCCCTTTCAAAGATGGCGACTCATGTGTTAACAGATGCCTGGAAAGAAAATAAATAATATACATAATTAGGAAAGTGGACATTTCTGAACAGTTATTATGTGTATAAGTTTGAGAAACCATAAATTTTGTCATTATTTATGATGCAAGACAGGAGCACACGCTGCTGTCTTGCTACTATATTAGGGCAAAAACCACAGTAGAAAGGAAAATCCAGCTATAACAGTAGAAAATAGAGAGAATAAAGCTATAGAATCAAAGTTGGAACGTAGATAGATGAGTTCTAGGGTTTAGGAACCCAAAAGAAACTCTCACATCAGAAATATCTGAATAATATTATGCCAAAAACTGTCTATTACAACCTAAGCCTTAAGCTTATATAGGGAAAACATATACCTAAGATAACTAGGAAAGCATAAACCTAAACTAACTAGGAAAACATAAAGTAAAATTACCTTAAAGACCTAATGAAATAAGGAAACTAGACTCTAAATCCAGCTAGGAAATAAAAATTTAAAAGCTACTGAAAAATAATAATAAGTCTTGGAACCCTAGGAGATGCTCCTGCATCAATTTATTTCCATATTACTTCCATGATTTACTATTTCTGGAATTGTTAAGTTCTCCCCGTGTTGGCGGGGACTGGGGAATCTTCCATCGTTAACTTGTCATGATTTATTGTCATATTTCTTCCATGGTTTAATCATGTAACCATGCCTCAATCAAATAGCCATGCCTGTAGTTACCCACTATTTAAGACTAATTAACTCTGATATAAATTGCTGTCCAGAAATTAGTATTGATATAGGTCTACTGGACTTCCTGTGGATTAAGCATATAATGGTATGGAAGTCTTTATTCACTTAAACTCTTTTGGAGGTGCTTCATTGAGATTGCTATGCATGATACATTCATGCAAATTCTTAAAAGTTGTATTTCAACTTTAAATTCTTAGGATTTTCATATTTGCTACAAACAGGTTATGGAGAGGCTTGGAATCAACAACAAAAGGAATTATAACCGGCTTGGTAGTATGTCGTCTAGGTTTGGGATGAGTCTGCAGCCAGAAATGCACAAAAAAGCTGTGACATATCGATTTCGGACATCTGGGAAACACAATTCTGAATTGGCTAATGCTTTTCTTAATAAATTAGAAAATGCCAATGAAAAAAAAATTACTGATCTATGTGTTGGAAGCCTAGATGCTCTTGACAGGTCAGATCAAAATCAAACTCTTCCAGTGTTTGACCTTTCAACTTTGAAAGGTGATACTACTGGCCCTGGAAATATGAAAAATAGAGAGATTAATAATGACCCTTCTAGTGGATCTTCTGGGTATGATCAATCTAACCATATGCTTCTCTGTCCTGGAAATTCCCAACTGATGTTTCTTGAGCCAAAAGATACTACTTCTAATGCTAAAGTTAGTTTACTGAGCACAGAAATGGAAATGAATGGTGCCATATCTGAAACACCACCTGCCCTGTTAAGGCCACGCAGTTCTGGATCAGATCCGAGGTATCCATGTCTTCCTTTGACTGTGGATAGCGCTCGAAGGGAAAAAAGGATACTTGAACGGCTGCAGGTTCTTATCGTCATCCATTGCCTTGAGGACTTGCGTTGGTCCTTTTTATTTATCTACTTGTTGTATATTACTATATTGATTGCTAAAACTAATATTTTCATTTCTCTTGTCTAGGATGAGAAGTTTATTTTAAGAGCTGAGCTGTATAGGTGGCTTGTGAGTCTAGAGAAGGACAAGTGCACAACGACAGACAGGAAAACTATTGACCGAATTTTAAATAAACTTCAGCAACTAGGACACTGCAAGTGTATACATATTAACGTCCCTGTTGTCACAAATTTTGGCGGTAGCCGTACCATTATAGTGGTTCTGCACCCATCTGTCAGTTTAACTCCTGAACTAGTTTCTGAAATTCATGATACATGGAGGTCTTTTGAGATTCAAAGTCGTGGTCGGTGCTCATCTCGGTTGAAGAACAGTGAATCAGTTCCTGTACTGAAAGATGTTCAGAGAACTCAGAACCATGTCAGTACAGATATTCGAGCAGTGAGATCAGAAGCTATGCGTGCTAATGGATTTATCCTGGCAAAAATGATGCGTGCAAAGCTGCTACATAGTTTCCTATGGGATTACCTCTATAGTTCCACAGGCTCTTATGATGCTTTATCATTTGAAAATGATGTCATTGAGCTAAGAAATCCTCACAGTAGTAGCAAATTGTTTTCACTAGAGGCAGCAATCAAGGCTATTCCAGTGGAGCTGTTTCTACAAGTTGTGGGATCCACTACAAAATTTGATGATATGATTGAGAACTGTAAGAGGGGTTTGCGTCTCTCTGACCTTTCTTCTGTGGAGTACAAGTCTATGATGGATACCCATGCAACTGGAAGGCTGTCATTGGTCATTGACATTTTACGACGATTGAAGGTACGATTATTTGGCTGTATTCAGAATTGGTTCTTCATATACGTATCATCAATCATTCAGAATGTCTGCCACATTTTATTCACATAAATTGGTTCAGCTCTACATTCTTTACATTTTAAAGGCAATGCGCTGGTTTTGACGGCTTGGTAGTAGAACTTAAAATAGTGGGGGTTTTACATCCCTGTCAATCATGAAAGCAGCTCACTAATGTCATTGTTCATGAACCAAAGAAACCATCATGTTATTTTTCTTCTATGTAATGGTTCATTAGGAATCTAAATTTCACTTGGACTCCAGCGTGCTGATTCTACCAGCCATTTATAATACTTATGATTTTCAGGTCAAACATATTTCAAGGTGACTCAGGAAACAGCTTTGGATGAGATTATCCATTCAGAGCTTACAGTGATCAGTTTGCTTAAGTTTAGAATAATTATATAGTGGAAAACATCACTTGTCGTGGTTCTTGCGTAACAGATCCTAATAATCATATCTGGTTCAAATATGATTAAATATTTAAAAATCTGTATTTGGTTTAACTCCATTGAATTTTTGTTTTTGTTTTTGTTTTTGTTGAGGACTCCATTGAAAGATGGTATCTTTAGTGATATTCTTATATAATCTTGATTCTTATGTGATCAAAGAAGGTGGAGAACTAGGAAGCCTTTGACCCTCACATCCATGAAACCCTATTTATTTGATTCCCTCACTTCTGCTCTTTTGTTGCCTTAACATTTCTACCTACCATGATTGTAGTTTTGAGAGACTCTTTTATGTCCCCACCTTGTGGCTTTGTGTTGCTACATGTTGGACAGGCTTGTTATGCTTTCACATTGTAGGTTTACATCATCATGCCTAAACTAATTCTTTGATGTAGTTGGTTCGAATGATTAGTGATGACCATTCGAAAGATGGTATACAATTTCTTCATGCCGTTTCTACACATGCATTGGAGCTTAAGCCTCACATAGAGGAACCACTTTCAAAAGATGCAATATCTTTGAGTTTTAGATCTCTTGATATTCGCCCAAGATTCAGACATGATTTTGTCCTCTCAAGTCGAGAAGCTGTTGATGAGTATTGGCAAACTTTAGAGTACTGTTATGCTGCTGCTGACCCAAGTGCTGCTTTACATGCATTTCCTGGATCTGCTGTACAAGAGGTATCCACTTAAAGAATATTTTTTCTGAAAAAGAACCTTTTTTTTTTGGGTAATTCCTATGATGCAATTGGAGCTTATCGGCAGAAAAGAATCAATTTAGATAGCCCTTTGTGGCTCCGGTAGCAACTAGATCAACGCGTTATTACTTCAAGAGAAATTTGCATCGAATCAATATATTATATTCAAGTTTGTTTGTAGAGGGTTATTTTAAGCTTTTTGTCCACCACAAACTTTAATATGCATGCTATTCATCTTACATTTTGCAAGGCTTTTCTGTCTTGAGTTTTTGAATTCTATATCTTGCACTGAATTTTTGCCTGTAACTCTAGGATCTCTTGCACACACCCCCAGGTACTTGGGTGCGACCTTTTGACTTTTTAATGAATATTTGAATTTTCATTTCGGATGCTTTTTTTTTTTTTTTTTTTTTTTTTGTGGCTTAAATTGATATGAATACCGTTACCAGTTATTGGTCATTATATCCTTCACTGTCTGGACTCTGCATAAATTTGTAGATTTTAGGATTGCCTTTGAAATTGAAGTGCAAATGCTGCCAAGGTAAAACTGGTAGATTGATTTAGTTGCCAAATTATCTTATTTTCTTTCCACAGGTGTCCCTTTACAGGTCATGGACCAAAGTTCAAGTTATGACAGCTGCTCAACGTGATGAGCTCTTGAAGCGCATACTGAAGGATGATCCAAGTGAAAAGCTTTCATTTAAAGAGTGCCGGAAAATTGCAAAGGATCTCAATTTGACCTTAGAGCAGGTTATCTTCTGCTATAATTTGCTTAACTGATTCTTTTTTCTTATTCCTCTGGTACTGTATCAATACTAACCAGTGATGCAAAAGTACCAAAATGTCGATATTTTCTCTATCCTGATAAGGACATGGGTAGGTCAATTTCATCCAAAGATGTCTCCGAAATATCTGAGTTTTGGAGACATATTGGTAACATATCAATATCGGCAAGAAACAAGAGAAAGATCTGGATTCTTGTAATGAAATTTCAGGAAATTTGCATAAATTTCAGTGATATATCGGGTGTATTTTGCTGAAATTCAGTGCCAGTTTGGTTTTATAGATTCTGGGTTTTGTTGGTTTTACCCGAACCCATAGAATAGAGACTTAAACATCCAAACGTTCTGTGATTCTATACCCTCTTCCCTTGTTTTTCTCCAAGTTCATTGAGTTCTGTGCTTGATACAATGACTGTTGAGCCTGGACTTGATGACCCAAGAGATCAGTATCCCTTTGAAATGCATGTTGTCGCCATGGACAATGATCCCACTTGAAAGCTGCTCTTAGATTCTCTGCTCTGTTGATGCCAATATCATGCTTTGCTTCTTCTGCATGTGTTATATTGCCCTCTCTTTCACTTTGATTTGTTTATGGGTTTCCTTAATGGGTTTTTGGGTTTGTGCTTTGTCATCAAGGTTTTGGCTTTCATTTGCTGTATTTTGGTGGTATGGTTTTTACTTTTTGTTCAGAGTGTAAATTTGGACTTTTTATTTAGATTTTGTGGTTGTTTTGGTAATCTTCCTTTTAGATATTTAAATACATAATATTTGTGTGATTTATGGAATTAATTGTACATGGGGTATTATGCAGTCAAATAATGCCTAAAATTTCTTACGGTTACCGTCTTTCATTATTATATATTTCAAATAAATCTTTATTTTTCCTGCTCCCACAAAAGTGTGTTTGGGCAGTGTGTTAAAATGATAAAAAGATTGAGCTTTAAAAAACATAATGAGAAGCAATACTTCTATTGAAACAAATTAAAGGCTACTTTCACAGTGGACAAACACTGATTACTAGCTAATCGACAACATAATTTCATTACATACAAATAAACAAAACTGGATCTAAGTAACCAAATTCCATTTGCATAATAAGAAAAATTGTGTATCCTGAAACTCAGAGGAAACCAAAGCTTATAACAATGTAATCAAATGAACCCTCCACTCACCCTCCCCCCATTACTTGTATATTCTATTTTATCAACTTTACTAGTTTACTTATTGCATTAATTATTGTTTTTACATTTTCTAAAATTCAATTCAAAATTTTCGTGTTGTATAAGTTCCGCCTTTCCCCAGATTTTTACCAATACCAATGGTGGTGTCACGGCTTTTCTCATTTCCTTTTAAAATTTGGTACCCTAAAATTATTTGCCTTAACATATATTTCTTTCTTGCTCTTTTTGGATTTCCTTGTATTATTTGGCACCTTAAACTTCTATATGTATAATATGTTTTCATTTTTCAGATGGTTCATTGTTACTTTTTGATACTTGTGGCTAAACCATATCAGGCGAGCATTTTTGTCATTAGTTGGTACATTGTTTCGAAGTTCAACTTCTTATGATTGCTATCACTATTATCTTGTATTATCACGAACTCATGTGATTATCCTCTTTTCTGGACATATGTGTCATGAATTGCTTAATATTCTGTAGAATAAGTCATAGTAGGTCTTGAAATCATATCCTAAATTACTCTATTCATTTCATTAAATTGAGAGATACTCCGATTATAGACCATTTTCTGATTTGTACCACTTGCAGGTGCTTCGTGTGCATTATGATAAGCGTCATCAACATCTTCATGGATTTAAAAAAAAAGGGGATGAATTTCAATCTCAAAAAAGTAGACGTGGTTCACGGAAAAGGAAGAGATCTTTTGAACCAAGGTCAGTAAAGGTCACAGAAAATGATGATGTAACTGGACAGTTGGAAGAGCAGGAGCATACCACATTATCTGATACTGTGAAACAATCCATGGAAGAACAAAATCTCTTGGTCACTTCAGGTGACCATGACACACATTTGCAGCCATTGCCTGATCATCTAGAAACTGAGAAGGAACCTGAACCAAATGAAGATGTTGAGGGGTGCCATTCAACTATTAGAAAGTGTTCAAAGTTGAAGTTAACACGTCAACGAAGGTTTTCATGGACAGAAGAGGCTGATAGGTAAGGAAGACTTGTGAAATAAGAAAAATATTTTGTATATATATGCTAGCTACTCTATGGAGGGGAAAGTTGCCTTTTCGCACGTATGCCTCGTGCTGTATGGAGTTAGTGGTTTCCTTTTGGTCTTGATAGATTATAAAATAATTGTTGGTTACAAGCTTGTAGGTATAGTGGTAAACCAGTAAACGGTATCATGGTACCTTTAATCCCTGCAATTATAACCTCCCAATATGAGTTGAACTTTGCATGTTGGTACCTAGTAATGTAGAGAGAGCCATGTGTAACGAGAGTATGAGAATATAAAAAATAATTGTTGGCTCACATCCAAATATCTTAAGCATTCGGGAAATAGTAGTGGTAAATATCAACAAAGTTTGATACTAAATGATTATGCACCTTGTTCCCTGACTTTCCCTAGAAATTGCAAGCTCATAAGATCTCTTTATTGGGTCTACATCTGACAAAGAAAAAAGAAAAAGGACCGGATTCCTTTTGTTCTTTACATAGTATTAATATTCATCTATTTTCATTTCACTTATTATTGATAACACCCTTTTGGGATGGGATTAGATTCTTAGCCTCGATGGGGGCTTCCCCATCCAAGCATTTTAGGGGCACCTTTAAGTGCCATTCTCCTGGATTGGGGTGGAGTGATGTATTGAGTGCTGTTTTGTTTGTATTTTGGTGTGTTATGTTTTCTGGGTTTCTTGTTGTAGTGGTTTATCTTTTCCAGTTCTTGTGTCCTGTCTTTGTAGGTTGAGGGTAGTTTCTTTTGTGGACTACTGGCCCACTTCTGATTGTACTCTTTTCCTTTTTTTACTATAAAGTTCTCATTTCCTATCAAAATATTATTGATTACATCATTTCAGGCAATTGATTATCCAATATGTTAGACACCGTGCAATTCTTGGGGCAAAGTTTCACCGGATAGATTGGGCTTTACATACTGACCTTCCAGCACCTCCTAGTGCCTGCAGCAAAAGAATGTCAACATTACGGAGCAAAAACAGAAAATTTAGAAAAGCTGTTAGCAGGCTATGTGGCATGCTCGGTAAACGATATGCAATGCTCCTGGAAAAAGCTCAGAACAGGTCAGTAAACAAAGATGATTGCAGGCTGCTTTTGCGAGGTTCAACAGGGGAAGGTCATAACAGTGATCTTCCTAATATCAGTGATCATAATCAAGGGACGGGTCTTCAGGAAGAACCATGGGATAATTTTGATGACAATAATATTAAAAAAGCCCTTGAGGATGCACTTCACTACAAGAGAATGGCTAAATTGGATGCTTCCAGAAGAGTTGGATCTACCTGTGAGGACTGGTCAGATCCTGAAGTATATGTAATTACCCAATCCCTACACCTTAAATTTTATAAATCTTAACATCGCCTTCTGAATATGTCATATCTGAAGTAAATTTAAGTGGAGCTTGATTAGGTTGCTGAATGCACTATATCATGGTTCACTATTTGTGTCTCTGCTATCAGTTATTTGTGTCTGGTTCACTGAAATACTGTTTTACCCGCAGGATGCCCAGGAATCTGAATTAATTGCATCAACTGCTCCATATGAGGATATAAATAATAATGGTGCAAGAGGATTGAAAATTTCTGCACGAAGATCATGCTATCAACACCTTAATGAACAGTTTTTTAAGCTTTTGCATGGAGTTGATGTCAGTACACAAGTCTACAAATCATTGGCTGTTTCTAATGCTGTAGAGTTGTTTAAGCTTGTCTTCTTGAGTACCTCACCAGAGGTGCCAAATCTGCTTGCTGAAATTCTACGACGTTACTCAGAGTGTGATCTATTTGCAGCTTTCAACTATCTTCGAGATAAAAAAATCATGGTAGATCTTAGATTTTTGTTTATTTTACCTGCTTATGTTAATCTTGTGGTACTACTAGGGCAATGAACATGCTGATCTACAAAATTTCTTTTTTATTTTCCATAATAGTTTAATTTCTATTGTTTCATATCCAATTGTCTTTGTGTTCCCCATATATTCCTGTTCATCTATATGTTGTATACATTTCATTCCTGGTGATTTTTCACTTGTCAGGTTGGGGGTAATGGCAGCCAACATTTTTTTCTCTCACAACCGTTTTTGCATAATATATGTGCATCACCATTTCCACTTAATTCTGGGGAGAGAGCTACTGAATTTGTTCATTGGCTCCATGAAAGAGATAAAGATCTTATTGGAGGGGGGATTGATCTCTCTGCAGATCTACAGTGTGGGGACTTATTCCATTTGTTTGCTCTAGTTTCTTCAGATGAACTGTCAATTTCCCCATGCTTGCCAGATGAAGGTGTGGGAGAGGCTGAAGATTTGAGAAGCTCGAAACGTAAAATTGATGGCAATGAATTTTCAGATAGTGACAAGACTAAAAAGCTAAAATCATTTGTGGCGGCAGAAGGTGAAATTATTTCCCGTCGAGAAAAAGGTTTCCCAGGTATCACGGTATCTGTATATCGTGCAGCATTTTCAACAGCCAATTCTATAGAATTGTTCAATGACAATACTCCTGTTGGTGAAAAACTTTTTGGTGGAAACTATCAACCCGTAGACAGTACTTCTGGTCGAAGTATGTTACCTCATTCCGACCATATGAAAGATATTCTTAATTCAGGCAGTAATGTCCCTGTAATAGAGATTTTTAGTGAGTTACCTTGGGAAGGTATGGTGGGCTATGCTGAACATTTACTGCCATTACATTCTGCTCAAGATCAATTGAGTCCCATCCATCCTGAGGTTTTTAGGGCCGTTTACATTGCTATTCAGAAGGCCGGTGACCAAGGACTGAGCATAGAAGAAGTTTCCAAAATAATAAATATCCCAGGTATTGATGCTATAACTTTTTTATGTGCGTGCAGGCACATGCTTTCCTGTTTCAGGAAGGTGATACTTATGTTATGCATTACTTCCTCCAGTATTGATTGTTTTTTGGTGTTCCATTTAGGAGAAAAGATGACTGAACTTATCATTGACGTGCTTCAAACATTTGAGAGAGTCTTAAAGGTTAGTTTGCTAATGGTTTTGCTATATGAGAATATAATATCTCATTGATAAAGTGATACGGACCTAAAGTTTGTTGGTTTGCCAATATTCTTAAAAATTTAGGCTGCCAACAATTATTTTACGTTCTAACAATACCGCTTACATGTGGCCCTCTTTCCACCACTAGAGCCAACATGTTCAATTCAACTTAATATCGGGAGGTTGAAATTTGAGATCTTCTGCTCTGATACCATGATTAAGTTTGTTGGATTACCTCTATTCCCAAAAGTTTAAGCAGTTAGGATGCGGGCCACCAATTATTTTATATTGTAAGTTCAACGTATGCTGTATATCTTCATGTGCTGGAAATTCACTAAGAGTTGTCAGCCAAATTAAAGTGCAATTAGTAATTCTTTCATTTAGGATTTGATTAACCATGGAGAGATGATTCTCTTTTATTTGAGGTATCAACTGGAAAGCATTGATTTCACTTTTTAGGTGGAGAAAAGGAGGTTTGCAATACATTAAAAGAACTGTTTCAAAATGACTTATCAGATCTTATAAAAAATAAAATAAAAAAAAGACTTAACAGATTCCTTGATTTAGAAATTAAGAGGACTAGCATTATATGGCTTAAATTTGGATCTCAAGAAGTAAAACATGTGATTTCATACTTTGACCAAATCTACTGAGTTAAACATTTCACTGTAGCTGCATCTGAAATATTGCTGCTTTATTTACAGGTCAATGCTTATGACTCTATACGTGTCATTGATTCTTTGTATCGTGGCAAGTATTGTATGACTTCATTGTCCGAGACTTTTCAGCCACTAGGAGGCGATGATGGCCATTTGATCCATTATCCAGAAAATCATGATATTGGTGGTGCTCATTCACAGAGGGATACAAATATGAATGATGTTCATAAAGTGACATTTCTTAATTTCCCTGAAGCGGTGGCTGAGCCCTCATATAAAAAACAAACTAGCAGTGTTCCTGAAGGGTTTATGGAAGGCAAAGTAGTTTCACCTAGAGGGGTCAATGAGGATGAATCATCTGAATCCTCTTCTGGTAAGCTATGTGTGCCAATATTGCCATGGATAAATGGTGATGGGACCATTAACAAGATTATATACAAGGGACTCAGGAGACGTGTTCTTGGGATTGTGATGCAAAATCCAGCGATATTAGAGGTAGTTGCATTCTTTGGGTTTATAATAAATTCTATTCATGGCTAGTAAAACATTGCTTTTGCCACATTCTGTCCCCTTTGCCTTCCCATAAATCAAACGTTACAGAAGGTGAATGCTTCAAATTTTAAGTGACTGGCAATGCCTTACAATTTAGAAATTATCCATCTCACAATTATCTTGTTGGAAATTTTGTGCATGCAAATTGCTTTAATTTTCATATTCTTCACAATGCGTTGTTACTGCTAGTCAGCGCTGGATACAGTAGCAAAGTTCCCTTGGCTTCCTTCATTGGATCATATATCTTTAGTTCTTTACTGACAAGATAACACATGATTAGTCATAAAATTTTGGTTGAGGTTGCTATCCTCCTAGTTACTGGTTATCTCAACATTACAGTTGGTCTGCTTATTGCTTTATGCCTTTACCTATGAGTTTCATTGGGCCGCTCAGTCGGCCAGAAAGAGATGCTAATTAGGGTTATTCATAGTTCTATCGAAAGATGCTTCTTTTTCAATAGAGTTTGGCTATTATGTTTGTTGCTCTCATTATTGATGACTGTCATTCTGCATCTGTACCACATGCATATAATCCATTAGTTGGAAACTTCATTTGAAATGTGTCAATGTGTTGACTAGGACCTGTGCGGCTGTGCCGATTGGTTGTCCTGCTGCAGGTTTAGGAAGCATTTTGGTTTGAATTGGTCATATCAGCTTGAACAAATAGCTTTAACTGGAAAGGCTTTACATATATTTTTAATATGTTCTCACTTCTTTTTATCTTTGTTGTCTGTGTTAGGATGAAATTATCCGCCGGATGGATGTACTGAATCCCCAGGTATTCCAGCCCACAATTTGTTGCACGATATAGGTTCTCTACTAATATATTTTCTCCTCTCTTTTTTATTCAATGCTAATGATAACTTCAAAATTTATTATAGAGCTGTAGAAAATTGTTGGAGTTGATGATTTTGGATAAACACCTTTACGTGAGGAAGATGCATCAAACTGTGTCCAATGGTCCTCCACCAATTCTAGGGACCCTCCTTAGAGGCAGCTTCATCCAATCAAAGCTGGTTTGCCGTGAGCATTTCTTTGCAAATCCCATGAGCACGTCCTTGTTGTAGGGATGTTTTCGCTTATTTGAAATCTATCCTAAAGCTATTCTTATAGTTCCAGGTGCTTTGTGGGTTCAAATTTATTGCATAGGATGTACATTTATAGGATTGAACTACTGAAACCAACGAATACATTCACTGGTTTGACAATTTCTGTATAGCTTTTCATTGTGTAATTCACTAATTTTATACTGATTCAAGTTTTATTATCATGTCGTTCTAAAGATGGCTACATCAGAAACTACAAATTTGCACATTGGAGTTACGATTGGTTTCAATTAGTAAAAATTACTTGGAGACATTCAAATTATCTAGTAGCAAATATAAATTTGGCTGGATAATCAAAATCTAGGAAACCTCTCAAATGCTTCTCTTCTTTTCTTCCAATTTGTAGAACCTTCACCTACTCACATTACCAATACTGATTTGGATTCTCTACTTATTTTATATGGGCTTGTTTTTACTTAACTTATAATTTTAATGGTGTATTATAAATTTATAAGTACATGAGCAAAAAATGATAGATTTGTAATTCTTTTGGGTGTGAATGTGACCGAATATGAACCACTGGGTTTATTTGCTACTCACCCGTAGTGGGTGGGGTGCCCTACTAACCCGAGGGCTTTGGGGTGTGTGTGCTGAACAAACACCTCGCCCACTTAGTTTAATTTATCTCATACAACCAATTATTTTAATGCTCTGTTTAGTTACAAGCTCATGCTATAGGCTCGGCAAATCACTAGGTTTATAATACATAGGTAAATTAAAACAAGTAAAAAATACATATTAGAGAATGAATCCATGGGATTAAATGGACAAAATCTTTTCAATGTATGTAATTTAATTGCATAAGATAGAATGGAGTTTGTTGTACTTCAAACTCATTTGTTTACTTTATGGCACAAAAGATATTAAATGAGAAATTGTTCAAAATTTTGTCTTAGGTGTGAGAGTAAATGCTCTAATTTTAAGTTGAATCATCTATTAATCTCATTTATTTTCGGTCACATGAGAGGGAATTGAACACCGAACTTGTCAAACCTAACTTATTATTATGCTTACCCTCACCACTTTGGACTAACTCTAGATACTTTTATTCTCATTTATTTTCATGTATAAATGAATGATTTCTAAGAAAAAAAAAACATTTTTGCAACTCAAACTAGCAACATGTTATCTAAAATTTGAGAAAATAAGTGTGCTTGTAGTATTGTTATACAAAATCTAACATCACACATACAGTACAGATTAACGGTCTAGATTTCCACGCATATGATTAGTTGACTCCAAAGTTTCCTTTGCAACCAAAGTCACACGTGTGACTCACCCCTTGGTGGACTGTCTGCTGACGTGTACGGACCAGATTCGACCTCCTCTCTCTCTTCAAGCTCTCCCCTCTCTCTCTCTCTCTCTATGAAAGTTCTTCTTCAACCCCTCTCTCTCTCTCGCTCGCTCTCTGAAAGTTTACAATTTTAGAAACCAAAAATCCAGAATGAATTAGCGTCTTTGTCATCAAGAACAACAAAAATCACAGCCCCAATTCGTCGAATAAATTTAGAAACATGGCTGAAAGTGGCTCATGTTCATCCCCAAAACCCCTGCAACCCACAAACCCCAACAACATTGACCCAGCTGCAACATCAACCACAGCAACCACAAACATTATAATTACCCAAAACCCATCAAACTCTTCTTCAATCCCACCAATCCCATCCCCTTCAACTCTCTCCCAATCACCTCAAATCTCATCCCCACCCCTCCCTCCTTTGCCCAACATCTCTCTCCCTCAAACCCAACAACATATCACACCCACAGTTGGATTGGATTACACGCAAAAACCAAACCAACAACAACTGCAGCAGCAACAACAGCTGCAACAATCTCAGTCATTGGTGCAACAACAACAACAGAATGTGAATGTGAACCCCATGTCAAATTACCAGCTCCAGCAGAGTCTGCAGCGGTCTCCTTCGATGTCCCGAATGAACCAAATTCAGCAACAGAGTCAGAACCAGCAGCAGCAGCATTTTGGTATGATGAGGCAGCAGGGGGGTTCGTATGCGCAGGTGAATTTTGGTGGGTCTGGTGGTATTCAGCAGCAACAACAAAACCAGCTGCAGCAATCTCAGCAGCAGCAGCAAATTGGTGGCGGGAACTTGTCGCGATCTGCTTTGATGGGGCAGAGTGGTCACTTGCCCATGTTGTCTGGGGCTGCCGCTGTGGCAGCTGCGCAATTCAACTTGCAGCCGCAGTTGCTGGCCTCGGTATGATTTTTTCATGAAAGTTGCTGTTACCTTTTGATAAGGACATGTGAATGTGGTGTAATTAGTGTGCATTTGTCAAGTACTAGTTACGGGAAGTAGAATTGCATAAGTTGTAGTTTTTAGTAGCAAGTTAGCAACAGAAGTTTCTTGATAGTGTTCCTGTGAATGTTATACTGATATAGCCATGCTGCACTTCAAAACCATGTTATTCATATCCTAAATGATATAGTCATGTTATTAGTATAGTAAATCATCGTCAATATTACAAATATAGTGCAAACAAATTTTAGAGATTCACAAATAATGAAATTTTTCTTTGGTATATCAGTGCCCTTTCAATTTTGAATTGAATATTAATGCATCAGTAAAAGTTGTTGGAGTGATAGACATGTGGAATTGGTTTCTGTACTGTTGCATAATATATAGCTAGTCAAGTAAGCAAACCAGAGACTTCATGTTTCCCTGAAATTGGAAATGTTCTTGTTTAACAAAACCAGTAAACTTTTTATGCAGCCAAGACAAAAAGGTGGGTTAGTCCAAGGTTCCCAATTTCTTCCAGGTAATTCTCCTGGGCAATCTTTACATGGAACACAAGCAATGGGGATGATGGGATCCATCAATTTGAGCTCACAACTAAGAGCCAATGGGGCTCTCGCTTCTTATGGTCAACACCGACTCAACCAGGGCCAACTTAGGCAACAGTTGTCCCAACAAAGTTCACTCACCTCTGCGCAGGTACGGTATTGTACATTTGTACTGTCCTCTTGCTTGATCTGGTGATTTGGACATCCTTCTACTTTATTCCACTAACTGCTATATATATGTAGTTTTTAGTTTCTTATATGTGTGTGCAAATTGGTATGGGAAGTACTCATTTTAATTGATTTTATACATCTGGGATATCACTTTTGAGGTGTCTGGTAGCTGCTTTGCAATTTCTCAAGGGTAATAGGTTGCACAGTGGTTGTGTATCTCTATCTCAATATCATTTGGACATTTGTCCAAAAAGTTTCATTCTGATTGCATTCGATTGTCTCTAAATTTATAAATGTAGTATCACGTGGGAAATATGTCATGGATAATTATGGCAGATTACCGTGGTGGTATTTGGAGGACCAATGAAAATAGATTCATTTTATTTCATGTTACAAGAATTTTAGCAGGAAATATGTTTTTTCTTTTTCATTAATTTTCTGGCTGTGTTGTTTTCATTTGATTGTAGCATCTAACATTAGCATATATGATATCAGGTGTAGATGTGTAAGATCATTTTTCAATTTTTGAAGAATGGCATCAGTCGTTCTTTTTATGAATGTACTTGTAGTCTAGTTTTCTGCAATGGCTCACTTTGTAGAATCATTAGCATTTTAATATTGTTGGTACAGTTTTATCATTTTTATCCGCTGGAAGGATAGAGATGTAATTGACAATCTTAGGCATATTTTTAATTCATGATTGGGACATTTAATCTGCCAATGACCATTTGGTCTAGTGGTGGCGCCCAGTTTCCCCTTTGTGGGAGGAGGTCCTGAGTTCAAATCTCATGGACACTAGTTGTTGATAATCTGAAAAAAAAAGGATTGCGACATTTAATCTGACTTTACAATGTACAGGTTCAGTCTGCTCAGAGCTTACCAAGAACATCATCACTTGCATTTATGAACCCTCAGCTTTCTGGGTTGTCTCAGAATGGACAGCCAGCGATGATGCAGAATTCCTTATCACAACAGTGGTTGAAGCAAATGCCACAAATTTCTGGCCCTGGCTCACCTTCGTTCCGTCTTCAGCAGCAGAGGCAGCAACAGGTTCTCTTACAGCAGCAACTGGCTTCATCCACTCAGTTGCATCAAAAGTCTATGCCCTTGAACCCGCAACAATTATCCCAGCTTGTACAGCAGCAGCAACAAATGGGGCATCCACAGCTGCAACAGCAGCAGCAACAACAACAACAGCAACAGCAGCAGCAAATACAGCAGCCACTACAACAACAATCACAGCAACAACATCCCTTGCATCAGCAGCAGCAGCAGCAGAATTCCCCAAGGATGGCTGTACCCGCAGGCCAGAAATCTCTTAGTTTAACAGGATCACAGCCTGATGCCACTGCATCTGGCACAACTACACCAGGAGGGAGTTCAAGCCAAGGAACAGAAGCAACTAATCAACTTCTTGGGAAGAGAAAGATACAGGATTTAGTTTCTCAGGTCTTTCCTGCTTATTTTTACTCTCTTATTTCTGTTATTAATGTGGTTTTCTCTTTTTTCATTTTTTTGTTTTGGGGGTGGGGTTGGGGGTTGGTCTATTTGCTCTAGTAATAAATTTGTCACTTTGAGCACTTTTTTTCCTTGCCAGGTTGATTCACAAGGAAGGCTGGATCCTGAAGTTGAAAATCTTCTTTTGGAGATTGCAGATGACTTCATTGATTCTGTGAGGCTTGCTAACATACTAATGTTTTATACTTATTTATATATAGCGGCATCTCCATGTCAAATATGGACAACTAAGATGCATTTCATACATTCATATTTAATCTATTGGTTGATGTCCTCAACTTAGATCCTCATTAGATTATGTTCGTATATCACACACACATCTCAAAAGAGGCCCAAATTAATTTGTATATTGCCTATTGTGTACATTTTTTTTAAATTTTATTCTTTCTGTGACATGCACATACATTTAGAACTTATCATATACCTATTTGCAGGTGACTACATATGCATGCAATTTGGCAAAGCATAGAAAATCTTCAACTTTGGAGTCCAAGGATGTGTTGCTACACCTAGGTTTGTGCTGCACCACAACTCATCTCCATGTTTCTTATGATTATTGGACATTGTTATATGTCATAGAAGTTCAATAATTGGTTTACTGGTCTCCCAATTTGATGTTTTGGGGAAAGATCATATATGAGTTCAAATAGGATGTGGAAAGAGAGGTTTCTGAATATGCATACTAAATAATCTAGTATGAAAAATAAATAATCAGTGAATTTAATTGCTCTATCCCACTTTTTGCAAATCTGTGTTTATCTATTCAATGTGGTTCTTGTCTAGCGCTGACCAATTTACTTATCTACAAAAAAAAAAAAATTGAATCAAGGTTTCTAGTTCTGTATTGGTTGTTTTTGTCTGTGTATTTCTGGTTGGGCCTGTGTTATGCTCTTTGTGCTGATCTTTCCTTGTACTTTTCTTTTTTATCAATAACTTATTTATTGAATCTACTTATTTTTCTTCTTTGGTTTTTTCATTTTCAAGTACCATCAGTTTTTCCTTGATTATCAAAAAAGAAAAACAAAATAAGGCTCATGGATGGATAAATATTTATTTCTTTTTGGGTTGTAAATTTATGAGTTTTGGAGTTCTTTAAAGTCAATGTTAGGCTCATTCGATTTTTTTTAATAAGAAATTTTAGGCTCATTGGATGAATATGAGGTTTGTGGAGATATCTATAATAGCATGGAAGTTATAGTAGCATTTAACAATATATTCTAAATTATATAAATCCATATCAGAAAAATCTTGACACATTTGTCCTCTGATATGTATCAGTTGACGCAAATGCAGCGTTGCCAAATTTAATGCATTAAATTAATTTTGCAGAGAAAAATTGGCATTTGACAATTCCTGGATTTTCAAGCGAAGAGAGGAAGTACCAAAACAAATCTGTAAGTATCTTCAACATTGTGGTGCATTCAACATCTTTATTGTATCTATTTCAAAGGACTATTCTTAATGGATAAGTACTTTGTTAGGTGAACATGCTTTTTATGTATGGTTGAAATTTGTACTCAACTATTGAATATACGAAATTAGAATGTATGATGGGGAAAAACCTGTTTATTGTGGAGTTCTCTATCTCTCTCCCTCTCTCTCTGATGATGATGATGGGGCAAACATCTTCATGATCACATCGGTTCCATTATGCACTTTTTAGTGCACAATTTTTTGTTATTATTAATTTTTCAATTCAAGAGATTTATTTGCTATTAAAACATGCAGTTGTCAAGTGATCTACATAAGAAGCGTTTAGATGTGGTAAGTTGGAATTTTATGTATATATGTTTTTCCTTTTATTCTTCTTTTATTTTAAAGAAAAATTAAAAAGCTGTTCTACAACTAACCATTTGGTCAGATTCGAACGCTGATGGAATCATCGCACATGGAAGCAAATACCAATAATCCTAAAGAGATGATCAGAGGGTTTGGCAACCCAGTTGGTGCGAACCACTTGATGAGACCTTCCCTTGGTGCAGAACAGTTGGTTTCACAATCAACTGGTTCTCAAATGCTGCAGCAAATGACACGATTTTAATATCAATCAGTGTCTTTATTGGGTCTCCATGCTGATTTAAGTGCCTAGATATGTTGGTAAGCATCCTCATCCACTGGTTTCATGCATCCCTTTCATCCTTTTAGACTTGTTGAAACTACAATAGAAATACCGCAGAAAACAGTATTTCATTTTCAGTTGGTCCCTAGACTCCCTACTTTAGAGTCATCTGATACTAGTGCTTACCTTACTATTCCAGACGTAGCTCGCTTCTTTTTGGGTGTGAAGCAGGATCGAGTCTAGAACTCTGTTTACTTGCTTTAAATTGAGTACCCGTTTCCCTTTTTTTCCTGCTAGGATTGGAAATCCTGAATATACATTGGCCATTCTGTCTTAATGATATATATATTATTTCAGTCATTGATTGTTAATCTGAGTTCTATTTGTCTGTCATGCTTAATCTCTCAACTGTTTTTTTGCATCACAGGTTGGTTAGCAAAAGCAGTATTTGGATTGATAGAAGAAAAAATCTGTAATTACTTGTTCAGAAATGAGGACTAGGTGGGGAAGATCATATGGTATATTATTTTCCCTTGAATTTGTTGATCATATGGTTGGAAGGACATTGCCAATTGATAGGCGCATGCATAAGGCCAACTCTCAGCATACCAGAGATTTGGTTGGGTTGGGCTTTGTAATCTAATTTATTACTTGTAGACATTGTGTTATTTATTTTATTTTATTTATTTAAAGTTTTTGACTTGGATCTTATTTGTATTGTAATCATCTAAAACAAAGAATTGGTTGGACAGGTATTGTATACTAATTTATTTGATTTTTTGGGGTAAATTTGTATACATATGCTTCGAGCCCAAGTGTACTGATTCTAAATAGTTGCAAGCTAGATCATTTATAAATTTAAGGCATAAATTCAATTTAGACACATAACTATATATGTTATTTTAATTCACAAACTTTCAAATATTTCAAATATACATCTAATATATTATGTAAATTGAAAAAATGAAATTTCGTTCATCAATTTATTGAGAGATCAATTAAATGTCAGATTGGCTTTTGCTAATGAGGATTGATTAGCGATGTGGTACCAACTCAGCAGACATTTTCCGCCAAATGAGCAACACATGTCCACTTGACACGAGCTCACACACCCATCACCTCTTTCCCGCTCGTCGAACACTCTCCTGACCATTTAGTCTCCCAAAAACATCACGTTTTCCCTCAAATTCGAATATAAATTTCTCACTTGTGTTTAACGAGCGAGAAAGAGATGATGAGTTTGTGGACCTGTGTCAGGGGTTAGGTGGATCTGTGTCGCTTATTTGGCGGGAAATGAGCGACACGGGTCCACCTAACCCTTGACACAGGCCCACAAACTCTCTCTCTCTCTCTATTATTATTAAATTGTGGGCCTGTGTCGCTCATTTGGCGAAAAATGTTTGCTGAGATAGCGCCACATCGCCAAGTAATCCCGGTCAGCAAAAGCCAAGCTGTCATTTAATTGATTTCTCAACGAATCAATGGACATAAATTCATTTTTTAATTTAGATAATAGATCGGGTGTATATTTGAAATATTTTAAAGTTTATAGACCCCGTTGAAATAGCTTATATAATTCCGTATCTAAATTAAATTTATGCCTAAATTTAAAGTGAAGCTCATCATCTTGTTTGGTTCATGTCTTTTGAATTTGGCCCTCTAAGTAACTCCACTGGTCTTTTCAGTTTAGACCCTGTTTGTTTTCCGAGGAAATGCAGCAAAAGAAAGTACTTTCTACTAGGGGTGGGTTCGGTTCGGTAACCGAACCGAAACCCCTAAACCGAAGACCGAACCGAACCCCTCCGGTAAGCCTCCACGGCAACCGAGACCGATACAGAAAAGCTGGTAAACCGATGTTCGGTCAACCGAAGAATCCGGTCGGCTCGGCTCGGTTATGGGCCTAGACCGAACACATGTTGGGCCATGTTTTGGGCCATTTTTGGGCCTTGACTCCATTCACTAATTTAGTATAATATATTAATATTATGATTTAGGGTATTTTTAATTAGTTTATATATATTAAAAAACATATAAATTAAAATTATAGGGGTTTATAAATTTATATATGTTTTGTATAAATTATAGAAATGTATTATATAAAATTATAAATTATTTATTAGAAATGTATAAGAAATGTATTAGAAATGTATAAAAATAAATTATGTAAATGATTTGTTAAATATATTCGGTTCGGTTCGGTTTACCGACGGTTTAAGGATATGGGAACCGGGACCGAGTCCGAACCTCCCGGTTCGGTAGTCAAACCGAACTTCCGGTACAGTTTTATTTCGGTACGGTTTTTTCGGTATCGGTTGGGCCGGTTTCGGGCTCGACCTCAGTTTTTCGGTCAACCCGACCCGACCCAACCCTACTTTCTACTGTCCAAGAACTCTGATTTTGAACTTTGAGATGTGACTCAAAAAGCAAACAAAAACAATATACATCATTTTTTTTTCGGTAACTGCATGAATAATTTTGAATGGTGGATGTGCACAAGCATAAATTTCATATTTAAGCTAACAGTCAACTCCAATGGCCCCACAAAAAAAAGAAGCTAACAGTCAACTCCAATTAAGTGGTGTCTTAACTCTTACGTTTGAAAAAAAAACAAAAACAAAAGAATTAAGTGGTCTCTTACGTGGCGTATCAGTTACGATATAAATAAAAATAATAATTTCCTTTTTTGGCAAATTTTACTAAAATGAACAATGGGCCCACTAGCAAGTTGAGTAAATTAAAATTCTATATGCCTTTGCATACACCGACATCAGATGTTCTGCATCTCCCAACAAATAAAATTTCAAATTTCGAGAAAATTTTGACAAAAATTTTGAAAATTTTTAAATTTCGACAAAAATTATATAGAAACGACAAAAATTGTTATCAAAATACAAAAATTTTGAATGAAACTTTACCATATATTTATTTAACATATTATTTACTACATTGATAAAAAATATTGAAAAAACCAAATTATATAGTAAGTTTCATGTAATATAAGATAAATATAATATGCGCTGGAGGCAAATACTGTTGAAAAAATAGTTTACTAATTAAGAATTATATAAATTTGATTAAACAAACACCTCAGAGCTTGTGTAATTTATTTCCAATTTTTTATAAATGAAAAGAACTTTTCAAAGCTTTAGATTATTGTTGTTGTACTTGTTTGAAGTTGTTCAATTATTACTTTCTTTGAGAATTTCAAAGACGAAATTCTTTTAAGGGGGATAGATTCTGAGACCCCGTATTTTTTCAAGTTTTATTTTAAAAATTTATTTGAGAAATAAAATATTTTTGGTTAATTTTATAATTTTTGTTTTAAATTAGTTTGACCCGTTTTTTTACTTTTCGAACTATTGGGCTTCAATATTCAACTTGTATTTATTTTAACAATTAAGGTATTAGTTTTTTAGTTTTCCATAAATTGTTAGTTCACAGTGGAAGCGAAGTTTTTTTTTGGTCATTTGGATGCAAAGTTTTTTGAAAGTAAAAGGTATATAGATTGATTCTATATTAATGAGTTCTTTGACTCCTTTCTACTTGTACAACTCGGACAGTGAGTGATTAAGGCCCATGACTTTCTCTTTCCTTTCTTTTTTAGTTTTCCTTCATTTTCATTTTCATTTTCTTTCTTTCTTTCCTTTTTCCTTTCGTGACTCTCTCTTCTTCCAGTCTTCCCTCTCATCAATTCTCTCTCCCAAGTCCCAGCCCACTGTCATCAATTCTCTTTCCCTGCCCGATCTGTTCCAACCTCCTTCCTCCTCTCCCTCCCCGATCTCTTCTCTCTCTTCTCTCTCCTCCCTCCCCAATCACACAGGTGGTCTTATTCCGCTGAGATGTAGCCGGAGTTGGTGGTCCGATCACGTGCCAGCAAGGAGAAGACACAGAAAAATGGCTGGGTTTGTATTACTGACCTAAATTTCGGCGAAATATTGGCGAAAAATTAACAAACTCGTGTTAAAATTTCGAAACTCCAAAAAATTGAAATTTAACACCTTGGTAACTCCTTACAATTTTTATTTTGTTTACATATTTTTATTGAATACTTTATTAATAAGGCACAATATACAATTTTTTTAGTCATAAACTTAAACTTCTAATCTATTGATTTTTAAGCCACAAAAAATATTTCTTAATCACAATTCAAGAAAAATCAAGTATGGAGCATTCAATATTATTCAAACTCAAGCATAGCCATCTAAGGTATTCTAGCATACCCAAATTTTGGATTTGGATCCTCTCCTAAGCACTCTAATCTCCTAATCTTGCTAACCTTTTAACTATAGAGTGCCACATGTATTTTATAACATCCTATGATTTATACTCATTTAAAGTTATAATCACCAAATTAAAATAATTAAAAGTAAAAAGAAACTAGAAAGTATATTATATTATATATCAAGTGTTAACCACTTAACCCTATAGTTCTAAACATATCTCTTCACTCTTCTTTCTCAACTTTGTGCCGCCTCTCCTCTCTCTCTTTCTCTCTTTCTCTCTCTCCCTCCCTCCCTCCCTATTCTCCCTCTCTTCTCTGCCGATCAGAGTCGAACAGTGAGTGAATGTGGATCCATGGTCTAGGAACCTTTTTAATCCGTCAAATATATTTAACAAAAAGCATAACCAAAAGTCCAAAATGAATACCAACAAATAGCAAACCAAATCAAAGTAACGAAAATGAAAACACTCTGATATATGAGATTAAAAAAGATGCTGCTTTAATATTAGTTACATAGCTGGGAAGAACAAAATGCAATTTTAATATGGGATCAGGGACCCCCAAATGCTTTGATTGTCAATTTCATAAAAACTGATCAATCTAGATGGTTGCATTTGGATGTCAATAGGAATTATATCATTTTAATAAGACTGATCTAATTGATATTCTAAAACCGAATGGTTGTATGTGAAATTTTGAATTATTTCAATTGGAGAGGACATTAGCCTCCCCAGTTAAACATAATTGAGATTAAAAATTCAGACCTCCTCTCCCATACCTTTTTAAAGGACATGGACATGGAGTTGTGGGTTCTCTCTAATCTCCGATTAATTTTTTATGGACTCCTTAGAGGGAGAGTATAGAGAGAGAAAGAAAGAGAGAAAAAGAAAAGGGTGGGAGGTTGGGGGGGGAGGGAGGGTGGACTGGGCTAGGCTGGGCTTATGATTTTCTTAGTTTTTTACTTTTATGTGGTGGGATTACACATGCTTTTTATTTTTATTTATTTTAATTTAGTTATTACAATTTTAAATGAGTATGAACCATAATATGTTATAAAATATACGTGGCACTCTATAATTAAAAGATTAGAAAGGTTAGGAGATTAGAGTGCTTAAGAGAGGATCCAGATCCCCAAATTTTTTTTTAATTTTTTTTAAAATTATTTTGAAAGTTTAGGATTTATGGTATAGTATTTAGTAGCCCTAAAACCCTAAATATGAAATCATAAAACCTAAAGTTTAAATGCATAAACCTTAAAACAATATTATATCATTCAAAAAAATGTAATTCTACGAAATTATAAAGTACTGTAACATTACAAGAGTTACATACTGCATCATAATAAAATAAAGTATAACTCTTTACATATTGCATCATAACAAAAAAAAAAAGTGTAACTCTGTGAGGGTGTTGCATACGTTGTCACAAAAATTTTTGGTTTTAAGTCACTTCTTGTGACTTAAAAATAAATAGATATGTTACATGGGTTTATGAGTGAAACTTATAATTTTTTGTGGTTTTTTTCTAATTTACTTTTTTTTTTAAAATTTTGTTTACATATCTCCTTACAATTTTTTATTAAGTGAATTACTCTAAAGTCTATTTTACAGCCCTTAATGATAAACAAACTCACCTAAAAAATTACAATGATAAATAGGCTTACTTTGTACAAATAAAGCTTACGTTACGTTTCTTCCATGCTTTTGGCACCAAACGCTCGGTGAGGTTTAAAAAAAAAAAAAATTGGGCAAATTGTCACTGTACAATGGCAATTAATACAGTACAACACATGTGTTTTTTACAATTCAAATAACTACTGTCGCACAATGGCAATTGCCGAGCGCTGAGTGACTTCTGTGTCGCGCCCTTCTCATTAGACCAAACTGAGATTTTCTGTAGCAAGTGGGCTAGGTTATCAGCCTAATTTTTGAACTGGACTTAAAAAAAAAAAAACCTTTTTTTATTTGTTTACATATCTCCTTATATTTAATTATAAACATAGGACACGTCTCTTTGATACAAATAGAGGAAAATTATGTGAAAGAATTGAGGGAGAGAGAAGTGAGATGTGAAAAAGAAATACAGGACAAATATTATAGTTTTGTTCTATACCTGATTCATTTTATATCAACTACTCCTTTCCTTTATTATTTCTCTTCACACCATTTTCTAATTTTTTTCACTGTCTTTAATTAAAAAAATATAAATGTTACCAGGGCCCCTAAGCAATTTTGATTATTTCTTTTAATTCTCCTAGTGACTATTTCATATTTGTATTTATTTCCATTCAAATATTACTATATTCATTAGAGCCTTCAACATTTATTATTTTACGAGTCTTGTTTGAGTCGTCACAAAAGTATTGATCTTTAACAATAATTTATTATATGCGACTGTCACATATAGTTTTTTTCTCACAAGATATATATATATAAATGTTCTTTAGCTAACAAGTTAGTAAGATAATACAGTACTAACTACCCTTTTTGACCCACTACAGAATATATGTAATCTTATAATGCAAACCGTTCATATTTTAGATCTTCATTCAAAGATCAACCTTGCAAAAAATCAACCAAATCAAAAATCATTTAGCCATTTGTTTATCATTACAATTGTTTCATGTTTTATTGAAAAATTTGTGTTCGTCTATTTATATGAGCATAATTAGTTTGCTAATAATTGACTAAATGATTTCTAATTTTGTTGATTTTTTGCAAAGATGATATTTGAATGAGAATCTAAATCATAAACGGTTTGGATCATGAAATTATATTGTGTAGTTGGCTAAAAATGATAGTTAATGTCGTATTATCTTACTAACTAGTTAGTTTTAGAGCGCTACTTAACATATATATGTGTAACACATTTTGATTTGGTGAGACTCATATATATGTTATAATCGAAAAGAAGATCACGTATTACGGTTCATTCATAAAAAAATGTTCAGTACGTCTTTAACCAATCCATATATATATTTAGGAAAGAAAATAAAAAGGAAGGCTAGTTGGGATTCATACACCATTCAGTAAAAAAACTATTGAAATATAATTTCCATTTAGCAGCCCGGCCTTACTAATCAATAATTAGTAAACTAATGATTCAATGCTAACTCCTAAACTTTTATGATCGTCAGCTAATTCGTTAGTTGAACTGCCTGAATCTTGATACACACACTTGCGGCCTAATATATTATTAGTCAGCTTATTACTTATATTATACGCTAATTATAATTAATATACACTTTCGTGCCAATTGTCGAAGTAAACTTGGTTTGTGGTCTTAAACCAGACTTACGTGTGAAGACTTACAAAGTAAGTGTAAGACGTTGCCTAATATATATTATGTGTGTGTGTGTGTATATATATATATCAATTATCCAGTGTGGGATCGATCCTATATATGCGATCCCAATATGGGATCACTTCATATTGTATTTTAACAATCCGAATTATCTATTTTTTAAGTCTATAGTAAAAAATCATCTTTGTAAAAATTAAGTAAATCAGAAATCATTAAACTATCAAACTTTGATCAAATAAATAAACAAACAATATATTTTCGATAAACACATAAAATTGTGAGAATTTAATTAACTGTCAAATAGTTTCCAATTAACTTAATTTTTGGTAAGCACGATTCTTCAATGAAGACAAAAAAAAAAAAGACAGTTTCGATTATCAAAATACAATATAAAGTGGGTTTCATAAAGAATTCCACAAATAACCTTAAATGTGGGATCCCACACCTAAAGGGCCTAATATATATATATATATATATATATATAAAATGTATAATACTGTGGAATCTACCTATCGAAAATCCACTACATGAAAAAGCCTATTCACCAGCAAATTACCAAAAAAAAAAAAAACCTTGTCCAGAATCTCCAGATTACCAGAAATAAAAAAGGACGTCCATTGGGAAATTTGAGTTGCATGAGTAATGACAAATTTTCAATGTCTTTATCATAGGATTGCATAAATGATGATCATATGAATCTGATCGATATGGATGATGGGTGTTTTTTTTTTTTTTTTTCAGCTCTCTGGTAAATGATGATGGGTTTTTTTTGGTCCGTCCACTAATTGGGTGTTAACATAAAGCAAATTGTTTGATGCATGTGACAATCCCTAGGTCCAATCCCTAGCTATGAAACCTAGTTCCATATCAATACAGAGCCTCTAATATTGATACAGAAAATGGTATAAGTGATGAATTTATATTGGCCAACAAAAAAAGTGATGAATTTATAACAGTTTCTGAACTTGTATTAATAAATAAAAAAGTGGTGAATTAGGTTAAAAAGTGGTGAATTTATAATCTTAAAAATGTGTGTGGAATTAAATATGAATGCGAATAAGAGACTCCTATATCAATACCCTGTATTATAGAAAAATCCATGGTAGTGTAAGATGAGGTCCATATTTTGGCCAACAAGGTCTTTGCAGCTAGTGGATGTACTGATGTACATGGTCACGTGATGAGTTTTAATTTAATCACTTAAAAGTTAAAAGACAATGATTAATGCCACATGTTGACACAATTAAGTACAACCAGGTAGCTTAATTACTGTTGTACGTGGTGATTTTTTAATCTATACATGTAATAGGCACCACCATGAATCTTCTGATCGATCTTGAATTTTTGTCTCAACTCTCTTTTTTGAATAAGAAATTGAGCCCAAGGAATTAACTTGAGAGGATAGTTGTTCTTGAATCTTGGGGAGGACTTTTTTGTACTCTCGATCTCAACCACTTCAGATTTTTTTTCTTTTCTTGATTTGGAGAATTTTGAAGACTCTTCTAATAAAGTTGATAGAAATTCTACTAAACCAATAGTTCATTAGTCGAATTCTTGAATTAAAATAGCATATATAGAACTTGATGATTTAAGTGTTTATAAAAGTTTGAAAGTGAAATCTAAACATGCATAAATTTAGCAAAAACATACTTTTCTCATCCTCTCTCAAATGGTTTTGTATTGTAGAAACTTAACAAAAGGGAGAAATTACACTACAGTACTTTTGAAATAACCATGGTGGTTTGAAAGTTGGTTAAGTAAAGGAGCTAAATGAAAAAAGATTAGTTACTTGGAAGAAGGTTATGCACAATAGTAAAAACATGAATTTAGGTTTAAGGTGTACGTGTTGCCAGATTTCTCATTATTTGTAAACAAAGATTTGCCCAACGAGTATCGATCTCTTTGAAATGCTCCTTGTCCAACAAATGTTTCAATTGTTTGTGTTGCCTTTTATCATTAAGCTTAATTAGACATGATTAATCTGTTTACAGGACTGATTAATTAATGTGAGAGGTTTGGATATAGTGTTGTTTCTTTCATTGCTTACCCCCCTCCCCATTTCAAAATTCAAATTGATGCAATGGTGCAATTGCGACCCCATTAATTGTTTGGAATTTTGGTTTGGGTCCCACAGTTATATATATGGCCATATGGGTGCTTAAAGGCATAATCGATTCGACCACATGTGAGTCATGTGACGCACAATCACAAGTTGTTAGGTGTGTCATGGTTGAGGGTATATAACTATATACGCTAGTTTGATGTATGTAGTAGCCTAGAAGGGTTATAAGCTAGGGCTATGGACACCACATGAGACCACTTGAGTTTGGTAAGCATGTGTTATAGGGGGGGTGGGGGGTGGACCTTAAATTTAAGTTTTAATTTGCTACCTTTGTTTGGAATAATTTCAGTTTATTGCATTAATTAATTAGCATGCATGACATATATGCAAGTTCCCTCACTTAGACCTTTGGTCTTAATATTTTTTTTTCTTCTAACACTTTATATTTTTCCTACTTCAATTCAATAAAAATAAAAAAGATTAATGAAGACAACAATAATTTGAGATTTGAAAATTTTTACCAATCAACATAAATAATTGAAATAAGTTATCGTATGTAGGAATATTTTTTTGCACATGTACGGTTGATTGTCAACCATTAATGTGATTAAAATCTGCATATATTAGCAGTTAGCAAATTAATTAACATGAGCGATTGTAGATTGGGATCGATCAATTTCTTTTTTGTCAAAACCAAATTGATCGAGGTCATGCATTTCACCCAGTTATGTTTCTTAGACTTGGACTAGTCACCCATACTTACACACAAGTACTACAATATTAATATTTGAGAACCAGGGAAAGGACCCTCTTAATAAACTTCATGAAGTCAATTAAGTTTGGCCTGTAAATTGCAATCATTTCATTAAACATACTCGATTAAGCTTGACACAAGGATTATTAAGATTGAGAGCGACCACATAAAATGTTCATTCAGTATATAATGTCGATCTGAGTAACTAGGGAGGATATATAATTAAGGAGCTTGACTGCTCCAATCAGATCGAGATCGATCACACGTACTGCCCATTTGAATAGAGCCACAATTGCATTCTATCAGTTCACTAATATATTCATGTTCCCTGCATGTGTTTTTACTTTGGAATGGTACGTAGCAGCCGCCTCTATACATGACAAAATAATGCGTTGTTCATTCACATTCATGAATCATATATGACAATCATGTATTATATATATGGTACCAAAACATGGAACTTCATTTGCACATATAAGTCCACCTTAATAATTAATGTACGATTTTCCAACTAATTGGCAATTGATTATAATTCTGTACACTACTGTAACACTCGATCGGAGCTAGCCATGCATATATATAGTACTGTTTTGGCATATTCCTCTCCAAAACAATTGTTCATCATGCATGCATGTGTTGGATGGATTAATGTAGATCGGGAATGTTACACACATTCAAGGTCGAGCTTCAATATTGGATACCTGACCATCATAGTATTCGTTGGCAAGGGATAAGAGAACTTAGTGGATATCCCATATCTTCTTTTTTAAAACAAAAATAAAAATAAAAATAAAAATTTCAGGGCCACTCTCTTGCCAAGTACATGAAACTTTGAAGTAAACCTGCAAATTCCATGAAATAATGTTAAACCTAAGTGTTTATGGGCCCGTAAGAATCTAAAATTAATTTAGGATATATGTTTGAGTCTACAACTCAGGTCATGCTCATTTTTTCAGCACATTAACAAATGCAAAAATGTTGGATTACTCAAATTTCCATAAATACTTTTAAATTAATGTAACATATTTTATTACTAGATATATACTTGATATTATCAATTAATCGATCTTTCAATCTAGATTATACATTCAAATCAAATTTACTTTATAAACCATTCAATTCAGTAAAATAATATGTCAGATATATATAATTTAGCAAGAAAACACTTTCTTGTTTTGAATTACCAAATGGCTCCATATAGTGTGTGATGCATGTGGTCCATCACTATAAATGGGGGAGACACATTAATGTACTCCCATGCCAGAAAAGGTCAATATATGCAATGCTTATTCCTTAGTTAATCAAGCACAGATGCATACAGGATGTTAATTCCGTACATGTTGGAGGGCCATCGGCCATATATGCTTACATCTGTCTTTTGTTTGTTTTTCCAACCAACTTTCAAGGGCGTGTGAGAAAGTTAGCTACCATGGAATTAAGCAGCAGCCCATGAGACTTTAAGGACAGGCAGGCCAACTTGTATATATATATATATATTTTTGGCCATGTATATATATTTATTTATACATGCTGAATATTATTAATTAATTGTCTTTTTTTTTTTTTTTGCTTTCAGATAGAAAATGAAATGTACATGGAGGTGGAGGCATATATCATCATCCTCATCACCACTCATTATTAATTTTCTCTTTCTTTTTTTTCTTTTTTTTTTCTTTCAGGTAGAAAATGAAATGTCCATGGAGGTGGAGGCAAATATCATCATCATCATCACCACTCATTATACAATTTAGTGCTAACACACAACTGAATATTTGCACACAAGTAAATTAAATTTCATATTTTGTCATCCATCATATTATATTATTGTTCCATGAATACTAGATTTAAAGTGTTAGGCACAACGGAGGTCCCCTAAATCACATGCAACCTAAACACTTCATTGACTTATTTTTCTTCATTTTTAGGAATTTATAAATATATAAGATTCATGGCCCTCAATGATAGTGAACCATTGGGACTCTAGCTTAATGATTCATTGCCGTTGTTTGTAGCAATATATATAGTAGAGTCTCCCACTCTCTGATCTGCCCCAAAATAAACCCACTTATTAGAATTCCCACTTGAGAGCTAGAGCCAGCTGAGAGAGAAAGAGAGAGAAAGAGAGAGTTTGTGTGGGTGTGTGGGTGTGTGTTTTGGGGTTGCTGTTTAGGGGTGAGACCTAAACAGATGGGAAGGAGTCCTTGTTGTGCAAAGGAGGGCTTAAATAGAGGAGCATGGACAGCCATGGAAGACAAAATTCTGACAGAATATATCAAGATTCATGGTGAAGGCAAGTGGAGAAACCTTCCCAAAAGAGCAGGTCAGATATATAACTGATCGATCATCAAAACAGATTACCTCTTCTTAATAAAATTTTTCCCATTTATTTCAAAATAATTAAATTAAGACATTAGTGTTGATGGGTTTTAATTGCAGGGCTTAAGAGATGTGGGAAGAGTTGCAGGCTGAGATGGTTGAATTATCTAAGACCTGATATTAAGAGAGGAAACATCACTCATGATGAAGAAGAGCTCATTATCAGACTTCACAAGCTCCTGGGAAACAGGTTAATTAGTTCATTTATAATTTTCATTTTTCAATTTTTTGGCAACAAATTAGTCAGATTTTAATTAATAATATATGGTATATTATATATTATTGATTGGTGCAGATGGTCTTTGATAGCTGGAAGGCTTCCAGGCCGAACAGACAATGAAATCAAGAACTACTGGAACACCAACATTGGCAAGAAAATTCAAGACCACCCACCATCATTTTCTGATCATACATTAATTAATAGTCCTAAAAAACCACCAAACCAAACCCAATTAGAAAAAGAACCAAAACCCACAAACCCAAACACAAATTCATGCACCAAAGTGGTCCGAACCAAGGCATCAAGGTGCACCAAAGTGGTCATCCCCCAACAACGCAAGCTTCTTCATGATGATGATATTGTTGACCATGACCAAATTGGTGACACTGAACAAGTGTTTGCACCCTTTGTGACCCATCATATTGATCAGACGGTGGGGATCGACTCTGAGCAAGCTTTGATATCACCATTTGTTTTGAATGATGATCAAAATGGTACTAATTCGTGTGAGTTTATGGTGGATTTTAAGATGGATGAGAATTTTCTGTCAGATTTTCTGAACGTTGATTTGTCTCATCTGTATAATAATATCAATGTGGGTAATGGGGAAGCTGGTACAGCTGCTGCTGCCACGTGTGACAAAGGCCAGCCATATGATCCTACTGATCAGACCATCTTGTTCAGTGAAGATCATGAAAAGCTGCATGGCCCAGATTTTCAATCATCTATGGCTCCTATCACCGACTCTGAATTGGACTGGCTCGTAGATATTAATTCAGCTAATTAATTAGTACAAATAGGCTAAGATTCCACAAAGAAAGTATAAATAGGCTAGATAGCTAGCTACTCCAAATAAGAAAAATTTATGAGTTTTTAAAATAATTAGATGGTCAATTCAAGTACGAAATATTTTGTTTATGACAGAAGCACGCACGTAATTTTTCTTTTACAATATGTATGCATGATTCAATTTTACCACGTGTATATTGTGAATTGTGAGTGAAAAACCATAGGTGACCGTTGCATACAAAAACTTATTGACATGTACTAAGAATATTCTGCTATGTACACAATAATTCTTCTTAAGCTTTAAAATCACAGTCTTACTTTGTTGGTGTCGTCTTTTTCTCCTTTTATGCATGACGATCATTGACATGTTAATAAATGATATTATATACTAACACTTACGAGTTACGTACGCATTAGACACGTGTGAGATGGCTCCCATATATAATGAATTTAAAAATAAATAGTGGTAGCTAGAAACTGAAATAAATTTTAAATAATAAGAGAGAATACAGTTATTGGGTAAGCCAGTTAAAATGGCCGTATAATTACCCATAATGCACTTTGTAACCCCCAATCTCTCCCCAACTCAAAAAATTAAATAATAATAATAAGAGAGAATGAAAGTGACAAAAAATGTGGAAGTCCAAAATGGGGAGATACAGAAGATTTTTTTTTTTTTTTTGAACTCTCTCATCTATTATATGGGGTGTTTTGGATTGGTCTATAAAAAATATTTTAGATTAGAACACTAATTAATAGAAATTTACAAAATAACACATTCGTTACAAATTTTGTTAATAATGACGTTAAATGTCAGTATAGACAGTGCTGACGTAGAGTTTTTGAATGATGTGGACACTAAATTTAAGCCACATGGATTAATAATGTCATTTTTAATTTTATTTTTATATGGTTTAAAAGTTTTGTTAGTTTTTTTTTATTATTATTCAATATGACATTATTAATCTATGTGGAGCAAATTTGGTGTCCACATTATTCAAAAAAACCACACCATCGTTATCTAAAGTGACATTTAACTATATTTTTTGAGGAAATTCATAATGGATGTGCTATTTTGTAGCTTTCTATTAGTTAGTTAACCAATTTGAAACATTTTTTTGTTTATGGACCAATCTAAAATACCCCTTATAGTTGGTGGGTGCATTTTATAATTGAGCCTTTTTTTTTTGAAGAAATTTTAATGTATGTGACCTTTTTTTTTTTTTTGGTTACATCATATCGGAGAGAATCGAACATTCAACCTAATCTTTATCTTACCAACCTCACTACTTAAACTAACTCAAAGACTTGATGTATATAACTTTTTAAACAAGGTTTGGAACTAAAAAGGTGTGCAAAACATACCCACAATTTCTCTCACACTCTCTCATCTATTATTTTGACACACCAATATATAATATTTATCAAATTATGGGTCTTTTCTTGATGGGTCAATGAGAGTGCCTAATTGGCTTCTAGAAGCAGCCTTGATGGCTTATACATATGTGTCTTTTGGGGGTAGATCATGAATCTCAAGGTTATATAATATGTACATTGAAGAAATAGGGATATAAAATGGATCCGATATATTGGGTCGTTTCAAGCTCCAAATTTTGAATTTTAAATTGAGTAAGTCTAAATCTATCAAATTTTTTAGGATAAACTACATTTTTTATCGTTGTGTTTTGACCCGAAAGCACATTTAGTCTTTGTGATTTCAATTTTCTCAATTTAGTCATTATGTTTTATATACTTTGCAATCTTGGGACATTATGCACCTAATATGGAAATTTTTCTCAAATCAAAACTAATAACTTCTTTAAACTAGCAGTTTTACTCAAGAATGACTAAAAATTATATATATATATATATAACCTTGAATTTTTTAATTTCAAACAAGAATTTTAAGAAATCACAAACTTAAAGTTCAAACCCTAAAAACTTTGTCAACCTCAATTTCTTTAGCAAATAAATATGAGAATAAAAATTGAAATTATTTTTAGAAAGCCCATAAGATAATCTTTTAATCTCCCAACAAAATTTTTCTTAGAAACAAGTGAATAATTTATTCTCAAATTGAAGATTTGAGTTTTGTTAAAATTATCCTAAAATTGAAAATAACATAAAATACAATGACCAAATTGAGAAAATTGAAATCATGGGACCAAATGTGATTTCGAGCCAAAACACAGGGACCAAAAGAGTAGTTTACCCTTTATAAAGAACAATGTTTGGCTCCATACCCAGATGGAGGATCCATCCTTATCTAATAAAATCATGTCTTTTATTTTATCTTTTCATTTTATATATGAATTAATTAATTATTTTTTTTTAAAAAAAAAGACATAGATTTGTGAGATATGATGGATAAATTTTTGGGGTTTTTTTTAAGTTCGATTGAAAAATAAGCATGATAACCCAGCCCACGCATTGTAGTAACTCTCAGTACAGTCCACTTTAATGAAATGCGCGCGACATGGAACCCACCGAGCGTTCAACACTGTTCATCGAGTGCTCGACAATTGGCACTGTACAACAGTAGCTATTTGAACTGCATAAAAATAATACTTATAGATATACTTTATATATTTTCTTACATAAACATGTTAAAAACTAATGAAATCAACATAAAACACATACTTCAAGCTTATGAAATCACATTCACTCGTGTTATAATGTAAAAATGACTGTTACTAATTGTCACTATTACAATTCAAGCCTCAATACCCCGCTAAGTGCTCGGTAGTGTATTTTTTTCATCCCCACGCACGCGTATACAGACAAATTGAGCTAAAAAAATTTCAATTAGCTGAGTTTGTAGTTAAAAATTTTTCAAAAACAGAATTTGAGAGTAATTCTAATTTATTAAAAAAAGGGGGGGTTATTCAGACCACCCAAAACCACTTAGTTGACCACCCCATTAATTTTTTACCCTTTTTGCCCCTGCATAAAAAAAAAACTCACCCCTCCAATTTTGGCCGGCCGCCCCTCCCCGCCGCCGGCGCAACCCCACCCCTCCCAGCCGTCGGCGCGACCCCGACCCTCCCATCGCCGGTCGACCCTACCCCTCTCCATGGCCGGCGCGACCCCCTAACCCCCGATCTCCCTTCTCTCTCTCTCTCTTCCCTCTCTCTGCCATTTTCTCTCTTCCCCCTCTGTCTGCCTCCCTCCCTCACCGGACCACCATGGGTGGCCGGCGCGACCCCATAGACCTCCACATCGAGGGTCGCGCCGGCCATGGGGAAGGGTAGGGTCGACCAACGATGGGAGGGTTAGGGTCGTGCCGGCGGCTGGGAGGGGTGGGGTTGCGCCGGCCACCCATGGTGGTCCGGTGAGGGAGGGAGGGAGGCAAAAAGAGGGAAGAGAGAGGGAAGATGAGGTGGGTCAATGGGTGGGTCCCGCCGGCGGTGGGGAAGGGTGGCCGGCCAAAATTGGAGAATGGGCATACAGGGGCAAAATGGGCAAAAGAGGGCAAAAATTAAGGGGATGGTCAACTCAGTGATTTTGGGTGGTCTGAATAGCCCCTCCCCAGAGAGAGGAAAGAGAGAGAGGGGAGTTGGGGTGGGGTCAGTGGGTGGGTCCCGCCGGCGGTGGGGAGGGGTGGCCAGCCAAAATTGAAGAATGGGCATACAGGGGCAAAATGGGCAAAAGGGGGCAAAAATTTAAGGGGATTGTCAACTCAGTAATTTCCCCCCCCCCCCCCCCCCCCCCAATCTCTCAAAAAAATAGGCCCATTATTAAACTGAAAAACAGAATCAAACAAAATGGATCGGGCCGAATCAATTCAGCTTCAGATCCAATCGGCCCAACTGGATTGGATTCTTGACCAAACCCTTAGAAACCCACCTTTCTTCCCCAACGAAATCGAATTGATTTCCATTCCAAACCCCTGATTTTTTTGACAAAATTCAATTGAATGTAAACTGAATTTTCATCAATTTGAGTGTGTTCGAATCAGAGATCGATAGCAATGTCTACCACCACGGAGTCTCCGACTGCTGTTAAAAAGGGTGAGCCTTTTTATTCCTCTTATGAAAAACCCATTAATTCTCAACGTTTAATTGTGGCAGTAAATTGTTTAAACTGTTTGATCAGTGTTAGTTTCTGGGTTTTTGGTGCTTTGTTTGATGATGCTTTTACTTTATGGGTTTTCTATATGGTGCAGTGGTTGTTCATCTGAGAGCCACCGGTGATGCTCCTATACTCAAGCAAGCCAAATTCAAGGTAATCCTTTTGTCGTTATAGTAGTGTTTTTGCGTGTGTATAGTGTGTATACTCAAGCCAAATCAAATTCATGGTTTATGATGAAGAGATTGTGTTTGAAGAACAGTATTCGAATTCTCTAAGCTGGTTTTGGGTCTTGTATTTGTGTCTGCATTGGGGTTCTTGAAACAAGATTACCCTTTACTTTTTATGAAGTTTTAGATTCCAAGAGCTATGTTTGAACCTTTCTTCTTTTTTTTTTTTTTAACTTTTCTTTCTGTATTTAATGTTTTGATTTTCTTCAATTGCTTTTGTTAAAACCCTTGGTTCTTTCTGTGAAGTGAGGCATGTTTTTAGAATTTCAACAACTCATAGATCATTATCCATAATCAATAGCCTTAGAACATTTGACTGTGATGAAAGAGTAAACTATAGGATTCAATGACTAGACGGGATCATTTTCGCGAATTGTCAGTGATGACAGAATGAAACTTTTTGTATAATGAAAAGAATCTTGAATGATGATTAATGATGGAAGATGAAGTATTTGCTTCTGTCGAACCATTTCTAGAATGAATTCTAAGAAACAAATATTAGCACATCTAAATTCATTGAGCTGCTTTTACTTATTCCAGAAATTATTGTGCCATTTGAAACTTTCCTTATGATTATTGTTTGTAATTGGAATATTAAAGTTGATTCTTCTTGAAGGAACAGATACTTGGAACTGACAAGTTTGCTAAAGTGATTGACTTTCTAAGAAGGCAACTTCACCGGGATACCGTGGTAGAATATCTATGTTTCTTAGATTATTATCATTGATAGGTTTTAGAGTACTAATCTCATCTTCCTGTTTTTGTAGTTTGTGTATGTCAACAGTGCATTCTCACCAAACCCGGATGAAGTGGTGAATGATCTGTATGATGTAAGTTTATGCAATTCAAGAAATATTATCAGGAGTTGATATCTTAACAAGTGTTCTCTTTGTCATTCTAAAAGTTAATAATGACGAATGGTTAAGTTACAACATTTGTGACTGGGCTGTGTAGATTTTTATACTGAAACTGTTTTGGATAAATGTGGTATTCTGTTCACTTATATTTATCAACAATTATATAGCCAGTTTTATCAAATATTTCTTCATTATTACTTTTGCTGCTTGAACGTTGCAGAATTTTGGTTTTGATGGTAAGCTGGTGGTCAATTATGCTTGTTCCATGGCGTGGGGCTGACTCTTAGTGTTTTAGCTGGCAGGCATATAACTGTTCATAATGTAAGTAACTGAGTACATTTATGAATGCATTCAGAATCTCTATCTTTATTTTTTCTTTATTAAGCATTTTCATCATCAGTATATCTAATATGTCCTTGCAATGAGAGATATACATTACCATATTAGCCCAACCAACTCACTTTCTCCCACCCCTCACTTATCTCCCTTTGTCAAAAGAGAAGTTTTTATGTTTTTATCCTTGATCACTGACTTACCGGCTCTGCATGTTTAGCAGTACATCAAATTTTTCCTTCCACAGTAGATTGAAGTTTCTGACCAGGGAGATGGAGATATGGTGGAGAAGAAGATCTTTATAATTTATTTTTTTGTACATACACAATGATTTTCTATTGGTTGGGATGTATGTTTTAAACAAATCTAGATGTCAAGCCAAAAAAAATGATAGATAATGCCTGCTGTTCCAACAGTTTACCTATATTCCCTATTTGAATCATAGTGAATTTGTCACTCTATTGCTTTTCCATCTGTTAGAAAAAGTAACAATGATAGGAGGGATTGGCATATCCAGCCTGCTATCTGTCCTTGTCTGCAGAAATGGAAATTTTTGTAGTTGGCTACATGACAATGCAAAAGTTGCTAATAACTCAGTGGAAGTTGTGCAAATTGCTTTGGGATGGAGGTGAATTATTCAGGGACTAAATTTGATACTACTGCCGTTGTTTAAGTGGCTGTGGGGTGGTGTGGTGTGGGATGTTGCAAATTAAGAAAAGTCGCTTCTGTGTTAGGTGAGGGAATTTAAAATCTAATAGAAGCACTCAATTCTCTCAGTTTGTTGTTAGGTGTGTACATTTAAAATCTTAACTCTCATATGTTAGAATGTATGTATTGAATGCCAAATCTTATAACCAGTGGACAGCAAAGAGATTCCCCAGAAGTACTTAAGAATATGAAGGAGCTCTCTGGTTAGAGCTTTTGGGTTTTCTAATGTACTTGAAAAGAAGCGATCACTTTGTACATTCACTCTCAGAAATGGTTAATCTCATTATCTGTGACAGAATGGACAAATTGGATTTATAGGAATTTACATTGAAATTCTTAGAGGTGTGCTATAAAGGAGTGTGGTGGTAATACTTTGGCTGGAGTTTTGGACCTATTTTCATGCAATATGAACCACTATTCAGGCAGGAAGGGCCACTTCTCTTGCTTTCAAGCCTTCATGGGGCCACAAGCTCCAGTTCTTGCATTGACTTTGATTCGATAGTGTCTAGATTAGGGACAAAAATTATAATTACACGGCTTCCCATTTTGTCAGTGACTTTCAACATCAAGGAATACAGGGCATGAACAATAATTATTCAGAAGGCTTTTCAAATTTGGATCGCTACATCATTTCGCCTGTAACACATTAAATATTTACAAATAAGACTAGAATTCTTCTTCATGGAAAGTGTAATCTCAATATCTAGGTCAATTCGGTCCAATTCAGGTTGATTTTATTGTGAACAAACCCTTATTTTTGTCATTTTAGAGAGGCAATCATGGAGTAATGCAAATTGGCAGCATCTTGCTAATTAACCGTTTGGTATTCTTTTCATAAGCATAAAATAAGGAAGAAAATTCTTCTAAAAACAATTTATAATACCAAATCCCTTAAAATAAGAATATTTGTTGGATGTGTATGAAATTACATTCATAAATTTATGATACACTATTAGAATTAAAATAAATAAATAAATAACTGTATAGAAAATCCAAATTTTTGTTTTCCAAGCAAGTTGGTAAACTCTTGCTTTTAAAATTTTTCACTGTGAAAAGACTGACAACTGTAAAAACACCCTGATCCTTATTCTTCAATGCATGTATCACAAATATATAGTTTTGTCGGTGGCTTTTGTGAACTTAATTTAGATAAAACTATAGCATTCACTCTTATATTTGCTAAAAGTCTTATTGTCTGCATGCTATCCCAGAACAAACTCTAAAGCAGATGATCATAATTACACTTTTAAGAGCTAATTAAACCTGTGTATAGCTTTTTGATTGCCTCAGCACATGATCATCACACATATATGCTCTACAATTGTCCACAGTAATACAGACAACTCCTTTTTCTCTTTTTATTATTACTCTTGGCTCTCTTTACACTTCAATCTGTTCTCTCCACTTTAAAAGAATCTCTATAACCAACTGGGAACTAACTGACAAAATCTTCAGTCTTAATGCTCCTCTGCTCATCATCTTTCAAGTGCCTTAGGTTGCTATCAATGAACTTTATTTTTCTTTCTTGTTTATTTTTTCAAATTTGTAGGCTGCACCATGTTCACTAATTGTTTCTGACTTTTCATTGGATGATGATGAAATGTAGAAGAGAAAGGCAGAGGGAGCGACTCAATTCACAAATATATGATTTACAATTCCAAAATACCCACATGAACTCTCTACCAGATATTCATTAAATATTTAACCCCACAAAAAAAAAAAAAAAAAAAAAAAAGAGGAAAAGAAGAAGTTGGCAGATTGTGAAATGCCACATACAACCCTGATTATAGGAAGCTTAATTTAATAATTAAGCAGAAAAAGGTAGAAATGTCAGTTGAGCAGCCATCTGCCATCATCTAGCTCAAGGAATTTGTTGACCCACTCCAAATTCAATGGCCCCTCATTGGAGAAATCAAAGAAGTCATCTACATCAATGTTGGTGTTGGAGTCTTCATCACCACCTCCTTTAGATGCAGTACTAGTACTAGTAGTACTCGTACCCTCTTCTGATGATGAGTCCTCTTTGGTCATTTCAACATGGACCTTATTCTCTACTAAATCACTTCCTTTCTGGTCTGTGACTTGTTTCTCTTTGTGCTGGTTTAATCTCTTGCTCAAATGAGAGTTCCAGTAGTTCTTAATCTCATTATCTGTTCGACCTGGCAATCTTCCGGCAATCAAAGACCACCTAAGAAATAATGATCAAAATTTATAAGTAATTAATCATGCAAAACAAAACAAGTAGATATATGTGAGCTAATTAATTAATTAATTGTCATGTGAGAAATATGATACGAACCTGTTTCCAAGAAGTTTGTGCAGCCTAAGGATCAAGTCCTCTTCTTGGTCAGATATGTTGCCTCTCTTGATGTTTGGTCTTAGATAGTTCAACCATCTTAGCCTACAACTCTTACCACACCTATTGAGGCCTGCAAGAATCAAAAAGTACCCATTTAGCTCTTGACTACATGTAATGTGATGATCAAGGAGTTTGTTTGATCAATCAAGATCTTAATTTTTAGTCTGAAACTTAAGATTATAACATACCTGCTTTTGCTGCAATTGTCTTCCACCTTTTTGCACCATGTGTTGCAATCACTTCAGCTAGTTTTTTATCTTCCTCTGCTGTCCATGCGCCCTTGTTGACTTCCCTTTTCTTGTTTTTCATGGCTTCCCCTGGCTTCATGGCTGAGAGAGAGAGAGAGAGAGAGAGAGAGAGAGAGAGAGATTGTGTGAGGGTGGCTTGGGGAAACTATGTTATGCAGACATAATGCTATTTTGGGTATCTGTCATCTAACCTTCTTGGTGGGGAGAAAACCCCAACTACCCCTTATAAATATGAACCCCCTGGCAGGCTAAAAAAAAGAGGACTTATAATTTTGATCATGGCCTTGATGATTGAGCAACGAGAGTCCTATAAAGGTTATTATGTCCATGCTATACATACTACTACAAAGGCTGCTAAAGTAGAAAAAAAAAAAAAAAAAGTGTTTGATATAATTATAATTTACTTAGTGCGGAAAAAGGTGGCAAAAGCATATTGAGGTGAAAAGGGTGCACAAATCAGACGGCTGTGGTAAAGTAAACTAGATCCCCATGTAGGAAGGGTTTGTCATGTAGTGGATAATACATGATAATTTGGTAAGCTATAGCTGCAGAGTTCCTTTTTTGCATGTGCAATATATTGTAAATAAAAAGGCATGCAGTCTTTTTAGTAAAAGGTTGGGTGCCAGAAGGGAATAGTAGGGGATAGACATTAGACAAGGAGATCAATACAATATTAAAGGTTATAACTACTAGCAGTAGTTTTGTCTTGAGAGAATATGCTTCATATTTTCAGTATTCAGAGCCTTAAAAAAAAAAAAAAAAAAAAAAAAAAAAAGAGAAAATCCTTACAGTGAGTGCATCAAGTAGTAATGTGATTGGTTGGACTACTTATTCTAAGAGTTGAGGCCTCGAGTACTGGTCTGGTTCTGTCTATTATGGTATAGTAGTAGATCAAAATGGCACATGACCCTCACGTAACCAATAGTTTATATATGCTTGTAAGTTGTATCTTTCTGTGATAATTTGTTGCCTCCAATGTAAGTTGAATAGAGCAAGCTTTGACTGACCCCAATTATTCTGACTTTTTGGGATTGACCCATTGGCCATTGCCTTATGAATATTGTTGGGTTTTTTTTTTCCATAATAAGGGTGCTTAAAACAAATGACTGGATTTGTTGAACTTGCTTTTTAGGTGTGTAAGCCACCCCCATTTGCATATTAACTACCCATTTCTATTACTTTAATTTATAACTTTTTGATATTGCTCAATAAATTAACATGTGTTTGCTAGATGAAATCAACTAAACAAGAAGAAAATATTAACAGAAGGAGAATTTGGTTTGAAGTATGTCTTAGTTTAAGGGTTAGGTGGAAAAAAAACAAGGCATATACAGTACCTGTTGGACAAAAACAATTAATACAAACAGAGTTGTTAAGATTCATCTATGATTCTATATATATATATATATATATGATTTCTTGATTTGCATCGGATATTGGGTTGTATTAAGAGTTTGGAATTTCATGGCATGCTGGATCTTCTGATCAATATTTTCAGAATATTAGTTTATTCCACTCGCATCTCTATGTACAAATCACACCCTTTGATCTACTTACCAGAAATCTCATACGTGACTAATGTGTGAGTGAGTCCATTGTCCATGATGTGGTGCCATACTTTTTTGCTGAACTTAATTCTGTGCAACAGCTTTAATGGCAAACTCAGACCTTGAACCATAGAGAGATCACATGATGAATTACTGCATGGGAGGCAAAACAGAAAGCTTCTCATTAAATCGGATTAGTTACCAAAAGATTAAAATTTATACAAGATCACATCTTTTATGTTGGATATAATTTCAAAACTCGTCTCACATGTGGTGTGATTTGAGTTAAATATGTGCACAAGTTATATTGGATGACGCATGAACATATATAACCGTTGACTTTACATGCAAATTGTTTAGTTGTTACTATATAGAAATCAGATAATATAAGTGAAGAGGCTTAGATATTATATTTTAAGGCAAGACTTCCCGACCCCATACTGAACATACTCTCACAGTTGAATGACAATTAGATCGAGTTCATGATAAAAGTAATCAGCCCAGCTAAGGCCAAAAAGAGAAAGCCCTTTAGTTTATAAGACATTATGATGAAGCAGTAAGACATGATTTTGTCCAAGATTATGTGCATAAAAAGTTGAGCTAGCTAGCTTTAGTTCATTCCATTAGAATTCCAATATATGAAACCTTTGGTAATTACAAGTTGAAGCACTCTAGTATATCATGCATGCTTTGTGTGTCGGTGCCCTCTATCTGTGTGTAAAGGTGAGGAATGGAAATATAAAGTGTATAGTTCTCAAACTAAAATGATTGTGTTCATTGAGATTTTGTATAGTTATTTCTGAATACTTGAGTATTAAACATGAGTCACATGAATTGACTTGGGAAATAGTGATACAGCAACAATTAAAGATGGTGGATATATAACCAACTCTACGACAGACTAGTCTATGAAAGTCTTTTTCTGTGGAAAATAATGGTCTATTTTATGGAAGTCACTGATCATGAAATGGAATTTATAAAACAGTCTCTAGCTGGTTTTTTAATAATGAAACCTTATATCACTTAATAATTATATATAGATATGAACATCATCAATCCGATTCAAGTGCGGACGTTTGTATGATGCGAATGTCCGCACCTGATTGGCTCTGTGAACATCATACTTAAATGGTAGTTGTCAAATATATGCACGAGGTACTTGGTATATATGTAGCTCTCTGGAATAAGAAAGACAATGTCAGCAGAAAAATAAATAAATACAAGACAAGGACTCAAGGACTCAAGGACACACTAATAAGATTAGTCATCCAGTTTTCTAGTATAATTATTCAAGTGACAAAATTAAGGGTAGGATGACCCAAAATTAAGATTTGGATCTCAATAATCATAGCTTGGTAGGATTAACATGCTGACGTAGTAGGAACTAGGAAACTGCATTATCAATTATCATTCCACTTTACCCATTTTAGAAAAGCTGTAAAGGCTTAAATGGGTTAAAATGGCCCATTAGTGGAGAATCTGACTAATGTATACTATAAAGGCGTCACATGAACACACATTTAGTTGAAATTTGAAAAAGAACACTATAATAATTAAGAATTTTTCACCAAATTATTCTTTTGAATGAAAGCTCAAGTATTTTGATCCTAGAACAAAAGTTATATTTTATAACTTGTTTTAGATGTAAAAGTATCAAAATATATGAGAAATATTTTGGTCTGAAAAAACATTCAAAAAGTGATAATTTATAGTTAAAAGTTAACATACTTTAGCCTTGACTAAAAATAATAATATTTTGATGAAGATTCCCCTATTGTTATATATGATTCTTTGACGATCCATTGTACCAATCTCAATAATCAGGTGTAGGAATATTGTTTTTAAGCATAAATGAAACTCACTCAACTCCAACATTAGTTGGGCATGTCCCAGGGTGTGTGCCTGTGTGCAAGTGTCAAAGCTGAGCTCATTATATGCCAAACACAACGATTTGGTATGAGAAAATGATATATAAACAAAGGCGTGCATCAGAATTGCTATTATACAGCAAAAGAGGTAGAGGTCACATCGTGTGTCAAATTTATTATTCTAACAAATTTTGATGTCCTACAATTAATTGGGGATGAGGTCCGTCCAAATTTGACCAAAACAAACATCACACTCAAGGATTTCCATTTTAATTTTTAATTTTTTTAATTTTAGATACGCAGAGAATAACTTTTCTATAACTATATTACACTGATATGGCATCACCTCCACTCTCTTATTGGTTCTCTTCTCTTCCTTTCTCTTATTCTCTTTCTCTCTTTCTCTCCCTCCCTCGTTAGTTCGTGACACCACCTGTTTTATGTGGCAGGACAAGTAAGTTTTTCTCCAGATACACAACATATAGAGATAGATATCAGATATATCACTCAAATAGATAGATTTCAGTAACTGAAATTGAAGTGCTCAATTATTGGAGAACTGTTGGATCATGTAAGGTCCAATCCCAGTACAGGAGAGTCCACACGATCCAATGCCCTTTACCAGATTTACTGGGAGCCCCAGACTGCCCAGTTTCTTGGGAGGAACTCACCCCATTGAGGCCAGTATTAACTTAATTTGTCATGTTGGGATTGTGCGGCTTGATATAAGTTAAAGTTATAAGTAGGAACGAAATTGATTTGTATTTAGAGAATGACATAACAATTTACAATATATAAGTTGAGTGATTCACTATTAATTGTATCCAGACTTTTTGAAATAAAACTCTATATTTAGATATGTATATAGTATCAATATTAATTCAAATTTAATAATGAATTCACACAAATCGGTTGCCAATAAGTTTTAAATCCGATCAATTTTTCAATTCCAGATAGGTTGATTATATGTAAGACCACATGTTCAGCTTAATTGAATTCAATTGGATATGATTTCTATAACCTACAAAAGGTTGCAAAGAGAAGTAAAACTCTTTAAACTTAAGTTTGGATCTTGAACTTGGCCAAAAATAAAATAAAAAAGTTTGGATCTTGAATATTGCATGTCAGACTGAGAAAGTGTAGAACAAGGGCTTATGGGCACTAGAACAAGCTAACCAAATCAAGCCCACACTAACGCCTAAGCCTAAGAAAATATCGGACCGAGCATAAAGCAACCCATTGTTTCAGGGCTGTGCCGGCAGGGTCTTCAAACCCACAGGCCATACTTATAAGGCCCTTCTCTCCCTCTATTCATGGCCCCATATGAGCTCAACCCAGTTCAGTCCATCAAGCCCAAACCTGAATATGAGTTGACCCAACCCTGCTCTATTACTTATAAGGATGAGCATGAGCTAAGGAGGCCTGGCCTGTGACCATTGCACTTGCAAATGGTAAGCACACTTTTTCTTTTTCTTTATCCTAAAATCTATAGATAAACCTTTATTTTTCTCATTTTCACTCACAAAGTTGAAAGTTCTATAGGTACCAAAATAGAACCAAGTCAAAACTATACCAACTAAAAATGTAATTTAACAGAGGTTCGTAACTTCAATGCTTGAGTATATTTACTCCAACTACTAGATTTTGAACTAAAAATGTAATTTAACTGAGGCTGCTAGATTTTGAACATTCCCTCCCTTTAGTCCTTCTTATACCAAAAAAAATGTAATTTAACCTTTGTTATCCTTCTTGGCCAAAAAAATAAACCTTTGTTATCCTTGACTGAGTAAATATTTAATAAAAAAAAATAGTAGATATTTCTGGTGGAGTCCGGTGGAAAATTAACGGATTAGAACTGGAAAAAAAAAAAGTTCTGAATTTCATATAAATCTATAAATATATAAAAATAATTATAATTTTGCATTTATTTATAAAAATTTAATAATAATTTTGAATTGAGAAAATTTTAGCAAAAAGACATGATATTTACCTCATTTTGCAGTTGAGGATGTTACTTTTACTTTGTTCTAATTAAAGATTTCAAAATTACTGTTTGTCTCAATTAAGGTTTTCTGTCAAAAAATTCATTAAAAGTCGATCACATGACCCACTTGTGATCAACTTTTAGGGGCAAATTTGTCCTCTCCATCACTAATAAAAAATAATTCTAAAAACATTAAAAATTAATGGAATAAAAAAAGAGGGCTGCTATTTGCACACCCTTTCTTAAAAAAAAAAAAAAAAAAACTCAAGAAAAAAGACCATTTAGCCTTCCCCTCACCCACACACCCTCATCCCCATCTCCCCCCCCCCCCCTGGTACACACCCCATCTCCCCATCTCCATCTTTTTTTTTTCTTTTTTCTTCTTCACCGTCGAAGCCCACCCCCCACCCTTTCTCTTCTTCTTCTTCCCCCCACCCCAACCACTTCCCCCCGAGCCCTCCCCTCCTCCCCGCATGCACCACCTACAAACAGCCACCACCACATTCTTCCTCTCTCTCTCTCTCTCTCTCTCTCTCTCTCTCTCTCTCTCTTTCTCTCTCTCTCTCTCTCTCACACCCAAGCAGACAGCCAAAAAAATAAAAAATTGCAGCGGGTTCGGCGAACCAGTGCCGAACCCGGTGGTTTCGTTCAACAGGTACCCGCCGAATAGAATATGATTGTTCGGTGGGTACCTACCGAACGAAACCACCGGGTTCGGCACTGGTCCACCGAACCCGCTCCAATTTTTTTTTTTAAGTTTTCTTCTCTCCGGCACGCGATGGTGAGCTAGCTGAAGGAGCAGTTGTGGAGTGGGCAGGAAAGAGGGGTGGGTCGGGTTAGGGTGGGGGTGGGGGTGGAGGAGGGAAAAGAGAGAGCAAGAGAGAGAAAGGGAGAGAGAAGAGAAGGGCAGGGAGGGGGTGGGGTGGTCGCCAGTGGTGGTAGGCTGCTAGGCGTGGTCAGGGATGGGTGTGTGCCGGAGAGAGGAGAGGTGGGGAATGAGGTGATCGGGGATGGGTGTGTGGCTGTGTGGGTGTGTGTGTGTGTGTTTTTTTTTTCTGTTTAGGAAGGGTGTGCAAAAAGAAAAATGGATGGGGTATAAGGTCTTTTCCTTTAAGTTTTTTTTTTTTTTAGGGTTGCTATTTGCACACCCCTAAATTTCTTTTTGCACACCCTTTTTCTCTTTTTTTCTCCTACACACCTCACACACTCATCTCAAATTCAAAACCTCTCAACACACACCTAACCCATTACCAAAATACCCTCATTTCATTACATACTCACACACCCCATTTTTCTCTTTCCCTCTCTCTCTTTCTCTGTCAACACACACCAGCGCAGCACCACCCTCTCATTTTCTCTTTCCTCATCTCTCTCTCCTCCCTGTTGCACCACCCTCCCCGCGCCCACCACCATGCCAAGCACGCACAGCCACGCCCACCACTATGCCAAGCTCGCACAGCCCCAACGCCTGACCACGTCGCCGACGCAAATGAGCTCGCGCCTGAAAGCTCTGCCTAGCTCGCACGACCACGCCGCAGTGCCAGCCAAAAGGATGAGTTTCGTAGGTCGTTCGGTAGTCATTCGTCGAAACCGGCGGGTTTGTTCAGCAGCCATCCGCCGAAATCGGCGGTTTCCTTCGGCAACCACCCACCGAACATTCGAGTTTCCTTCGGCAACCACCCACCGAACATTCGAGTTTCCTTCAGCAACCACCCACCGAACATTCACTGCAACTCGATCTCCTCAGCCCGGTGGCGTTCGCCGACGAACCAGGCGACGAGACACCCACCAAACACTTCCTCTCTCTTCCCTCTTCCTTTCCACACCCGCCAACCACCCAGAAAACCAGCGACGGCGCCGAAACCAAAAGCACCACGCCGGCGTTGATTCCGTTTTCGGCGGAGTTGGGAGACCGGATCACCCTCCTTTTTCTTAAGATCGGGGCTGGTGTGGGTGTTTTTTTGGTCGAGATGAGGGAGGGAAATGGACTAGTTTGTGTTTTTTTTTTTCTGTTGATGGGGGTGTGCAAAGAGAGAAAATATAATTAGGCTTTGGGCGAGAGAAAGAGAGAATAGTCTTTTCCCTTTGATCTTTCTTATTTCTTTTAGAAAAGGTGTGCAAAAAGAAATTTAGAGGTGTGCAAATAGTAGCCTTAATAAAGGGCGTGCAAATAGTAGCCCTCTAAAAAAAGGAGGGAGGATGCAGAACCCTTCCCACCCCCGACCCTCCTCACCTCCACCTCACCTCCCTCCCCCACTCCGACCACCGGCTGCCGACCCTTCCCTCCGCGCTGGCAACTCGCTTCCCCCCGCGCCGGTCTTTCCCCTCTGCCACATCTCTCTCTCTCTCTCCTCATCCTTCCTCATTGCAAACCCCTAATACCAAACAATATGAAATTAACGAGGCCAAATCGAACTCATTTGAACCAAAGAAAAGAAAATACATTTGATTCAAAACACAAACAATCATTATCATCCATGAAATTCTAACCCAAAAGACCCAATACCCAATACATAGAAACCTTAATCCATTAATTCAAATGAATTAAATCCGTCAATATCCAACGAATTGAAGTCAATAACCAATAAAAGCCAAGAAGATAGAGAGGAAATGTGAGATGCAATAGAGGGGAGATGTCCATAATAGGTAGACTGGCATTTTCTGAGAGTTGTAAGAGGTACTAGTCTCCGCCAACATAAGACAAAAAAAAAAATATTATGGCCAAAATAGTTAATATATATATAAATAAATTTTAAAACATGGGTTCACTAAAAAAGATTTGGATTGGATTGGATTTGGGGAGGGGTGAGAGAGAGAGAGAGAGAAAAAAAAAGAAAGATAAAAAAGAAGAAAGAGAGAGATGCGGCAGATGGAGAGGAGAGAGGTTGGTGCGAGGGAGAGGGGTCGCTAGTACGGAGGGAGGGGATCGGCGGCCGGTGGGCTGGAAATGAGGAGAGGGAGGTGGCGTGGGGGTGAGGAAGGTCGGGTCTGGGGGAGGTAGGGAGGGTTCTGCATATATCCTCCATGCCTTTTATATTTTCTTTAACAACTTTAGTTTATTTTTAAATTTTTTAAGAATTATTTTTTAATAGTGATGGATAGAACAAATTTGCTGTTAAAAATTGATTATGTGCTGGTTACGTGAGTGATTGATTTTTAACGGATATTTTGACAAATTTGACGAAAAAATTTTAATTGAGATAAACAGTAATTTAACATTTTAAATTAAAATAAAATAAAAGTGACATCCTTAATTGTAAAATAAGATATAAGTAGTCA